>NW_026972523.1:0-421872 GCF_036711695.1 Zophobas morio
ATTATATTTTCATATTTATTATTAATATTTTTATATTTAAATTATTCATGTTATTTTATATTATTTATATATATTATTTAAAACTTATGTTTTATATATTCTTTATATAACTTTTATTATTTTATATATAGTTATATTAATACAGAAAAACTTTTTATATAATATTTTTTATAATTACTATTATTAAATTATATATTAATTATATATTATAACTTTTATTTATTTATTATTCTCAATATTTATTATTATAATATAAGCTAATTATATTATTATTTATTATTTTATTATTATAAATTTTTTTTTATACTAAATAATTTTAGATGTATATTATTTTTATATATTTTTATTTTTGTGAGAAATTAATATTATTTGTGTCTATTATTATAAATTATTTATTTACTTTCAGTTTTCTATGTTTTTCTTAAACATTAATTATGAACTGAGGAAATATATTTTTTTTCTATACATAAAAATTTATTAGTGTTATTTTTAAAAATTTTATATTTTAATAGAATTATTTTTTTAATTATATTTGCATAAACTTTCTTAATATATATATTATAATTTCTTAATTATTTTTATAGATTTTTATATTTTTTTAATTCTTTTGATTTAGTTTATTATTATTACAGTAAATTATGGTGTATATAATTTTTGTTTTAGAAACTTTTATATAATAAAATTTTTTATTAGAACTTTTAATACAATATTTTTTAAATAAATTATAATTATTACAGCAAATTTTGGTGTATAATAATATTTTTCTATTATGAAATATTATTAAAATACAATATTTTTTAATAATAATATTGCAGTGATTGAATTTTATTATGAAATTATATATAATAATGAAACTTTGAATTTATAATAGTTAAATATAAATTTTTATTTTATGAAGTCTCACTATTAAAGAATTTTTATAAAAAAAAATTTTAAATAATGAAACTTTTAATTTATAAGTTATTATAAAAAATTATTTATTAGAATTTTTGTATAGAAATTTTAAATGTAACATTATATTCTATAAAATTGCAATGTCAAGTAGTTTTATATAAAATACTTATAATTAAACTTTTTACATATTATTTTAATATATTTTAATATAATATTTATTGATAATCAGTTTTGCATAAATTATTTACTATTTAAAAATATGACATCAATTTTTTATTTTGTGATTTTATAATAAAATTCAAATATAATATAATTTTATATAAAAAAAATTTTCCGTATGCTTTTGATAAAAAAATATTCTTAGAAACGAAAATGCATCATTAAAAAGTTTTATCCGCATTTATAAAATATTTATTATTTTTTGTGAACAAACATTTTTATAAAAAAAATTTATATATTATTTTAATTTTTGAATTATTTTTTAAAAATAGCACCAACCAAAAATATATTATATAAAAAAATTCTTATCTTCTTATTGTTATTTAAAATAATTATATGTTTAGAGAATAAACAGATATCCTAATAAAAAGTTTTATTATTACAAATATATAAATATTTTTTAAAAATAGCATTAACCATAAATTTTTTATTAAAAAAAAATTCATTTTTTTTATTTAAAAAATTGTATTAAAATACACATTAATTATAATATTAATTTTAATATATATTTTTACAGAAAAGCGTTAATAAGAAAAATGTTATGTAGGAAAAATATTAATATTATTTTTTTCATAAAAAATCATATTTATAAAATATATAACAATGAGTTTCTATCTTTACAATATTTAAAATATATTTCTACAGAAAAGCATTATTAACAAAAGTTTTAATTATAAAATATTTATTTTATTTTTTATTAAAGATTATTTATATAATAATTATGAGTTTCTATTGTTACCAATTTTTATAGCTTCCACATGCCATTTCTATTTAAATAAATTTAATAATTATTATAAAAATTGTTTTTTTCAAAAAAAATATATTAATATTTCGTAATAATAATTTTTATTTTGTTAATTTTTAAAAGATTTATTTTTAAAAAACAACAACGTGAAAAATACTTTTTATATAATAAAAATTATCGTTTTTATTTTTAAAAATTTTTATCTATATATATTTTTAAGATTGCGTCAACAAAACATTTACTAAGAAAATATTTTGAATTTATAATTTTTTTTTTATAAAAATTATATTTCTATAAAATATTATAGTAGCGCAATTTATTTGCGGCTTTTATTATGTATAAAAGCAATTCTATATCCTCCATAATTTTGACGGACACCACGTGTTTCCGTTCGCAATTATTCCCTTAGCTATAAACTTGAACTTGTTTTTATAATTTGTAGTTTATATATTCTACTAAGTAGTATTAATATAAAAAAATAATTTTTAAAATTTATTCTTTAAAAATAATTGTAAAAAAAAATTGTTATAGGAATATTATATATTATAATTTTTTCTATTATTATATTTGGATTTCTAAAAAATATTATATTCTTTTATAAATATTATTATAAATATTTTTAATATATTTTAAGAAGAGCGTTAACAAAAATATATTTTTTATAGTTTTTATATTAAATCGAAATAGAAATAAAAAATTATAATAAAAATTTTGTTTTAAATTTATATAACTAAACTATTTTTTAATTTATTATTTACTTTTTATAAAAAACCTTTTTTCCTTAGGAATATTTAAACAAACGTTTAATGTTTTATTATTATATTCAGTTTTATATTATTTCTTTTACTTTTACGTTATATTTTACTTTTATTAAATAAACTTTTTGATTTTCACATATAACCAAACTTAATAGTTTTATTATTATAACCAGTTTGTATTTTTCTTGTATTTTTACGTTACATTTTGCTATTTATTAAATAAACTATTATTTTCTTAATTGTATATGTGCAAAATTTATTGTTTTATTAATATTATATTCAGTTTTATATTAATTATTTGTACTTTTACATGTTTTTTACCATATAAACTTTTTATTTCATATTTTATTTAAGCGAACTTAATTGTTTTATTATTATTCTAAAGCATTATATTATTCTTTTGTTCTTTCACGTAATTTTTTAATCCTTATTGGATATTTAAATATATTTACTACTTCCTATAACTTTATTACAATATTTTTTGTCAGTGCTTTTGCTTCCTACTATTTTTTATTATAAATAAAAATTCTAACATTATAGAAATTAGAAAATTTAATTTATTATTATTATTTCTATTAGTACTTTTTTATTTATATTTAATATTATAATATTTTTATATAAAATTCAAAATATGTAGTACTAATTTTCTTTTCCTATTTCTATTAAAAAAAATTAATTTATTTATTATAATTATAAATATTAATATTATTTCTATTAACTTCTGTTATTATATATTTTTTATTTATAAATATATATTGACATTATTTACAATAAATTTTATAATTATAAATATTTAATTATTTATTTGTATTAATATTATTTTGTTAAACTTTCAATTATTGTATATTTATATTAGTTCTCTATACTTTTATTAGTTTATAATCTATTATTTACAAGTATTTATCATTAACTTCTATTATTTTTTCTATAATTACATAAAATATTTAATTTAATCGTTCGATTAAACTCTCCTTATATATTTATCGTTATATTATTTTTATTTTTTTCTTTCTTTTTTTATTTATATATATATATTTATGTCAGCACTCCAGTAAGACGCTCTGCCCGACTTAGCCAAAAATTTCAAGATGAGCAGCAAAATTTTTAAATCTAATTTATTTTTTTCTTACTTTTATACAATAAAATTTTTTTGTAATTATTTTTTTAATTAAATATATATTTTTTCACATTTTGATGAATTTTCTTAATATATAAAATGTAAGAAGTAATAGTCTAACTTTAAATGAGAATTGTTTGTGCTCAGTCTTAGTAGTTACTGGATGCCGTAGGCATCGTTGCTTCTGTTACTATTTAAGAAACTGTACAGCCTTAACAAATGCGCATTGCAGTAGTACTACATTTAAAAAGGTGGTGTACCGATTCAGATTTATAAGTTACAATTAATTTGTAAATAAATAAAATTATATATTAAAAGCAATTCATCTTTTATCTATAACTACTAACGTCGATGCAAACAAACACTTTAAAAAAAATTTTAAAAATTTATGACGCTTAACGAAATCAATCATAATTTTTTACTTTAATAAATTTATATTGGACTATAAAAACTTTTTTCGCTTTTATAATTTTTTTTTGTAAAAAGAATTTAATTTCTCTTTGCTTATTACTATAGTTATAATACATGTATAAATATTTTTTTCATTTTTATATAAAATCAGAAGTCAATTTCTTGAGATATATGGATTAACACAAGCTCCACCAGAGTTGTGCAACGTATTGTTAAAAAAGGCATTAAATATTTTTTTCAAAAAACCATAAAAAAATTTTTATTTTTAAGAGTAATAGTTTTCCGCTTTAAAAATTTTGTCAAATGATTTAATTTAGTTTTTAGTTGGAAATTCTTTTTGCTTACCAAAAATTTTGTAATACATAGATTTATTTACAAATATTTCTTTTAACGAATAAATTAAATTAATTAATCTAATAATGGATATCTGTCCACTATGCAAATTTTTAAAAATAAATTTTTTATTCACTTTATAGAAAAAAGTTTTTCTGCTTTACAAATTGTTAAGAATACATAGCTATATCATTCAGTTTATAGATAAAACGTTTTGCCGCTTTACAAATAATTTTTAGATTCACAAAAGACTTATTCCGCTTTACAAATTTCTAAAAAATAATATTTAAAATATAAAATTATATAATTAAAAATGATAGTGCAAGATATTCAGAGAAGATGAAGAGAGAAATCGAAATTTAGTCGGAGTCCAACGGGCACTAGCGGATGAGCATTAACTAAAGAACTATAATAAATACGTTAGAAGAAATTATTTAAAATAAAACGTGTAACTATACGAGAAAATGTTGAAGAAAAAAATAATAGTGTAAACAAAAAGATGATAACAGCCTAAATGAGTACCGAAAGTTTAGCAATTGAATGAAAATTTAAGTGTCAGAAAGTTTAACGAGAAAGCACTGATTTTATAGGAAATAACATTTTTTGCGAAATAATTATAAAAAATACGGGGAACAAGTCCTATTCATCCTCCGAAAATGCAGAGTATAGAGATTGCAAGAAAATTCCATCCATCTGAAAGCAAAAATTATTTGTTTCGTGTTTTTCATGTCTAAAGGAAGTAGCTTTTGTAGGTCTTTTACTTAAACTAAAAACATTAATGCACCATAAAACATTGACTTATTACGTATAGATGTTTATTTTGCGTACAGAGATATTACAACGTCGGAGTAAAGCTTTTCTGGTAACATTGCAATAGATACAAACTTTCCTGGCAAAAAATCTCTGTGTTTAGACCTTTATTCTCCGACTTTCTTTGTGTGGATTCCTCAATGAAACTTTTACACGACCAACAAGTTGAGTATTATAATGTAGTAGAAGAATTTATGTACGATGGGCTCTTAACCCAACTTAAAGATTTACAGAAATTGTAAATTGAAAAGCTTCTAGAAATTGACGTGAATGTGCCCTAAGATAGTAAGCTCCCTTGTGGAATTATTGAACTTTTGAAATTTTATAATAAAAATGAGTTTTTAATTTTAAATAAACCGTTTTATAAAAAATGTTTATTCATTGTCCATTTCTTAATGTTATACACATATATTAAGGATTACTATGCCTTTTTTTGACAAAAATAAATATTCATTTGCAATAAAAAATAAATTTGTATTACTTTATTAAGTTTTTGGTTTAAAAATATATAAAAACTTCCTTAAAAAATTTTGAGTTACTTATTGTTTATTATTCCCGTTCAGGGCAACTTAAGTTATCTTCGCCTACTGTATTCCAGCTTAAAGCTTTTAAAATTTCGGGGATTTCTTTTCGCTTTTTTTCATTAAAAAATGTTTTCTTTTTATAGAAAAAATTATTATTTTTCTCTTAGCTAGAAAAATAATTTTTGTTTATAGATTTTTGAGTTTGCTGCTTTCCTTTAGCACCCGTTCTATAAAGTTTTTCACATTTTTTAAAAGGAACTTTTTGCAATTCATATACACACAAGAAGTATATAGTTCATACCCTTTTAAAAGAAAAAAATAACCCCAAAAAAACCAAGAAAGTAGAGAAAACTATTGATATATTTAAAACTGCAATAAAATAGACTGGTATTTAAGCAAAAATTATAATAATTTTATAATACAAAACAATTAGAGGTAAAACAAGTACGTTTTTAATAACATTTTTTATATAAAACAAGATCTTATTAAATAATTAAGGACTACTTAATTTTAAAAAGTTAATAGTTTATAAACTAAAAACTATTTAGAAGAGATTCGCAAGCATACCGAAACAGATACTTATTATTTAATTTAGTTAATGTATAAAAAAGTTCACAGCCGGCGAAATGAATTAAATTTTTTTTTTTTAAAAAAAAACTCAACTATATATTTTTAAAATAATAATATATACGATAATATTCACAAAATCTGAGAAAACTAAGGGTGAAACTTTTAATAAAAACCTTAAGAGCCATAAGTAATATTTGCCTTTTACCGTAAGAAAGCTAATAAACTGTCTCCTATACTCTGTTTAAGTAAAGTTAGAAGAACCTTCTAACTAGTTATAAAAAAATATGAACCATACTAAAAAACTTAGCAGTTTTTTAGTCGTTTTTATTAAGTTATTAATACTGTGTTTATTATAATATACTTTTAGGAGAATCTTCTTACTAACTAGTAATAAAAAAAAAAAGAGCTAAATTAAAACACTTTGAAAAGTTGGCTCGTTTTTATCAAGTTAGTAATGCTGTGCTTGATATAATATAATACTTTAATATATAAAAAGAGGTTTTTAATAACAATATTGTTAAGTTAACAGCGTTACAGCTAAACTCTTAACACTTCCACAAGCCAATAAAAGACAACTGAAGCAAAAAGGTTCGAGACTCAAGTACACTGCTACAAGCATTCTAAAAGGCGCACATACACGCGTGAGAAATGAAAAAATATATATTTTTTCAAAACAACTGAGTTGATTGGCAGCCTTCTGAAAAACGAAACATTCAGCCAATGACGTTGAACAATTACTAAAAAATGAAGCAATTATAATTCGAGAACTTTTCTTTAATAAAAAAAAACGTGAAGTATTAAAAAAAGACTAGAGAAGCTGAGGAGCGCCTGCAAAAGTTTTATAAAATGTTGCAAAAAAAGTTTAAACATTTTTTTTCATAAAATGCTTAGTTTCATCAATATTTTTTCTTCGACTTTTTTCTTCTAAACTTTAAAGCTTTGACTCCGCTTTTGTTTTTGTTCCGTTTTCCTCGATGAAGGCACGCCGCGGGCGTCAGCGGATATCGAACGAACGGATCAAAACCCTGAATGCTCGAAACTATTATTCATGAATAAATATATTAGATAATAATAATAAAAACGAAAATATTAATTTTTGTTATTAGCAACAATATCAATTAGTAATGAGCCATATATATAATTTCTTTACCAAAATTTATTGTTTTGCATTATACACTACTTTAATAATTGCCTTATAAAATTCTAAAAATAATAAACTAACTTTTAATAATAAAAAAATTACGCAATAGTAATTGTTTATTAACTTTCTTATTAGCAACGACCTTGTTGATAAATTTTTACAACTTTACTAGCTGATAAATTTACATAAATAATTATCATAAATAAATAAAGTATTAAAACTAAGATAGTCAAGAAATAGAAATAGAATAGATAATAACAAAAAACATATTTAAAAATAAAATAATATTGTTATTAAAAAAATAAAATAACTAATAACACTAAAAATATATACATACAAAAAAAATAAATAAACATAAAGACGAATAATAATAGAATCATATAGATAATCATATATAATAAATATAATAATAGACTTTAATAATGATTCTGGTAATAATAGTTTATTTTTATATAAATATATTTAATAATAATAGTAATAAATAATAAAGCTAATAATAAAATAAGTATAAATATATAAATAATAAATAAAAAAATGAACTTTTTAAAACAGCAGTTCTCTTTTTTGGCAAACAAATAGAAATCCATCCCAAACCAGCGAATGAAACTTCTCCGGAGCAATCATTAAGAGACTGCCCTATAAAAGTTTCTTCTTTAATTACAAAAAGTTCCTTTTTGGCTTCAAGCCACGTGGACGAAGTCCACGGTCCATTATCATTATTATACCCATTATTATTACTATTATTATTATTGTTATCATGATTATCATCATCATTATTATTACAATTATTATTTTTAATATTATTGGTAATAGTAGTAGTCCCGATGTTATTACTATAAGTTTTTAAAGATTCTAAAACATCCTGAAAATAAAAATGTTCGCACGAGTTTAGTCTAAAAAAAATTATTAAAAACATTATAAATAATGATAATGTAATATTACCTTGAAGGCTTCTGACCTTCTTTAAAAGAAGGAAACTTTAATATATTAGTATTTATGCCGCTCCAATGATTAAAGAGGGTTCTTTCACTTTTGAGGGTAGTAGTCATGAGCACGGGGATTACTATAACGATAATAATAATAATCGCAATATTATTAATTATTATATATAATAATTATAATTAAATAATTATATGAAATAATAATAACTACTAAAAATAGCAATATAAATAAGTAATAACAATAAAAATAAAAGTTTAAGAAATGTACATGTATTATATAATACTGATAATAAAAATATATTAATAAGAAAAAAAATTAATAAGTGGTGTTTAAAGTTAGAGTTATAATAATACTTATATAAAGTATAATAATAAGTGTTAATAATTTTATATATAACGGTATGTAAATATGATATTTATAGTAAATATACTAAATAATAATAATTAGTAATAATAACAAAAAGTAATAACAATATATAATAAAATATAAATAAAAGTAGTTGTAATAAAAATTTAATAACAAACTATAAAAAGTGATATAAAGAAAAGTAAAATTCTTTACTATATTATCATATACATAAATAACAATAGTTAGAAATAGTAAAAGTAATATAATAATATTATATATGACATATATATATATAACTTTTTTAAAATATAATAAATAGGGCTAAAACAATAATATTCAGTAAACAGAAAGTAAAAATAATTAATATATAATAATTATAATAGTAATAATAAAACTATACATGAGGGCGCCATAACTGTTACGTAGCAGTGGTCGCCCGTTTTCAATTCTACTGAAGCAACCCCGCCAATAAATAGTACGTAACCTTTAATATTTACAAGTAATAATAATAAAGTTAATTATAGTAACAATAATTGTAAGTAAATTGTAGAAAGTGTAAGTATATTTTATGGGATATGCATAACCATAATAAAAAATATATAGAGGTAAAAACAAATAAAAGTAAAAAAAACTTTAAAGGAAAAAATAATATTTTAAAAAAATATAAAAAACATAATATTCTATTAAGTAATAAATATAACAAAAATAACTTTTTATAGAACTTTTAAATTACTATGATTATTATTATTTACCTTTCACAATATTATACTTTTTACATTATAATAAAGCAGTTATATATAACTTTTATATATATCTTCGTATTTATTACTTTTTAAAATAATAAAATACATGAAATCATTTGTTTCTCAACCGTTTGAAATTAATATATATATATAAATTTTTATAATTTTTTAATAATAATAATAATAATTAACAGTTACGTTTTTAATAAAAATTTAATATGCAATTAATTATAAAAATAATTTATTTATTAACAAAAAATAGTAAATATTATTAACGACCATCAAATTGCTATACTTTTTTAAAAGAGTTTTTATATTAAAATATTTTAATTATTTTTTTTAATAATTTTATTAATATTAAATATTGACGATATTTTAATATGCATTGATAATAAAATAGTATAATTACTATAATAATAAACTTTTTATAAAACTTTCTAATAAGTTATTAACGACCATAAAATCGCTTAAGTTTTAATAATATAGTTTTTCGCAGTTAAATATTTTTAGTCATGAATAAAAATAATAATTTAATATGCAATTAATTATAGAATACGAATAAAATTATTAATAAAAAAAATATCTAAACAAAATATTAATAATTAATAATTAATATATTTAATTTTTATTAATAAAATAACCGAAAATTTTTCTTCATATATTTATATTATTCAATTAAAATTATTTAAATAATAAACTGTTTATTAACACAATTTTATTAAATAATTGTAATAAACTTTTGATCTAAACATTTTCTTTTATAATTTTTCACATACATTTTTATTAATTAATTCAATTTTTTTTAATAATTTTTATAATTATAATAATTAATAATTATGAACAAATAAGAGAGTTATAAAAATTATAAAATAATTATATAATGATAAATAAAATAATCAATAATTATATTTCGTATCATATCGCCTAACTTTTCTAATAAGTTTTCATATTTAAATTTTTTCTATTTTTTTTTTATATATAGTAAAACTTTTTATTACCACAATTTTAATTAAAATAATTGTAATAAACTTTTAATCTAAATATTTTCTTTTTATGACTTCCATAAATTTTTATTAATTCAATTTTTCTCTAAAATATTTTCTTTATAAAACGAACTTTTATTAAAAAATTTAAATAAAATTAAAATAAAATTATAAAATTTTTAATTTTTTCTTTAAGTTTCTTAAGAGTTTGGAGTAATTTCAACTTTTTGTAGTTACTAAAAATAAATAATATTGTTATTTTTTATAATTAAAGTTTTCGTTAATAAACTTTTCTTAATTATTTAATTATTTTATAATTTTTTATATAAACTTTTTTATATTTAAAGTTGTGTAATAAATTTTTTTTTTAAATTTTCATAAATAAACTCAATTTTTTTTTAGAATTTTCTTTTATAATTTTAGTAATCCAAAATTTATTTATTAACTAAATAAAATAATTTATAAAAGTTAAAACAAATAATTATTAATTGATAAATTAACATAAATGGAGTTAGTATTATAATAAATTATAATATTTATCAAAAAAAATAAATTTATATAATAAATTAATATTAAAAGTTTATAGTATATAAAGTTATAATATACTAATTACTGTTCAATAAATATTAAAAGTTATTAAAAATATTAATTAAGTGATAAAAGTAAATGATAATATATAAATAAATGAAAGTTATAATAAAATAATAAAAAAAAGTAATAAATAATGTTATAATAAATTTTAATAAAATAACAAATTATATAATAATAAATAAAAAATAAGTAATAGTGATGTTAATAAAGAATTTGAAAAAAATAAAAAAAAATTAATAAATATTTATAAATAGTACAAGGAGGTAATAATAATTTCATAATAAAACAATGAAAAAGGAATTGATAATGAAAGGTTATATAAATATTTATGGGATAGTGTAAAGTGCCTATTAAAAAAATATATATTAATAATAATAATAGTACTTTCACTATATATAAAAAGATATATATTTTTAAAAAAATAATTAATAAGTAAAAAAAAAAGTTAAAATAAAATAAGTAAACAATAAAATATAAAATGATAAATAATAATATAATTGAATTTAATATCAAGAAAATACTAAGTCAATAATAATATAAGGAAATAAGTAGATAATATAATAATTATATTAATAAAGAATGAAAGGTAATATATATAAATATAAATAACTATAGAGTTAATAAATAACTAGAAAAAGTTAATATAAATATATATTGATTATATAACAAAAGTCAATAATAATAATAATAAATAACTAAAAGTTTTTAAAAATTATTATTATACCAATAAAAATTATAAAGCAGTAAAAGATATATAAGTAATAAACAATTTAAAAATAATGAAAGAAAACAATAAAAAAAATAAAATTTATTAAAAAATAGTTATATGTATTTAAAATTAATAATGAAATAAAAAATGTTATTATTAAAGTAATAATGATTTTTATTATATAAAGAACAGAATAAGTAAATAATAATAAAATTCATCAAGAAAGCAAAAATTTTTAATAAATTAATAAAAAAGGATTAAAGAAGTCATAATGAATATTAATAAAAGAGATCTATTAAAAAATTATATAATAATAAATAAAAGTTATAAAAAATATTAACAAAATAACAAAAGTCAATAGCACAATAACAAGTTATCATAAAATATTTAATATATTAATAAAAATATGAAAAGAAACAATATAAATGATTAAATAACAATAAAGATAATAAATGTTAATAAAATAATAAAAGGCCATTATAATAATTAGTTATATTAGAATTTTTTAATACATTAATAAAGAACAAAATATAAAGTAATGAATAATAAAAAAGTTATAATATTATATTTATTTTAATAAAAATATAAAAAAAAGGAAAAGGAGTTGTAGTAAATATTAATGAAATGAAAAAAGTCAGTATTAATATATAATAATATAGAAAATTAAAAAATAAATAAAATAATAATATCAAATAATATTAATAACGAAAGTCCACCGATTTTAAGAAGAAATGTTTGGGGCTTTAAAACTTTTGGAGATAGCAACTTCATATCTTCTACTGTAAGAAACGGTCGAATCGGATTTTCTATTATGAATATTATAAGAAATTTCTTATTTTTTATTTTTATTTTTTTAAATGTTTACTTTTTATTTTATTTACTAATAATTTATAGATATAAAAAAAACTATTTTTTTTGCTTCTTAAAAATATCTATATTTACTTTTATTATATTTATTAAAAGTTTGTTAATATTAAAAAAAATTATTTTTTAATTTTTTTTCTTATAAAAATATTTACTTATTATATTCAATAAAAGTTTATAAATATTAAAAAAAAGTTTATTTTTTAATTTTTTTGCTTCTTAAAAATATTTATATTTGCCTTTTATTTTTTATTTTTTTCCTTCACAAAAATATTTGTATTTACTTTTCACTTTAATAAAAGATATTATAAAATATTAACTACTTTATAATAAAATGACAATTTACTTTTCATTATATTTATAATTATAAAAAAACCAAAAAAAGTTTATTGTCATTCAAAAAAATATATATAAAGTATTTTTTATATCATATTTATAACTTCACAACTTCCATTATAATAAACTTTTTTTTTCTTATTTTTTTTTTTAAAAAATAATTTTTTTACCATTAACAGTTTACAAATATTGAGTTTTAATATATAAAAATATAATATTCGAAAAGTTTTATAAACTATTTTTTTTATTTTTTATTGTTTTTCAAAAAAATTATTATTTTTCATTATAAAAATATAAAAATTTTTATAAACTTATTTTTATATATTTATTATTTTACTTCAAAAAAGTTTATTATTACTTTTTATATAATTATAATATTAAAAAAAAATTACTTAATTATTTCCTATAATATTTTACTTTTTTGCAGCTAAAAAAAATTAAAAATGAAAATTATTTTAATAATTTTTTTATTTATTTATTACAAAAATTCAACGCAGTTCTGTTTTAAAAAATTTTTTTTACTTTTTCTTATAGAAAAAATTAGATATATTCAAAAAACATAACATTATACTACAAATATATAAAAAAAATATTTACTAATTTTTTTTCCTAATACAAATTTTATTACTATTTAAAGATCATGAGACTTTAAAATATTTTTTTATTATTAAATGGAAAAGAAAGCAGTTAATAACTATAAATAAATTCTTATTTTCTATATTTTTTATTTTTAATATATATAAAAATAGTGTGAAAATTGTTTTAAGAAGTAAACTTTGTACTTTTCCATAAAAACTTAATATTATTTTTAACAGTGTATGTAAAAATAGTTTAAAAAATTTTTTTAAAGTATTTTTATTATAATCAAAGTTAAAAAAGATTGAAATTATTAATCATAAGTTAAAAGGTGTTCGTAAATTATTATTTATAAAAGTTCAAAAAGATTATTTATTATTCTTTACATTTATGGCTCATTTTTGTTTAATATATTTTTAAAAAATATACCAAAGTTTTAGTAACATTGCATTTTTACTTACAATAGATAACGTTAAAAAATATATATATAAAGTTAAAAATTTGTAATAATATTCTTTTATATCAAAAAATTTATAACAGAAGTTTATATAAAAAATAGTATATAAAATATAAAACAAAACAATAATAATAATAATAGCCGGCCTCTATATATTCCTGGAGTATCGCAAATGAATCCATAGTCGCCAGATTTCCACGGCTTGCTAAAAACTTTTAATAGTTCTCTCGGAGGAACAATCGGAAAAGAAATACAGTTGAGTGTAGTCCCTTATTATTATGAAAATTTTCATGTTTCTTTTACTATTTTTAATATATAAAATATTGTTTATTTATATTAAAAAATACTTATCAATACTTAATAAACTTATTTTTATTTCTATATATTATAAAAATCAATATTGTAGTAAATATTATTATTATCTTATTCATATTAATTTTATACAGTTATTTATTTATTAGTATTACTATTATTAAGAAAAATAGTTATTATTAACGCATAGTTATTAATCAGTTATTTACATTATTAATATTATAAATTTGTACACATAAAATATTATTTATACATATTTAATATTTAATAAACCTATTAATATATTTAATATTTATTAGTAAATATTGTAATTTATAATTACTATTAGTTTATTTATGTCAATTTATAATACATTAATTTATTTATTATTATTATAATAAAGCAATTTTTCCGTTTGCTATTAATACAAAGTTTTCACATTCTAAAGATAATCATATCATTAACAATAAATAGTAAATATAAAATTTATATATATTCAAAGTACTTCAAATTTGTATTTTATTACTTATTTTTATATATAAAAAATACTTTTAAAGAATTTTTTTTATTTTTGTTAATACTTTTTATATAAAATATTTTATATCAAAAAAAGTTGAAATATATATTTAGTAATAAATTATATTATTACTATATAAGTAAAATAACTTTTTGGTTTATTATATTTTATTTTTAGCATTTTTTTTCTAATATTTGTATTTATGTGAAATTAATATTTTTTATTTTATTTTCTTATTTTTAATTTGTTTCATAATTTAACATAATTATGAAATATTATATATTAACAGATATATTCATTCGTTTATTATTTATTTTATTAATACTAATAAATTATTATAAAAATATTTATTAATTTTTTACTTGTAAATTTATTATTAATTCATAATAAATTATTAAGGTTTTATTAACAAAAACTTATTCATTCATTTATTTACTTAATTGTTACTTTCTTTATTAATTTCTTTATTTATTCATAGGTTTATTGATATTTTTTTTTTAATTATATCTCTATTAATTTCTTTATTTATTTATTTATTAATTTTTGTACATTTAATATTTCAGTATTAACTTCTTTTTTTATTTATTTATTAATTAATTAATAATTATTAATTTATTATTTTTATTTATTTATTCATATTTGTTTACTTATTATATAATAATATTATTATTATATAGTATAAACCTGGAACGACGCACACTGTGCCAGGCGTGGCTTCAAAATCTTCCACTTCCTTAGAAAAACTTTTGAGCAAATAATTGATAATAGACGTTTTTCCAGAATTGCAGTTCCCAACGAAATAAACATTTTCACTGGTTTTATATTTTTCAATCTCGTAACGAAGATCCAAAATGCCCAATCCGGTTACAGCACTGACTGCCTAATTAGGAAATTAATAGTGTCATGTTTTTTTATGTATCCTTTGTTATTTTTTCTACTAATATTACCGTATTATTCTATTACTTTATATATTTATTTTATATACATATATTTATATTTAAATAAAAATAAATGATAAAGGCATTTTACTTTGGTTTTTAATATAATAAGTATTCATTAGATTTTATAAAGTACTTCATAAAAGTGAAAGTTATACATTCCAACTAGAATAGTTTGAACTTATTATTATTAACTTTACTATTATACTATTGATAGTCTAAATATTTCTAAAAACCTTAAAGTTTTCATATTATTTTTATAATTCTTTTATATTTTTCTTAATGTATTCTAAAATAAAAACTAACTTTTGCTACAATAATAAAAAATATTATATTGATATAAGAATATGTCATACAGAGCTGCTTAAAATGAATAAAAAGTAAAACGATAGTCCGTAAACTTTTTAAAAAAATTATTATTTATAATAAACGCATACAAAAATATTTAAATTCTTAATATGCAAAAAGTTTTTTAAAAACAAAAACTGTTTGGTTGTATAAAGTTAACCAACTTTTAACAGAAATATTTTTTAAGAAAACTTTTATTTAATAATAAATAAAGTAACATATAAATATATTAAATAAAAGTATATATTTTCATAGTGTTTATAAATCTCTATATAATGAAAAAGTTTAACTTGTCATAAAATAAAAATTTACTTTACGGAATTAAAAATTTATATATATAAAATTTTTTTGTAAATTTTTATTATTAAAAAAATAAGTAGAAAAGATTATATCAAATATATTAAGGTTATAAATAACACCACAATCTTATAAAAAACATAAAAAAGTTCAACTTAAAGTAAATTAAATAAAATTTCCTAAAAAAATTTTAAATAATTTTTTTTAACTTCTAAAAAGATGTTAAAAAGATTACTTTTTTAAAAACTATAAAAACTTAAAAATATATTTTTTAAAAACTTTATATTACTTAATAACTTCCGTAAGAGTATAATAATATTAGAGTTAAAGTAAATTCGTAATTTTATTTTGCTCAATTTTTTAACATAAACTTCAAAATATATTAATTAGAAAAAAAACTACAAGTTTTATAGTAAAACTGTTCAAAATTTTCAATGATCAATAAAGACTTTTATTAGAACAAATAAAACATATATTGTGATCTCTCCTTAAGGTTAATATATTTGTGTAAAAAAGTATCAATAATAATCTTAAATTAATAAAATAAAATTCATAAAAATAAACAAAAATAGCAAGTTAAATTTAATAATACAATCTAAATTTAAAAAAACACAGAAGAGAGTTAACTTATAATAAAGTAAGTAAAAAAGTTTCAGTGAGCTATAAAACATTTCAGTAGAATAAAAAGTTAAGCTACAGACTCTGTGAAAGTTATAATTTATATTAAAAACTTCAATCTTAATTTAAAAAAAGTCTCTCAAACTTATCAAATAAACAAATAACTATAAAATATAAAATGGTTAAAATTAAATATAAAAAACAGGAAATTTCTCTTCTTAAATACATAAATTAATAGTAATCTCTTAATCTTATCAAATTAACTAATAAAATATTTATGATATTACAATTCGTTAAAAGACAAAAATGTATTTCTCTTCTACTTTTCCTAAAACATAAATTTACTAAACCGTATAAACAAATCGCTAATTTGATAATAAATCAAGATTAACATAAAAATAAAATATACAAAGTTTTCTGTATTGATTAATAGATAATATTAGTAAATAGGAGGTTATAAAAGATTCTTTTATAAAATAATTACCAAAAAAAAATCAATAAGTACTGTAAGAAAAAATGATAATAAAATGTTTTTTCTAAATATATAAGAAAACTTACAAAAGTTAAAAAATAAATTTGATTTACTAAAAGGAATTAGAAATTGAAAAATAAGATACCTAAAAAAGTATACAATTGTACAATTATGTATGGTATAATTATAAGAAAGCTACTTGGAAGCGAAAGTATTAATAGTAAATTTTAAGAAAGAATTAATTAAAAATTATTAATTGTTAAAACAACTGTATATGATAAACAAAAATAACATAATAAAGCATTAATATTTACAGAAATTACCACGATGGAGACCAATTTGGGTAAAGACTTCTTTATAGTAGCGTAGTTTAAAACGCCCTTATATAAATCTTTTTTTAAAGTGTCGTTTTTAAAATTTAACTTTTTCAGCAAATCAATTTTGTTTATTAAAAGTATTATATTATTATGCGGGCCAACGAACTCTCTAATGTGTGTCAAGCAGGAAGAAGGAAAATCAAGTAAATCTACGACCAGTACAACTAAAGCCTTCTCTTTGGAAATATTTTTCAGCTGTTTCCATTCGCCTAATAATATAATAAACAAAAAAAGTAAAATACTTTTGTAATAGTACTTTTAAATGTTATACAAAAAAAAAAAAAAAACTTTGATACTAACTTAAAAAAAAACGTCTATTTAATTATATAATGCCTTCAATGCTTAAAGGAACGACTTCTCTAGCGTGCTTCCAACGATAACATCGATAACATAGAAAGGATGGTTTTTTCAGTAATCGCTTTTGACTTTCAAAAGCCGTAAGAGCGGTAGTGGCTTCAGCTTCAGAAGGTAAGAGATTGACAATGACGTTCAAGGGTAAACCTCCTTACAAAAAAAAAAAGAAAATTCTCAAACTAAATTCGTAGAAAAAAAAAAAGAAAAGGAAAATACCGATTTTTTCTCTTATCTCTTTAGATTCATCTTTCAAGCTACTTATCAAACTTATTTGCTCAATTGATTTTAGTAAAACTGTTTTATCAATATAACCAGCAAAGTGTTTATTCACTAATTGAAAAGGTGCACCACACCCACGGCAATTTTTAAATTCATTAGGTACTTTTTTTAAATCTAAATCAGAATTAGATTTATTTTCTTCTTTAACTGGTTCAGGAGTAGCACTGTTACCAGTATAACTTTCTGTTTTTATTAGCTCCCGGATGACAGTGTTGTCCACACTGTACTCACTACTATAAAAGTGACAAAAATATAATATTCTGTATTTGGGAGAAATAAAGTGAGGAAACTTTATTATTAAACCAATTTTTACTTTTCTATAATCTTTGAAAGAAGACACACGATTATAACCATTAATGAATCTTTTGAAAAAACACAATTCTAACTTGTACATGAGAAGTAACTCTGAACCCTCCAGCTCTTTTTCTTAGCGGAACCAGCAAACAACAAAATTTGCCATGTGACTTTCACAGTGTTACAAAGAAGTGGGAAGCTATTTTTCCTATTAATCTTTCTAATTTTACGTAGTATATAAAATTTTATTATTAAAAAGGTCAATAAGCGTGAAATAAATTAGTTAACTGTGGGCTTTGGCTATGTTAAGACAAGACGATTCAATTAGTAATTATCGAAAATGTTTTTCTTTTACCTTTTTTCACAAACCACCATTCTCGGTCTTATATGGATTTACATCTCTTTTTATTTTCCATTTTTAAAAGTCGAGACACAAGTGCTTATTAAAATTATATTCCTGAGGAGTTTAATGGTTTTCCTGATGGACTGAAAATAAGCAGAGAAACAGCAAAGACTATTGCACTTAAAAAACTTCCACCAAGCGAGGTGACCAGGGTTGCTGTCATATCACGAGATAGAGGAACAATTAATTTTTTTTTTTAAACTTTAGTATTTCTTATAGTTATCAAGAGCTTAAGTTTAAAATTAATGCTATGTATATAATTTAAAAAGCGTCTTCCTCAGAATGAGTACACTTAAAACTAAAAATGTTTCTAAATTTGGAAGAGACCGTTAAAATTTAACAGATAGAAGTTTATTATCTTTGAAAAACTTTTAGCTAATTGAATTTTGCTATCTAAAAAAAAATAAAACGCTCCTCTCCCGTTAATGAGGGCCCACATTGCTACCTTTGCATTTGTTCTTTTTTAGATTAATAATTTGTGCAAAGAAGCATGAACTTCGAAAAATAACTACGTATACAGAACTTAACAAAGTATATTCCAGGAAATAACTTTCCTATGAGTAATCCTTTAAAACAATATTGCTTGGAATGAAGTGTATTTCTTGTATATAAGATCTTCCTTAAAATCTGCTAACCTAAACAATGTAGGTGTCAAACTGTTTTTAGAGAATCATGACCCACGACCATGTTAAAATATCCCTTTAAATTTATAAGCTTATACTTGACAGTTTTGAAGGTGATTTACATAATTCGGAATGCTTTTAATTACATACTAAGTTATATAGTAAAACAACAATAAAACAAAATAAAATAAAATAAACCCCAACATCATTATATTTACCTTAGAAGGGCTGTTTTTAACTTAGATATATTCTTTAAAACACATAAGCTGGGATCTGGGCTCTTGTAATATTTTTTGTAGCAGATATATTTTACTTCTTTAAATGAACATTAATAAAATAAACAATAGAAAAAGATTCTAATTACTACTATAGTGTGTTTTAAAATTTTACAACGGCAAAAAAGGTACATGTCATTGCCAAGAAAGCTCGTTAAATTCTATAGGAAGAAAAGTGTACAACAACTAGACAAGTCGCAATGTTTACAGTGGGATTAAGAAATGTATAAGAACTACACTCAGAACTGAGTCAAATGCAAGATAGACACAAAGACATAACATTTTTTATAAAATAATTATCCGATTTTTGTTTGTGTTCTCGTTATTTTCCGCTTAAAAAAAGAAAGTTAAAGACTTGCAGACTGCTTAATGGTGACTTTCGATGTTTTTTTTTGTCTAAGTGAAATCACAACTGTTTCAGCAAAACTACGGGGGTAGTGAAGACATATCAGACCTGGTTTCCTGCCAGATTTTCTAAAATGGTGATAAACTGCAAAAAACCATCAACAGAGGGGGTTCGGGTGGCACCGAGTATTAAATTTAAAATAGAAAAACTAAGAAAAAGAATGTCTTTTTGAAATATCGAACATGTACCCTTTGAACGGGTTAATCGTGCCCAACTGAGAAGCGTCTCCTTTAAGAGTAGTGGTTAATTTCAACGCAAAATATGATGTACGATATACGTAACATTATCTATTTAGGAAAAATTATTTTTTCTTTAATTAGTTAGTTCACCTCTCCTACGGGGTAGACCTTATAGTTTAGCTATAGCGCCGTATAAAAGTAAAAGAAACAGTGGAAAACAGGTTTATTAGACTGTCTCGCACTCTTTTCTAAAAATTAAAGCTGTCTTGGGGTGCGCCTTTTAGACATAAATATATATTGTCCTAAACTTCTTAAATATATTACACCTATTTAGGGTAAGTTATGGCCTTTCGTGAACGTTCCTGACCTAAAGATTCTTTGTAGGTTATCCCCTGATACTCATTGGTGGTAATAATTACAGGAGTTTACTTAAGAGCTTCGTTGTCTAAAATAAAGTTAATATAACTTATTTCTCTATTGGTAATATATATATATACCCCTAACTTTGGTCTTTAAATTGCATCTATAACAAATTATATACGATATCAGAATTTCCATATGAGGAATAAGCTTTAGATCATACTTGTCGGAATCTTATTTTTCAGTCATTATTAGCCAGAACTTCTACTCGCGTTCTCCAGCTAATTTAGGGTAACACTTATTAAATATACCAACTATTAAACAAGAGGTAGAAGATAAATTCACTATTTTACGGCTACATTTAAAAGTCAAGGACGGATTAGGCATACAAAGACTATCCACAATATATAAATCCCGTACTTAAATAAAAGAAATTTTGGTCTTAAGTCACCCAAAATTATTTAACCAAAAAAGAATTTTTATGCGCACTCCTATGAGATACAATGCAAACATTACGTGAGTACTTTTCCTTGTCTCGCTTTATTCTTTAATTAATATATTTACTACTGATTTAAAATCTCTCTAAGTTAAAATCTAGCTTAAAAATACATAGAAAGCAAAAAAAAATGATACCTATGAACATAGATATATTTATTGTTGAATTCCCTATAAATAGGAACTTGCTTAAAAGGGGTAGGGAATAGTATATTAATTTATCGGATTTCAACAATCATCAAAAACTGGGAGCTTTTATAAGGCAAAATGACATGGACGGCGACAGTATATGAGAATTTCTTTGCTTTTTCTCCGTCTTTTTATTAACAATTTTCAACCGGAGGGGTCATTTTAGCGTTTTTGCTGGTATAGCAGGTGATAGGCGAATAATCTGACTTTCGTTAAAGGTTAAATTTAGTTACTTTTTTTTATGATATAGCTTTATGCATGTTTAATGATAATCAATGTAACTTTATAATTTAAAAAGTACACTGACAGTATACTAGAATGTTATAGAAGAGAGGACAATGTGTAATTTGTTAAAGGTTAACCGCTTTTACTTTATACAATTCGCTTTTGTACTTTAACTCTTATAAAGGGGAATGTTTTTAGTTGGTATTTAATTCAATAAGCTAGCATGTTTGTAAAAATATGAACTAATAAAAGTAATCTTAACAAAAATAAAAATTTAATAGAATATATTAACATTATATGATCACTGACTTTTCCTTAATTGGAAAGATTGTAGGTTTGCCCCAAAGCAGAAGTTATTACGTTGAAATTATGGTAAACTCTAAGTTTGCTAAATTGGGTTTAAGTGAAAAAGGAAGGAATGAGGTTCTTATGCTGTATACTCACCACTTTATATGTATATACATATTTTTTTTAAAATTTTTTTTAGAGTATCCCCTAACTCTGAGCCGTTGCCTTATACTCCGTATGATCATAATAATTTCGTAATGTGCTCAGGATGACTCCCTCAGGATACCAAAGGGCAAATGTCTTTTCTATAAAAACATTTTGTAATCTTTTGTTTAACTAAAAATTTTTCCTAGTTTCCATTTTTTTTATTTCATTAAACAACAGTTGTAAAAGTTAAAAGTTTATAATACGTGTCTGTTTGAAAGTGTTAGGGTACTTAAACCTTTACTGGCCGGTATCTAAACCTTTAAGCCCTTTAAAATTAATTGTAAACAAATGTATATATATATATATATATTTATAGAGAGAGAGAGATGTACAGATGTAAAAAAAATAAAAAAAGCACTAAAAAAAAAATTAACACTACTGCCGATTTATTTTTCGTGAACATTCATTATATGCTAACAACTAAGAAATGAAATTATCTAAATAATAATCACAAAAATTGCCTAAAATGGCAATTTGTGTTAAACTTATAAACTGGGGTTTATTCCTAAACAGAAAGTCAATTTTCTATACTTTTATAATCTCTTATTCGGATTTTTTGCTATATAAAAATAATTTCATCATGAAAGCTCTTGCTTGCCTCCTGCTTTCTGTAAACATTCTTTTGTTTTCTAGTAGCATCGACGCTCAGTTTGCTGTACTGCTTTTTAGCAGACTCAACCTTTAGAGGAAGTCCAATTTCATGATCTTCACCGGGAGTTCCTGCTGGATAGAATTTTTTAATTTATATTAATTTTGAATAAGTTATTTTATATAAAATAGCGCCGAACTGGCGTATTTTTTACATAAATCATCACACATGTTCTACTTTGTGGGAGTCTTTTCTTGAAGTGCTAATTTTATTATGTTAATTTTATTAATGCATTTATTAATACTGGTTTCAGTTTTATACTTTTCTTAAATTTTGTTATTTTATTTATAAGATATAATTATTTTTATTACCAGCTATAAGAATTTTACATCTTTTTTCTTAGTTTTTGTGACTTAAACTTTATATTTCGATAAGTTTTATATATATTAATATTTTTTTACGAAATCAAAGAAATCGTAGCAAATTTGTATGCCCATTTGAATTCGTCCCAGCCACCTTCGTTCTTTCCCAGCGCTAATAATAGTTAATTCGACGAATCTGTTCCTTTCAGGTCTTTTTTAAATATTTTGCTACAGAATAGTTATAGCAGGAGTTTTTAATATCAAAATATTATACTATTTCGTACAGTTGGGAGAAAAGGCGGACTCCTCCTTGGCGCCTTTATTATATAGGCCATATTTCTAAACGAATAACTTGGACCTGGCATATTTTTTCTGCCTATTTAATTTTTCGGATGCCATATAGTTATGTTAATTCAGACCAGGAGGCACTGTAAAAAAATTTCTAACACATTTTAGCCAGATTTTCTAACGTCGTTCAGCACCCTGGAAGTAACTCCGTATGACTAATAAAAAAGATATAATTATAAAGTATGGATTCAAATCAGTAACAATAATTGTTTGTAACGAGAAGTACGTTTAATTGAAGTTACATTACTCTACATTTATAAAGCTGCTCGCGTCTTGTGTTCTTAAGTACTCTGGTTCGTTATGTAGTATAGCAGCTAGATCCGTTAAGCGGAAATGTGGCAAGTGAAGTCCACCCGCAAGTAGAATTACTGATTTTTTAAAAATTAACGATGTTGACGTTATTATATTGTCTAAAGTCTACACACAGTTTCACGCTGAGTTAATCGTGCAACAGTTTTCGCGCCCGGTAGCAAGAATCTAGGAAGGCGGTTTTGACTTTGCTCTTCACTATTATTTACGACATAGATTAAAAAAAGTGATGCCGAGACACGAAGCACTTAATAAATTTTAAAAGTATTGTATTTTATTTACACGATTCTATTGTGGCGTGTGAAGAGACTCGTCAACACTAGTGAATATAAGTGCTATTGTTGACGTTACATGCGAGGACACCTCAAAGGAAGACTTCGTAGTAGACCGCTTTTTAAAGGTATAGGAAACTTTTTATAATAGACAGAAAATTGCTGGCTTGTACTAAGTCTAAGTTAAACTTCTAAAGCGATATATATGTTAAGAATTTGGCATAGCGTTTATGTTACAATATACTTAGAAAATGCATATCATTGTTGATTTTATTATCTCTGCATCCTCTTTATGTAATTTTCTTTTATGATTGATAAAAACAGTCCTTATGAACTGCACTCAATGCAGGGTTAACACAACTGTTTTACTTTGTGCGCTTATAAAAATATATTAATTTTCTAAGACTAATAAAGGTAAGAAATAACCGCAGTAAATCTTTAGAAGTGAACCCCCGTGCCAACTTATTCTACTAGTTTTGTTTAGGATTTATTAATTTTGCGTACTAGGAAATAAATTTTTTGTAAAATTATTGGGGAACTTGTTGGCACGTTTCGTTACAAGTAGCTGTAATAGAAATTTAGAAAATGCTTTAATAAAATTTAAAATATCGCTTATAGTTTTAGTAGGTGTAAATGCATGCGTGCTAAATATTTTCTTAATACCTCAGTAAATATCTCCCCGTAAATCTGCTTGAATAATGGTTGGTCTCTAATTTTTGAATTTAGTTTACAATCAAAAAATCTATAACTAGCCTAAAGGTTGTGTGTAGTATATTGAAACCCAAACCAGTTTTTTTTTTGTTATTTGCCAGTTTTTGTAAAGAGAAACGCAGGAAACAAGTTAGTAACCGCTAATGTTATGTCTCCACCTTTTCTTTGTTCGTTACTTAGTAAGAAGTAGGATACATACTAATTTCTATGGTTAATAAGAGTTTATTTTTAAGAAAAATGATATATATCAATTCCGTCGATATTAATAGTTTGTTAACATAAGAAACCTAATCTTTCTATATGATATAATAGAGATTAAATATTCATTTTTATGCAGATAGAATACAGGTATAATCTCGAGACAGTTAAAAAGTTTAATCAGGATTATTGGATGCTCCTGACTTCCTCTATGTCCGCATAACTTTAGACTATTTTGTTTCCTATAAACTTATTTTGACGCCATAGTGAAAAAAAGTCTTTGATTATCATTTTAAATGCCTAGTAATCTCTTAGCGTCTTTAATTATCAGAACCCAGTGTAAAATAAAGGCGTTAGTATAATATTTTTATGTAAGCGTCCATTAATTCACCTTAAAAACCATCGACACCTTTTGTAAAAGACTTCCGACTTAACCACATGTGGAGTTGGAGAAATGTGTACTTTTTTTTAGCATTGGCATTCGGCCTTCGGTCTTCTTAAGACCTTAAGTTGCTTAATCTGAAACACCTCTTCTGCAGGAGTTGGAGCACTAGTGTCTCGCGCGTTCGATTCCCGTCGGTGCCAACTCGCATTTTTCTGGTCTGGTGGTTATGTGTATAACTTCTTTATAAACAAAAATTCTGATAGTCCCGAGGGCTGAAAAAGCGGGGATTATTGGGCCCCGTCTCCTAGTTCGGCCTAGTGTGGTGGAAAACTGCTAAAAGCCATCACCATGAGAGGTGGCTTGGGCACAAGACCCACGACCACCTGAGGACACCGACCAGCACCACTGCCAGTCAAGCCACCTCGAGAATCGTGTATTTTATTTATTAATGACACTTCCTGGTGCTCGATCGAGTTAAAAACTTCGAACACTCCAGCTTTCCATCAGGAGTGATCGCAGATATATCACAAATAGCATTCAGGGGTGTCACAATTTTTTACATAAACAAAAAAAAAATAAAACAGCGCTTAAGGGCTTCACGTGGTATGGGCGCTAATGTGTACTGCCTCACTGCTCGTAAATAAGTTCGCTCACCAGCAGGCGATTAGTGCGCCTGTTGAGTCTGTCGTAAATGGCCACCGCACGGCGTTGGAAGAAAAAGTTTAAGAGGATTCACCTTTAGGTCCTGGTAAAGAGCATTATTTCGCGCAAACCACAGCGCCTTTGTTGGAATACGCAGCAATGTGTTTTGTCGCACTTGAAGTGCCGACGCTGTCCCAGTGGAGTCGTAGGTTCAAGCGGCGAGACGCTATTATTATTGGCTGGATGTAAGACAAATACAATTGCCGTTTATTTCGCAGAGAAAGCTTACTCTTATCGCAAAATAAAAGATAAAGTGTCTTGATCGCTGCCTTGACCTTCACCTCTACATAGCCACGTGAGGTCGCCAGGAAAATTTGTGGTTTATGATGATTCCCATTTCGCTTGAGAGCACCATGGAATCTTCACGCTTTTAAAGGTTAAGGGCACCGACAAAGGGACGCGTTTCTTTGAAAGTAATGTAACTTTGCTCTTCATCGCATTTATAGTGACCTTCCGATCACAGTACCAGACAGCAAGGGCGTCAGATAGCGCCGTAGATGCTTACATAGAAGGCGGGAGACTTCGAAGGGAAATATATGGTCGTATCATCAGCGTAGAGGGCGATTCACGTATGTGGGTAGGACGGCAAAAGCAGGTCGCTCATGTAAACTGCAAATAAAAGGGGGGAGAGAAATGCTCCCTAAGGACCCCTGCTGTCAGAGGCAGAGCGGCGGCCGGGTACCTCCCACGCGCAAGCTGAAGACGCGACCATTTAGATATGATTTCAGCACGTTGTAAATGCCATGAGGGACGGATAAAAAACGCAGTTTGTGCAGCAGGCCTTCATGCCAAACTTGATCAAATGCCTTTTCAACGTCTGTTGCCTTAGGGCTAAAAGCGCGAGTGTTTCATTCAGTAAGCGAAGGAGCTGCTGGGCCGTTGAGTGCCCTTGCCGGGATTTAAACTGAAACTCCAGTAAAGCTTTTCGAGCGTCAACGACCTCTTTAAGACGACGCAGTAAAACGGCCTCATCCGTTTTGCTGGCCGCTGACAGTAGGCTGATGGGTCGGTACTTGCTAGATACTGATTCCGGTTTAAGTTTATTTGATATCATCACAACAATCGCCGTCATCCATCGAACCGGGAAGACGTCCGAGAGCATCGGAGATTTTATGAGGGAAAGATAGTGTAGCCCTATAAATGGCATTTTCTTCAGTATCCCATTAGTAATGCTAGCGGAACCAGGCGGTTTTCGTTTAGGTAGCGTTTGGACAATTGCATGCACCTCTTTAACATTAAACTAGGTTAAGTTTTTCGTAATTAACGGGGAGGGGTAAGCTCAGCTGAGGGTACGCATCATCATTAGCAGCATAGTGAGCAGCTGGCACGTTTTGGATACCAAGAACATTGACGAAAAGCGCAGCTTCATCTCCATCACTCTCGCCTGCTATATCTCCTTCACAAAGGGGCGGTAGTGATAGAATTGTGTATTATATAAAGAAAGCTACATTTATACTATAATTTAATATAGTAACTGCATAGAAATCAAAATATTATCGATATCCTGTCATAAAGATGTGCATTACCCTTTATAGCAATTGTCATAAGAAGCTTAGTTTGCAAGCATCAGTGATGTGTAGGCTACTTACTTAAAAATACCTTCTCCTATCTTTTGCTTTTGTGGTTTTTAAATTATCATATCGCATTAAAAAATTAGGTTTTAACACATTTCAACTTTAGGTTTTTTATTTTTTTTTTTAATTATTGACTTTTAATAGCTCATAATTTATTTATAAAAATTAATTGGCTTAACTTCTTTAAGCAAATAAAATGTAAAGTTGGTATCCAATATTGTAGTAATTTTTTTTTGTAAATAATACGTCTATGTGAGTAACAAAGTAACTCAGAGCGATCTTAACGATAGGAAATTATATTAAACTAAAGATTTAAGCTTAAGCAAAAGAAATTAATGGATTTATTCTGTTTTTTTTTTTAACCTCTAGTGAAGTACCAGTTAACAATTCTGAAAGGCTAAATTAGGTTTTTACAGGAACGAGCTGCCGTAACCATAAAAGTTATGCAGAACTGACTTTCAAAAAGGTTTTTTAATTAGCTTGACAACTTTTACCTTAAAAGGAATCAAAAGTATTTACCACTACTTTAGCGTAGCTCAGCTCGCGTAATCCTGGAAGATGTAGGTGTACCCATCTGAACTTGTTGTACTACCAACACCAATGTATAGAAATTTTATAATTTTTAAACTACCTTATAGTATCAAGACTTTCATGCTAGGGTGGTAGAGGGTAGAGATTTAAAGTACGAATTTGTCGATTAAAGCCCTTATATGGAGGAATAAACTGGCAAATGCTGAAATAGATATAAAAATAGAAGTAAACGTAAAGACTCAAGTTAAAAATGTAAATTAATTGCATTCGCTTCGCTGTCAAAATTATTAACAAATTTCTTTGACCACCGATATTAAACCAATATTAAAAACCTTTGTTTCTTTTTTTGCTCTTCTATATTATAAGAAAAACTATTCTTTTACAACCTAAATAATATAAATTCAGTAATTAAAAATCTTCTAATAAAATGTCTCTTATTTTACTCTCCTTTTGCCCATTCTGCCCTTTCGCAACTTTGTTATATATGATATATAATTTATCCATACGATGATATCCCCTTACAAAAACATTAGACCGTACCTGTTAACTTTAATTTTTAAATTTGAGTTATTAAGAATTATTTAATTTAATAGCTTTCTGTTTAGAACCGGGTGATCTAACATTATGAATATAAATATAAAATAGCAAAAAACAGCTCTAATAAGGGCGTTATAGAGTTCATTTTCTAAATATAATGAGATAGAGGAATAGATTATCTCTATTCAGTGGGATCTCCTGTCTAAGAGTTATAGGTTTACTTGCATGAAATTATTGGGTTTTAACTTCGACCTTTATAATATTCCACGCTTAGAGAGCAATTTGAACTTGATCTCTCAAAACGCAAGGCTTAGCTTTTGAATCTTTTACGAATTCCCATTTTTTATCCTAATTTGATTTCAGCATGTTTCATGTACAAATTTAAAACTGAACCACCTTTTATTATAAAATATAACGGTCTAACATCTTGAGTAGCGACCGTTCTGCATACCTACCTTATAGAGCAAAGGTTAACAACAAAAAAGATATCAACAACGGAATTCCAAATTCCAAACTCTTAAACTTTACTATTTTACTTTTACTTTTATAAAAAGTGACATGCCAGCCACAGGCGTCCTAGCCTGCTTAATACGTATACCAACATTGAGGGTGGTAGGGGTTATAAGTCCCCGCGTTTAAACTAAAATAATTCGGATTCATGTTATTACTATATATTATTCTAATATTATTATTTTATAATTATATTTACTTATATAATTATAACTAAATAGTATTAAAAATATTGTTATTGTTAAATTATGGGTTTCTATAAAAATACTTTTGGGTTGTTTGCTTTAGTGTAGTTGTTAGGATTGTAATAAGCTAACACTTTGTACAGAAGTTGGCTAGGATGTGTCTTGAAACCTAAAACCATAAAAATTTTATGACGGGCGCAATTTTATAGTTCAGTGTAAGTTGCAATTTCTTAACCAACCAAGTCACCCCACGCTTAGCATACGAAAAAAACTATCATTAAGATTTGTGGATTAGTAGTGGCGTCCAAATAGGCTTCATAAAATTGACGCGTAAGTGAGTACTGGTTTAACCAGGATTGTATAGTAAAGGGAATATTTTTAAGTCCAGCTTACTTTTTTTTTCCACAGAAGGGGCTAAAAGGAACTTTCCGAAGTCATCGCTACACTAATAACGTAAATGGTGTGGGCATGCTAGTTTAGTTTGGAGTCAGTTTTATGCCCAGGTATATTCGACATAGTTGCTCAAAGGGGTCCATTGTAACATGGTAATTCGTTTTAATTATTAGAAGCCCCTACCTTATATATACAAAAAATTTATGATTCTTAAAATCATTTTTTTCCTGCGAAATGTTTAACTTAAGCTACAAAATTTCTGTAACTATTGTCCTTGAGTTTTTTCTCAAGCGGTTTATCACTGCACTACTATATGGGGAGTTAGTTAAACTAGGCTTCCCGAGACCACAACTTATCCAGGGGAGCCTGCATGATGGTTGTATTGACATTTATTGGAAATTTTCGTTTACGTAGACAGGCCTTTTCAATGTGCCCATGTCTGCTTCAGAAAGTGCAGGTTTTGTTTATATATAAACAATTATATAGTAAGTATGATTCCGCACATCTTTTTGACCTAGTTTAAAACGTTGTCCGATAGTATTAAAAAACGTGTTTTTACTTTCTCTAGCACAAACCTATAATGAAAGTATATTTTGTGTAGTTTGAACAGTCTTGGTTAGAACTTTCATTTAAGTTATATTATTCCCCAAGCATTATTAGTTTAACGTGTGTTCATAGTCTAAGGTTTATTAGCAAAGATAATAACTTGTTCTTCTGTGCACTTTGTTTAAGTTTTTAATGGTTATCGCAAAGGCTTAAAGTATCGACATCAGTTAAAGAACAGTTAATTATAATTCTTTATTGTTGGAAAGTTGTATTAAGGAATCATCAATGCATTTAAGTTTGTTTTGCGGCGGGGGGCGGCCGTCTTAATAAAACAAGGCATTCGAAATAATTCTATGTCTCTGCCAGCTCTACAGAGTGTTAAGGCAGTGAAACCTATTTGCCCTCCCCTCCCCCCGCCCCCGTGCTTGTAACCGCTGTCTATAAATATCCTTGGAAGCTATTACCGCCTTCCGATTTGGATCCCGACCTTGAAAATGACTCTTCCGCTGTCTTGTCCTAGAGTCTCAATGACCACATGCTTAAGACCTATGCTGATGAACACGGACCGTGCGCCCTCGGCGCCTTTGGAGAGTACAGGCACAGTGGACGTATTGGGTTCGCCGTACATAAATTTACGTCTCTCAAAGTCAATTGAAGCGCTCAACGAGCTGCCTCCGGTCATCTTCCAATTATACTTAAATTGTTCGACGAGAAGAACAGATCGAAAAGCATCACCCGTTCTTTTACCAACTGGTGCAAATATGCTGAACTTTTGAAAACTCCGCACAGTTACTTTGCTGAATGATACTTATACCTTATTCGAAAGCGCACTGAACATGGCTTACTCTATTGCTACGATAACTATTAAGATAATGTACCGCCCCGATCGCCTGTCTGTCAAACTGAAGGCACTTAGAGGCCAACGTGGACGCCTTATTGAGTGGTCATGCTGTCGGAGAGCGCCGAAGACAAAATTACGCTTAACCAACTGCGTTGACTTATTTTACAATAAATGGGAGCCCAAGCTGCACCATATATGCGAATTGGGCAGCATCTAAGCCTCCTGGAAATTTGTTAAAAGGACCAACAATAGGGGGCTTGCATCACTACTGCCCCTTATTAATGGGGACCTAGAGTGGTAGAGACAAAGCTTCGTTTTTTGCAGATCTCCTTGCAACCGAAAACGTGCCAGTTGCTCACTTAACTGCCAATGATGCGCTTCCTCAGCTGAGCTTACCCATTCCCAATGTCCACGAACTACTATAGCTAGTTAATGTTGACGAAGTTCAAGCGCTTGTCGAAGAGCTATCTAAACGAATTGCGCTGCCCCCAACGGCATCATTAATGAGAAGCTAAAGAAAATGCCCTTAACAGAAGTGCATTATCCGTACCTCCCAGTAAATTCAGCGACTGTTCTTGACGCCTTTACGACCCGATGGAGGACTCCGACCGTTTGGCCAAAGACATATTAACCGGGGTCATGAACCAGCAAGTACTCACCCATCAGTCTTCAGTCTCCTATCAGCGGCCAGCAAAGTGGGTTAGACAGTTTTAGTGCTCCAACTTGGGGAGGTCATTGGCTCTCGGACGCCTAGTTAGGGTTTTAGTTCGTAATTCGGCAAGAGCACTCTACGGCCCAGTAGCTCCTCCGTTTAATTGATTGAACTATTCGCAACGGGCTCTGTCTTCCTTAACGTTGAATAGGATTTCGGTTATGGCATGAAGATATGGTGGGCAAACTGAGCTCTTTGACCGTTCCTCGTGGCCTTTATAAGGTGTTGAGGTCAGACCTTAATGGTCGCGGTTTCAGAGTTAGCACGGAGATAGCGTCGCCCCTTCGATTCCTGATAGCACTGGCCCCCTAAGGATCACTTTTCTCGCCTGTTACCTTCAGTTTATTTATGCGACGTGCTCTGCTGGCTGGTACCGTATAGTAAAGTTACTATAAATATCGAAGAACAAAGCGCTCTTTTAATTTCTAAGAAATGCATCCCCCCATTGGCGCCCTTAATTTGGTGGCGTGAAGATTTCGTGGTCTTCTCAAGCGAAATACTTGGCCAGTAATGACATACGCGTCTGCTGCTTGGACCAACGAAACCACTGCAATAGCGTTGGCACTCCAAGTGCGAGAGAACAAATTGCTGCGCGCTTCGTAGTTCGTGTGAGATAAAGCTTTTTTCCGGGGCCTCCGGCTGGGTCCTTTAGACGTCGTCCTCCACCGTATTGCTAATGCTTTTATCGACTGGCAAACCAGGTACACTAATCGCATGCTGGTGAGTGAACTTATTTATGAGCACCAAGACAGGGCACTTTATCGCCACCCACGTGACGCGCGTAAGTGTTAGTTTTCGACGGTTAATGTCAAGAGAACAATACACCTTTTCAAGTAAAAGCTATTTTGTAATATATCTGCGATCTCCTAATTAAGAGAGCATTAGAAGTTTTTTTGACTCTTTCGAGTACCAGGAACTGCCATCTATGAATAAATAATAATAAAGCAGAGGGTTTTTTCTTTTAGCTTTGTTTATTTGTCTGTAGTTTTTCGCTAGGTATTTTACTCTTGCTCGTTAATCGTCTACGGCGTAGAACTCTATAGAAGAATGGCATAGGTAGGTTCGGTACAAAGAAAAACCTTGTAGGTAATAATAAAAATCCCATAAATATCTTAACATAATCAATGCGACCATTTTTGCCGGTATGGCTTTCATTTTCTAATTTTGGAGGTTACGAAACACCTCTCCTTCACTGAGAACGTTAAACCCTAGGTTTCTAAGGTGAATTACCATGCGTTTAGGGGGTTCGCCGTTTTAGATAGCAGCAGTACATAAGTTTCCAATATATGGATATATAATTTCGTCATTGCAGATAAGACAGTCTCCCGGAAGGCTCGTTGCTATTATTCCTGTTCTTCACTTTGCATATGCAGAATTTACCAATCTTTGAAATTTACACACTTCCTTTGCGATCTGCGTCCATGACACTGTGATATACGCTTCGTCAACTCGAAAAGGCCCCGAACAATTACTGTACCACCGACAAACAATTCCTGACGTCAAAGAGAATAGGCAGATGAAAGTAGTGCGCTCCTTATATGGGCGTTATTATTCATAATCGACCAACCTAATGGCAACACCGTAGAAAGTTAGCGGTAAAAGCCAAAGAAAACAACCTTTGTTACTGTGTACCCTTGCACTATAAACTGCGCTTCTATTAAAAGTGCGTACATTATACCACAGCCTACGCGTTTCCCTCTTCGACCAATAACTGGTGCCCCTTATTCCAAATGCTACGACCCCTCCCTCAACGATCTAGAGGGGGATCGGAGTCGGAAATAATTCTTATTTTTTTTCAAAGTGGAAAGACCTCCGTACCATCAATGAAAGTAAAAATTAACACCGAACTTAGATTGGCCCGCTGAAAGCGCATCAACGTATATTATTACATTTGCTTGTTAAAAAAATTAGAAATTTTGAAAACTTAATATAAAAATAATATAAGGTTTTCCACTAAAATAAGCACCCTACGTTTGATTTTGAAAAATCAACTTTTTTGCTGACATTATTACCAATTTTACCTTTTTCTTTGGTTGTTTAACTAATACACTATTTATTTTCTTGTTGAAATTTTTTTATTTACTATTAAATTTTATGTTCTTGATAATTTTATTCTTGAACTTTCATATTTTAATGTTCTTCGGAGAAGTATATCTTATATTAAAATTCACTGGGTATAACTTACAACTAGTAAAACTCTGTACAAACCCATAAGCAATTTTTTATAAGTTTATTTTCATAAAAATTAAAAATATTTTTATTAATAATTTTTATTTCCAGTTATTCTTTTTATAATACGGCCAAATTCACTGTAATAACGCGCGGATTTTCGAGTGAATGTAACGTAAAGTGTCATGATAAGAGCGGCTATTCTCTCCTGAAGAAAACATTATACGTAAAATAAACTTGTAATAAAAAATTTAGAGTATACAATTAATTAAAAAGATTATATATATATTATAGATATACAATAACTTTTTTTATAATGATATTATCAAGTAAATATAAATAAAAAGTGACATAAGTCGCGAAGTTGATATTAATCATAATTATAAAACATAAATAAACTTTTCAATAGGAAATAAAATAATATACTAATAAGAAAAGTTAATAAATACTAACTATAAATAAAAAGATAAATAATAAAAATTGAAAAAGTTTAATTTTGGTATAAAAAAAAGAAAAATTAAAAAAAATTAAATTATAAATTTATGAAATAATAAAGTAAAAAAAAGAGTTAAAAAAATATTAAAGAAATATTATACCATAATAATAGAAAGACTTAGCAAACATTAATAATAAACAATAAAGAAACTTTTAAAAACTTTTATTTTATTTGGATCATAATAAATAATAAATTTATAAATAAAAAAGATAATAAAATAATTCTGAATTAAGTTTTATTAATAATAATCTATATAATAAATATTTTTTAGTAAATAAAAATGTTAAAAATCAGTTTTAATAATTTAAAAAATAATAAAATAACTAAAATTAGAATAATAATAAAAATTTATAATAATAATTTTTAAAAGTTATAATAAAAATGAAAATACCAAACACTTTTACGTAAATAAAAAATATAAACGCAACAATAAGTATTAATACTATTTAAAAATAAAATTTAAGTTTTGATAATAAAAAAAGACAACCACCTTTATCTTCTACTAGATAGTATTGCAAAAGGTTCTCGTTCTTACTGGCCGCTGTGGCAATAGTCAAACTCATGTACCGCCTTCGACGATGCCGAAGAAGATCAACAAGATTTCGAAGTTTCTTATTGAGTTGGCTAGAAAAATTATAGATAATTAAAAAAAAATTTCAATGTAATAATGACTTTAAAAAAAAATTTTAAAATAATAATTAATAAGTAAAAGTATTATATATTTAAAACCCAAAGTTATATGTAAAAAATAGGAAGTTCTATTACAAAATAATAATAAGTAAAATTGAATATATATATATATATATAAATAAAATTTTAAAGAATAATGTATATAAATTAAGGAACAAGACAACAATTATATTATAAAAAATATATATTGTGTATTGCAAAAAACAAACTGTAAGTAAATTGATGTACTTAATATAAGTCAGTTATTATTTTATAACAATGTAGAGCAAATACAAAGTTCTTATTAGGTTATAAGTAATAATAATAATAATAAAAATTAAAAATGTATATAAACTGTAGTAAAATTTAACGAAACGATTAATATTAACAAGAAAAATAGTAAAAACTATAGAGTAATAAAAAAGTTATTAAGAAAAAAAAATAAATAATTTGTATATATAATAATATAAATACAACAAATATATTGATAATAAAAAGTTGTTCAGTAAAAAATTAATATTATAAATATAAATATAATATAAAAACGATAAATAGAGTTAATAAATATACAAGGAAAGAAAACAAATTAATTAAAAATTAAGAAGTATTCAATATTTAAAAAATAAATAAAAAAATTTAATATATAAAAAATATAATCAAACTTTTCGAGAACTGGAATATCTGACAAATCAAAATTAATGGCTTTCGGATTGTCGAATCCAAAGACTTCGAGGTAAAAGCTTGAGGGGCATTGAGGACCAATAAACAAAAACATTTCAAAGCCATTTTCTTATGAAAATATTATAAAATTCACGTGTTCCTATAATAATTATGACCTATAATTACCAAACAAATAAGCGGAGTCGGGCTTAATAGACTCCGCGGTGCAAGCAAGAGCAGGAGAAATGCTTCCTTCCTAAAAAATGATGATAACGCTAATAATAAATAATGATAATATAATATAAATATTTACCGGAAAGTCATCCAATAAGCAAACGAGGGTAGGATAAATAAAGGGAATGGACAGCTCGACTGGCATAGAGAGAACTTCGTGAATAAGAAAAGCACGGCGGTCGCTTTTCACGTGACCTCCACATATAATTGGTTCATTAAAAACGAGTTTATGAAAGTCTTTAAAGTACAAATGACTAAACAGAAAATATACGAAACAATATAGAAAATATATATAAAAAGTAATAACTTATAGTAAAATGAAAAAGTATAAGAATAAATTTATATAATTTAAAATTTTAAATAATGAAAATATTTTACTGGACTTATAACATATATAATTTAGTGAAAATGTATAAGAAAAAAAAATGAACATACACAATATTAAACAATACAATAATAAATACTATTCAAATATAAAAAAAATTAAAAATACAACACAATAAAATATTATAAGCTTATAGTAATATTAAACACAAAAATAAATAAAAAGGAGAAAACCGGCGCGGAGTAACTCATTCTTCCATAAAGAACAGGTATAAACGGGAAACAACTTTAGAGAGTCCGGAAGAATTAGTTGTGCTAATGATAATAAATAATAATAAATAATAGTAATAATAGTAATAATAAAGTGAAGAACCAGAAGGCTTATTACTTGCACAATTTTTACGATACACGCTCTGCAATGAAAATTTATTAATAATTATAGGAGAATTTTACTATGAAAAGTTCATTATGAACTTATTAAAATAATATTACTAATAGTTCTGCGCAATGATATAATATTTTTTCCTTCTTTTCTTTGACTTCTGCATTCTTTTTCAGTTCTTTAGCCGCTAATAACAAAGCATGACAAGTTTTATCCAAGAAAATATCATTATAAGAGTTTTCGTAAAATTCGTCATGATTATTACAAAAATTATTAAGGCCAACTACCACTAACTACTTCGTAATGTTTATAAAAATTTATATAAAAAAGTATAACATATAATTAATAGTAATTTGCATAATTACTAAAGAAAAGATACAAATTCCTTTTACTTTGCATTATATATGAATATATATATTATATTCTCTTCACGGTCCTTCAATAAAATATATATTAAATATTATAAAACTTTTGTTATAAATTTTTGAAGTTTTCAAGCATAAAACTGTTATACTTCAAAATCTACTATAAAAATCTCTTTATTGGTCGAATTACTATGTCGACCCAAATTTATTTGCTTCCATTATTATAAAAAAAATATATATTTTTCAGATAAATAATAAAATAATGCTTTGACATATTTTTTATTATCATTAATAATCTGAGTTTCGTAATATTTTGTAGTAAAAGTACTCTGGTTTACCTAAAAAATAGTACCGTTTTAATAAAAACTTAACTTGCTATATATTAAAATATAATAATAAAATTTTAACATATTTATATGTAAAATGTATAGTTTTCATTTCAGTTTATAATATATATATAATAATACTTTCAATATAAATTGTGTATCCGTACTTTTTTTGTAATACTTATTAGAAGAAAGTAAAGAGATATAAATATACAATAAAAGAAAAAATATTTACCGCAACGAAGATAATAATTCATAATACAATCCAAATCAGCACCTAAAAGTTTCAGTAATACTAATAGTAATAATAATGATAATATGAGAACCTTTAAATACGTTAAATAAAGTTGTTACAACTGGAAGACGAAGATTAAATACTCGAACTAATCGTTCTCCAAATCTATAATTATGATTATTATTAGGATCACATAAAAGTTTGCAAACAATTTCCAAAGTCTATCATAATTATTATTTACTTATCATTATTATTATTTTATAAAATTACAAAAAGTTATTTAAAACGTTCTCCAAACCTGTTATTATTATTAAATATCACATGCAAGCTTAAAATAGCAACCTCCATTCTTTTACATTTATTACTTTATTTATTACTACTACATATAACTTTTGATAAAAAGCGCTTCAAGTTGTATTACTATTATTATTAATATAATATATTCTTAGAAGCCTTGTAGTATAGAGAAGCGCCGTTTGAATATAAGCAAAAGAAGAGCCAGCCGGAAAAGAATTATCGTATAACATTCCACATAACAGCGTCTATGATATTAAGTTAATAACAATAAATTGATATAAAATTATTTATAGACATATAAAAAAACATTATTTATATTAAAAATAATATACAAAAGTTAAGTATGACAAGAAAAAACTAGTAATATACTTAACAAATATTATATATAAATAATAATTTTCTTTAAATAGTAAATAAGTATTACTAAACTATTACTATTTAAATGAAATATAATAATAATAATAAATATATAAAAAGTAAAAAAAAAATAACAAGAACAAAAAAGTTTTAAATTTTGCGCAAAACACGCATTTACTCATTACTTTATACAAATAGATTTTTGCTTATTAAAAAAGTAAAATACTCGTGATGGCCACTATTTTTTATGGGCGCTATATAAATAATATTATAGAATTATCGGAAATATTACCATTTTTAATACAGTTTTTGCATGCATATTAGTAATAACAACTTAATTCCTACTATAAATTCCCTAAAAATAAAAAAAATTTTAAAAAACCAAATATTCCGCCTGTGAACGGATATTACTTTTTAATACGCCTCTTTAATATCATTATAAAATAAAATTTCTTATAAATCTACTATATATAGGATAATGATATCCAATGAAATTATATAAAAAAGAGAACTCTGGACGAATCAACGGCGGCTAGTTCAACGTCGTTATTGCCTGAAAGTACAATATTCCCTTCAAAAGTGGCTGCTCGTAATCCTTTTATTGTATAATAATAATAAATTATATCAAATCAATAATAAAAATAAAAATTGATATATAAATGTAAAAAACGAAGAAATGATAATGAAGTATAAAGAAAAATAATTAATAGATAAAAAAAAAGCGCTGGTAAAAATTTGGTTTAAACTTTAAACATTTAAAAGAACTCAACTATAAAAAAAATAAAAATGAAGCCAATGGAATAGGATATAGTAATTTTAAGCCCAAAAAATGCCAAAAATGAAAATAAATAATAAATAATAAATAAAGAAAAATAGTATTATTAATTAATAAACGAGAAGTAACATAAAAATAAAAATAGTTATTAATAAAGAAAATATATTAAAAATAAAAAAATAATAAGTTATCATATAAAAACCATTAAGGAAAGGTAAAATAATAAATATATAAAAAATTAAGTATTAAAACACAGAAAAATAATAGATATGGTAACAAATATATAAATAACATTTAAAAAGTAAAAAGTTGTCGAAGAAAAGAAATTAAAACTATGATATGATAACATTAAATTAATATTTAACAAACTAAAAAAACAAAACCCAAAATATTTGTCAACACAAATAAATATTATATATTGGTATTCTTAACATTTTATAATGGTAAAAAAATATATAAGTAAATGCAGAGTAAAAATATAAAATAAATATAATATAGAAAAGTATGAAAACTATACGATAATTAATATGAAAGTTTTACAAATGTAAAAACTACTTTTACACATATATAATCATTTAAAAATAGTAGCAATATATATAGTAATACTACTGAAAGTGTATAATGAAAAAGGCATAAAAACCTTATATAAATAAATAATCTTTCGAAAAGCAATATATATATATTGCTTTTTAAATATAAAATTTTATTTACTTCATTATAATTTTAAAAGTTTTCTCGATATCAACTTGCAATTTATATAATGAAGTAAAAATATATTATAAACTATTTGAGGTCTTGTGGTTTCGTGATAAAATATACCATAAAATAATAAAATTAAATCAATAAACACTCATAGATTCAAAATTTTAAACAAATTTTTATACATAATAAGAATAAAAAATAAAGTGGACCCAACATATTTTTAAATAAATAAAAATAAAAGTTTTCTTAGAATTTTAAATAAAAATTTTAATTACTACATTAAATTACAAACGAAAAAGCTACAAAATAATAAAACATACACAAAAAATAAAATACGTAAAAATAAATAATAATAAGAAAAAGTAATCATAAATATAATAATGTAGCAAAAAAAAATAAGTTATAATTGAGTATAGTTAAGATAAAGATATTAAAAAAAGTTTAATATAAAAATAAACAAAAAATATAATAATTATATACGAATAAAAACAATATTATTATTCTTGAAATTATTTCCAACTTAATTGTTAAAAAGAAGGAAAATATATTATAAAACTACTCACAATCAAATATTACAAGCAAAAGATTAAATAAAAAGTAAAAAAACTTGTTAAAGAAGTACTATAATCGCGCAAATATAACAATAAAGTAGAGACTATTTTATTAAAAAAATATATATATAATGCAAAACTTTCCAGTAACATAAATATATAAGAAACCTGCATAATATATAAATATTTTATTTATATATTTTTTTTTTAATTTTCATAATCGATAAAAAGTAGTGTATACCATTTTTAATAATATTAAAAATAAATTAATAAAAAAAGTAAAAATGAAATTAAATAATTTTATATAATAAACAAAACAAAACAAAAAATAATTTATTGCACCAATCACAATTTAAAAAAGTATTTAAATAATAAAATAGAAGCCAATAAAACACATAAAAGTACAACAACTCAATTTTATAGCTATTCATTCATTATAAAAACTATTAACAAGCCATTAATTGGCCGGAAAAGGGGGTATTTTGTCCTCAAAAAGTGCGGCGGACGTACCACTAAAAAATGCGCTTAAAGTCGAAGTAAAGGATATAAAGAAATATATAGAAAAATTTTATTATAATATAAATTAACATCTCAAGTAAAATAGTAATATTTAACAAAAGTTATTTTTTTATTAAAACGTTAAACGTAACAAATCAAGCGAAAAAATTAACCAATACAACGTAAATAAACTCAAAAAATGGGAAAGTAACCAATCAAATTTTATAAAAAATAAGAACTAAGCTGACCTGTACTACACCGCACTCGTAGCAAAGCTTCAAAGCCGATATTTCCTACATACACGTAATAATAACATTAACTTCATTATTTACTAAGAGTTAGATAATAAGAAGATATAAATATATATATTTAAAAATGAAAAAAGTTAAAAATTTTCTTAGTATTAAGTTTGCTAGAAAAAATTTTGTACTTAATGAATCATTAATTACTCTTAGAAATTCTTCAGTTCATAATAAAGAAAACATTTAGTTAATAATATTTTTAGTTGCTCTTAAATATTTTATTATACTTTATAAGTTTTATATTTATTTTCAGTTACCTTTTTACACAAATAATTTTAGTAAGTATAAGTTCCTATCATTACACTTCTTTATAATAAAACATAAACATTTACGGTTGATAATCATTTTCTTGTTATTATTAATAAACTTTAATTCTTTATATATTTTTAAGTTAAATATATTTATATGTAAGCATGTAAGCATCATATAAATTTCCTATAATTGAACTTTTTTAGCTTTTTTTTAAATATAATAGTCACATATTTTAAAATTTCAATAAAATTTATTTATAACTTTTCTTATGAATTTTATTATAATTTGCGTCCATATTTTAATGTTAATATTATTAAAAATTAGAGCTTAAAAGTTTTACTATAAATATTTTCAAGTTACTAAGAGTAAAATTTTATAAAGGGATAAAACTATATTACTATGCCAATAGGAACCTTTACCAAAACTTTTAGGTATAACACTTTTGATATGCAGTAAAACTATACAAAATCTACTTTTCTTAAATTATATAACTATTACTTTATAAAAAAAGTTTGTAGGTAGTAAATAGAAATTTACCTTTTCTAAGATCATATCTTTACTTTTATTTACTACTTAACTTTATATAAGTAATTCTGAATTTAATATATTTTACTATTTATCATTATGTTAAAAAAATTTTAGAATTAAAATAAATAAATATAAAATCTTTTATTAAAATTATAAAATTAACTAAATTTGAAACAAAATATTTCATAAAAAATGTAAACGTAACGAGTTTGAATGCAAATTATTGGTGCATAGTTATCTTCTTTATATAACTATTGGGTTAGCAGAACTCGTAAAAAATTGCGGCTTTACTGCGAACAATAGAACAAATCAAAAAGCAGTTTGATCCCAACTTAATTATTTTTATAAATTTTTTATTTCGTACTATTTTTTAGTATGAAATAATAATCATATTAACAAAAATAAATACGCACGAGTGACTGCCATTCTTACTTCATTGACCAATCGACGGCCATGAAAATTCTAATAGTAGGAATGAATAATAAGTGTAATAATATTAATATAAATAAATAAAAAAGCTCAACAGCATTAAAATTCTCGAACAAATAAAGTTGACCATTCGTTTGTGAGGTGAGATCGCCTATTATTATTTTTAATAATGTATTATTTATTACTATTAGCACTGCTAGTATAAAATAATTTATTATTATTAATTTATTTCATTGTTATAATAACAAAAAAGTATTAGATAAGAACAATTACTTAATGAAGCAATATCAATATATTGAGAGGGAAACAAAAACAAATCGACGGAAACGCCAGACTGACACATTTCTTTTCCCAAAGTTTTGTAAAAGGGCGACTTTTAAATATACAAATAATTATAAAAAGTAAAAAAAATAAATAAAAGCAAAATATAAATAAATTACGAGGAAAAAAAGAAAATGCACATGAAAACATAAAATATATTAATAAATAAGAAAAGTAAATATAATATGAATCATTAAAGTTTGTTAACAAACTATATATTCGCTTATAAAAAGAGCAAAAAGCTTGAACAAATATTTGTGGATAAAAAAACATATATAAAACTTTGAACCTATTAAAAGATTGAAAGTTTATAAAACCATAAAGCGTGTCAAAAAAGAAAAAAGCGACACGAGACAAGCCCAAATGGTATTTAAACCAATCAGGGAGGGAATAGACCGAGTCAGAAAATTAAGAATAATGTCACATGGCAGTATATAGGAAGAAACTGCTCAAAGTTGAATAAAAAACCTTGTAAATTAAAATAAACCAATCAAAAAAACCTTTAACAATAATGACATAAATTATGATGGAGCCTCATAATAAAAGCTTTCAATATATAATAATAATATTATTATTAATTATAATAAAAAGAACTTTATGAACTAAATAATAATTTATAAAAATATAATAATTGTTTTATAATGAATGGGATAAAGTTTTTTATATCAGTATACAATAAAAAAAAGTTTATATAAAAAATATGAAAGCTAACCATTCACATAAATGTCAAAAAGAAAATATAGAGCCCTTTAAACTTTTAACCCAAAAGTAATGTTATACAAATAATAAAATAATATGTACATGTTAAATAAGAGATAGTTATTAATACAACCAAAAAAAAATGAATGCGTATTGGGTATTAAAAAGTAAAAGTAAAGAGTATAAAAAGCCATTTAGAAACCGTCCAGCTGATACGAAAATAATCTACAACAATTATAGATAAGGCAGTGCCCAATAAAATAAAACTATACAGCTCAATATAAAAAATGATACTTTTCCCTGGAAAATATCAGAGCCTGAATCGTTTCTTACGGAGAGTTTCCCCAGAATATCTCGCGTGGGCAAACTCATTTGAAAGATGAAAGCTTTACCACCTGAACAACAAATGTAGTGAAAACAAATATTTCATAAATATAAAAAAACTATAAAAATATAATAAATATAGAAAATTAAAAGGTTAATAATAAAAAGTACAAATATTATTATCAATACGATTAAAAAACGTATTATTGCTTATGATTATCATAAATATTAACAAATAACGTAAATATAGTAATAGAATAAGAATATGATTAATATATAACAAAAATAGTAAAACGAAAAGAAATATGAAAATAATTATGGAGAAATAACAATGATTATATATTTTTTATTTTAAATTCTCAATAAAAAAATTATCAAGAAATAATAATAACATAGTAAATATAATAACAACCAAAGAAATAGTGATAAACATAAAATAAAAATAACCAATAGTAAAAAGTAAGTAATACAATAAAAATTACGAACACAAATCAATTCAATAATAAACACGAGGAGCAATAAAGTGGTCAACCATGATCTTTTAAAGCTTCCAAAGCGCCTTTCGCCGCTACACCAATACAAGCGTCGATATTTTGAATGTTTCTTTTTTCCTCCAATCAGAAAGAATTAATAAATACTTTCATAAAAAAGTAGAAAAGCTAATACGTTGGGGATCCCAACACCATGATTGGGAAATACACACCAATTACAAATAAATAAATGCAATCACATTTCATAAACCAATAAAAGAAGGAACAAGCCACCAATAATGTTTTAAACAAACTCACAAAATTTACAATACTTGAAAAATTGTTGGCAACGACTCAAGAAGTTGCACAAGAAGAGAACGCGATTCATTAACATCAACAAATAAATCTTTTTAGTTATAATAATAATCATAACAGTAATAGTGATAGAAATAATAACTGGTCTGCAGCGGCACAAAAATATCGGATAAATCAGGAACCACCATCATTTGAGGTTGCGTTAACGTTGACTACATTATAAAAAATGAAATATTTTTATTACATAAACAAGTTTATAATGAATGCTAAAGGAAACAATAACAGTATGATAATTACTAAAATATAATAAAAATTGAAATAAACAAAATATTCCGGAAAATAGTGACCAAAAAATACTAACATAAACGTGTTAGTATTAACTTCAATGACTTAAAAAAAATTATTATAATTATAATTTGTAATTTATTAAACAAAAAGCAAAATAAAAAAAGAACATGAAATCATTTATAAAATATTTAATAGTAAACGTCATAGTTATAAATAATTTATTTTATAAAATTGTATAAAGTCAACAAAACTTTATAAATATTATAATATTTATAAGTATTATAACTGATATTAACTTTTACTTTTAAAATCTCGTAAAAAAGAAAGAAAAGTTGTAAAAACTTTCATAGCTTTAGAATATAGTAAGAACCTGTTTACACTTATATTAATAGTATTTTTATAAAAAAAATCGTAAGCTTTGGTCCATTTTATTATTATTTCTACTATAAAATAGAAAACTTACTATAAAGGTTGTATATAATAAAAAAAGGTTCAACTTTTCTACGAAAAACTAGAATATTTATTATGTATATTACTACTATTATTAATATTATTACCTATAAAAAAAAAATAACAATAATAACCTTACTTATTAATATTAATATCACTAAAATACTGCATTATTACTTATAAAAGTAAACAAAAAACTTTAGTGTTATGTTTGATATTATTAGTATTACTGTTTTCAATAAGAAGTTCATAAAAACAGACCATCAAGTTGTAAAATTGTAAATTATAATTGTAAGTCATTATTCCAATATGAATAGGCGAAGTTGCCGAGCCTTTTCATAATAATATATAAAAATATGAAAAGTTATTAAAAAAAAAAGGTACTTAACAAAAAAAGTATAAATATTTATTACAAAGTAATTGTTAATAGTAATCGCTGTATATTAATAGAAGAAACTCTTTAGTAGAACAGTTTATAGCATTTTTAAAATATTATAATAAATATGCAAAAGTTTTATTACAACAATACCTATAAAACATAAAATAACCAGAAAAACAAAGGAATAAACTATAATAAATCCTAATAACAGTAAAATAAGCAATAGTAATAATACAAGATTTCTCAGTAATAATATTAATAAATAAGCAGTAAAGTTTCTTCAATAAAATTTAGTAATAATTATTTTATAAAAACATACAAAAGTTAACAGATACATGTATCATCGAATTTATATAAAATAGCATTATTATTTATTATTTTTAAAAAATATTTTTATAATGAAAAAAAAGTATTTACCTTCAGGCTTCGGAAGATTATCGAGAACATTAAGAATAGCATTAGAAACACAACTATTAATATAAAAAATAATAATAATAAACAATAACGATACTATAAAAATATGCATGCACTAAGTATTTATAACAATTATAATAAAAAGGTTATACAATATTCATTATTAAAATCACTTATAAGAAAGGAAATTATAATAAAAATTATAAATAGGAACATGAAATTAATACACCAAGCGCACATATCTTCTTTACTTATAAGAAGAAAAAGAAAATAAATATAAAACTTTGACTCATAAAAAATAAAAAATAAAATTAAAAAAAATAAATTTAATACTGAAGCATTCCGGATTGCAGAGAACTCATAGAAGCATCAATACAAATTAAATAACGAATCGGCTTCGGTTCTGTTCATTAAGTTATTTATTATTATTATTATAATTAGTATTATTATTATAATCGTCATCATTATTACTATAATTATAATTAGTATTATTATTATCACAAATGGCAGCTAGTCGAATAACCTCTATTATAATACTTGGAGGTCACGTGAAACTCGACGGTGCCAAATCTATAATTAGTCTCATTAACAAAATAATAACAAAAAAACTTGAGTAGGTTGAAAAGTGAAACAACAAGAAAAATAAAAAGTAACGTGTTTATTTTTTATAATTATAATAAAAATGCTTATAAAAAGTAAATTACATATTAAATATAATACAAATATGATATATATATATATATATATAATAAAAACAGTAAAACGCTATTAAAGAAAAATATTTTTATAAATAAGAGGTAAACATTAAATAAAAAACATTATTCGCAAAAGTAATAATAAATAAAATAAATATGATAAATTAATATTAATACGAGAAATTAACAATATTTATTTTAAAAGTAACTAATATTAAATTATAATAATATTAAAACTAGGAAACAATAATAATAACTAAAAAGTTAAATAATAAAAGAAAAAGAAAAAATTAATATAAAATGTTAATAACTAAAAAAATTACAGATAAATAGTGATTAAAATATTCACACGAAAAAAAAATTAATAATGGCTACAAATATTTGTAAAAAAATATTAAAAAAATCTAAATAAAATAATAATAATGTGCATTACACGTAAAAAATTAATAAGAAAAAGTACAATAATTCAACAAGAATAACAGAAAAGTTTACATACACTTAATAAAGACTTCTATAAAAAGAGCAAAAAAATAATTATAACAGTAAAAGTTAATATACAATAATTCATGGCGGCTGGCAAGGTCTCTTCTTCTTCCTGTGTGATCCAGATTGCAAAAATATTCTTCAGGAACTATAATGATGAATATAAAATAAAAAAATATATATTTATAAAAAAAAAGCAAACATGCAAGCGACCTTCATTGGAGTGATTACATAAATTGCACACAAATTTTCTTCCGCCTTCAATAAATTGCATGAATGGATTTACATAAGCTAAACATCTGCAAGGAAATAATAAACAACGGTATGCATAAGTAACAAAAACACAAAAAGCAAAAAGTAAAAAAAAAAACGTTCAAACAAATTTATATATTGAAAGCATTTATAAATATTATTACATTATTAATACTTATACAAAATAATGAAATATAATTTCATTATTACTATTAACTTTTTTGATAAAATAGAATATTTATAAATTTAAACAATTCATAGTTTAAATATATTATTATTGTATCAGTATAATTATTATGTAAGTAATATTAGTTCATTATTATAATAAAAATAACTCTTTTATTGTTACTATTATACTTAAAAATATATAAAGTATATACAAATATGACCTTGAACATCTCACAGGGCCGTTTGCACCACAGTTTACTTTCGGAACTTCAGCTGTAAAATATTAGTATTAGCATTATAAGCTGATATTATTCATGTTTTCTTATTAGAATATTGTTATTCTCATTAACAATTAACACTTTCCATAATTAATTTTATTATTTTATTATTTTATTTATTTCACTATTACTGCTAATATTTACCTTCACCGTTTTGAAGATCAGCTAATGGTCTTATAATAGCGGCCAACGGAAGCTTACATGTTGTAAAAAAAAAATTAGTTAAATAAGAGACACGTTATAATAATAGGTGGCTTACGCTAAACAAAAAAAGGAGTGAAAAAAATAATATATATTCAAGTGTACAATATCAATCTTATTTGTAGCTAAATATCGAAAAACTTAGTTTGCTGTTTAAAAAAAAAGTGAAGTTAAAACTTTTAAAAATTTAACAAAAAAGTTTTCGTTATTATAATATATAAAAATAAAAAAAAGAAAAACTTTTAAGCTTTATTATCTATGAACAAATATATAAACCAAAGTATATATTTAAAGGAGAAACGCAAAAATGTAATTGATAGCAAATAAAAATTAAATATACAATCCTTAAAAATAAATTAGAACAATCAAGCAAACGAAAAGATTATATGTAAAAGGGTTTAGTGATAGCATAAAAAGTTTTAAAAAATTACTAAAATAAAAAAAACTTTATTATAAATTTTTAAAAGTAATAAATTATAAAGATTGAAGAATTTAATAAGAATAATAAGTAAAAATACATATATATATATACAAAATTAGTAAAAAAGTTTCAGAAAATAATTAAAAACTTTTAAAAAATAGTATTATTCTACCAAGAAATATTAATAAAAAGCATAAAAATATTGAAAAATAAAAAATAAAAAAATAAAAAAGTAAATATTATTATACAACGAATATAATATTTTTAAGAATTATTTATTAGTAACAAAACAAGGGTAAAAAAAAGATAAAACCAAATATACAAATTATATTAATTTATAATATATATAAATATTGATATATACAAAAAAATTTACTAAAAAATTATTAAGTTTTTGAAAAAAATAATAATAGCAAAAGATAATTACAATAAAAATTTTGTAAATAATAATAATCAAATATATAAAATTAAAGTAAAAATGTTAAAAAAAAAATAAAGAAATCATCCAATAAAAAATGCACTACAATATAATGGAACTCCAATAAGAACTACAATAATATGTCCTTTATACGCGTGCAAAAGCTTAAACATTTATTTCATTCGTGAAAATCAAATCAACATAAGATATACCTCAAACTCTACTTTTTTTTAATAGTAAAAACATGATGTTCACTACTCAGCAGCAACACGTAATATTCACAACGAAAAAAAAAATAAAATGAATAACCCAAGCGGTAAAATCGATAAGAAAAGCAAAAACTATAAAAGTTTTGATAATAATAATTATTATAATAGTAAAGTAGTAAATAATAAAAGTTATAACATATAAAGCGCTTGCCGAAGAAATTTTAATTGGGTAGTTATTAAAATGAAAATTAAAAACGCTCCTCGTAATCGCCGAGTTATTAAAAATTTGCCTCCGTTCAAGCAAATAATGGGGATATAACATAAAATATAAAATATGAAATTTTTGATCGGCTAAGCAAAGGAAAACTGACATCTTGGCTGGACTGGCGCATCCACTTAAAAAAATCAATAAATAGAGTGAAAAACATATTTAATAAAGCTCAACTTTTCCTATTCTCGCCTTATTTGCTTTCAAAGCTTATTAAAAAGACTAAAACACTCAAACTTTATAAAAAATTTTAATAATTAAAAATTAATAGTAATAAAATAGTAATTAATAAATTTTTATAAACAAGGAGAAACAGTTTATAACATAGAAAGTTTTAATAATAGAGTAATAATATATTTAACTTTGCTGGTGTTAAAAAGTTCCGGCGTGTTCGGTAAATAGTTAATAGTTACTCTCATAAAACGAGGAGAGCAATTTCCTAAATGTATATATATAAAAAAGAAAAGTAACAATATAAAATATAATAAAAAAAATATTTATATATAATAATAACAATAACGCTGTAGATATTTTGTGATATATATATTATATGTAAAAAGGTTTTTTTTATAATATTAAAATTGCCAGTAAAAAGATTATTTATACAAAAAATTGGTAACAAAGTTAGTAAGCAAAAACTAAAACAGACATATACAAAAGAAATTCATAAAATAAGTATATGCAGTCACATAATAATACTATATAAAGAAAGTTAATTATATTAAAAAAGATTAGCAGAACAAATCTTTATAAAGTTTTTATTCTTACACTTTAACTTAAAAGTAATTAAAATACTTGTAGAGGAAGAGCTTACCTTCATCTTGAACTTGAAACTCAGAAGAAGCAAAAGGTAAAGGAAAGGGACTGTCAACTTGGCAGATGGCAAGAGTGCCTACAAATAATAATTATTCAGATAACTATAATAAAGATTAGACAACCGTAATTAAATTAATATTAAAAATAATAAATTTAAATCAATCTAATAAAAATAATAAGAATAAGTGTTCTAAATTTAAAATTATAATTGATCTAATGATTGTGAAGTAAAAAGTTATTAAAATTTAATAGTACCATATATTCTCTCCTTACTATCAAGTACTTCTTGATCTTTTCTCATTTGCAATACTGGAGAAGGAACCTAAAAAAGTAAAAGAATTCTATTATTTATAAAACATAAAAAGGAATTCTAAAAAAAAAAATTAAACATAATAGTACTTGCGAAGGATCCAACTTGTTTGAAGGTGGCCCTAAATCACCGGGAGCACCTATAATTTATATATAAGACATTAAAATTAAAACCTACAAAAAAAACTATATACCAGCTGGCATCTGCGACTGCGGGTAGAACGGTGGGTGAGGCCCGGACAATCCTTGAACTTGCGGTGGCCCCATTTGAGGGGGGAAAGGAGCAGAGGCTCTTACCTGGGGGCCATAATTATATATTTCTCCTGGTAAAGAATGAAAGGCTCCCCCATAGTGAGAAATTGGGGATCTCCCATCCACTGGACAATTCTGAGACGCATTGAAAGATGCTAGCTGGATCGTGTTAGAATTAATAACCGGTGTAAGAGGCGCGTAAAACGTGGCGTCTCCAGAAGGCGGATAGAATGGAGAGGAATCGGAAGGCAAAGTATTTGTATACGCCGTTTGAGAAATTGGCTGAGAACCAGGCACTGAAGATGGTGCTTAATATAAAAAGATATATATGGATATGATAAGTAATAGAGAAAAATATAAGTTATTTCAAAAAAGCCTTAAAAAGTTTTTTAAATTATAATTTCAATCACTTTCTTGTAAATCTTTTATAAACCTTGTTGAGTCTGTAAGGAGAGAGATTGTGGAGCTGTAGTCTGTGGTTGGTTTTGAGGAAAATAAGCATTGGGTTGTGGCCTTTGATTATAAGAACTTACAATCGTGGAGCCCAGCTCAGGGACATGGGTTTGTTGAGGTTGCGAATATGAATTTTGGAGCGATAAATGATGAATTTGCGAAGAAGGATTAAAAGGTATATTCGTTTGCTGATTAACTGAAGAAAGTTGTGGTAAAGTTGCTGCGTTGGGGCTAGGTAGTGCTTCGCGAGTTGCGAACTCTTTTTTTAAAACATTATTATCTCTCTGCTGGACTGGCATTATTAATAGTTACTCCACACTTGTTTCACCAAAGAACGCTCACCAAAAAATAAATTCGAAAAATATCTTGGCGGAGCAAGGACAATTAACTTAAGCAAAAAAATTTTAAAGCGCCAAGTTAAAACAGAATGGAACCCAATAAGGCATAAAATATTTTTCGAGTTCTCAGCGCCACTTGTTAAGCCGCTGCTAAATTAAAAATGAGTTACAGAGAAAGCGGAATTCTTTTAAAGAATAAAAATTATGTTAGCCGAAAAACAGTTCTTTTTGTTATAATATCTTGCTAAGTCCTTTTTTATCAAAAAAATAATTTTACGCATTCAGTTAATATTTTCATCACGGCAAAAATAAACGCCTACTAAGGGTATGGGAATATATGTTAAGCTGTCGGGTTTAAGGTTTTATATCTTCGTATACAATTAATAAGATTAAGTGAAATTCTGTTTTTTCCCAAAAAGATTCAAATATCTGGTTAACTTCTCTATATACTCGTTTGTAATGGGTTAGCTCTAAAACCAAACCAATAAGATAAATAACACAAGAAAAGGCGAAGGAAAAAGCTGGTGCATCATTGACCTTATTAATGTCCCTTGACATATTACTTATTTTTGACTGAGATTATTTTATCCTTTATAACAAAAATTTAATTAACAACTATCAACTAAATCTCAAATTGCTCTTCCTCATAGCCTTCTAATCTGAGTGGTTTACTATTTTACCTACTATGCCATCGTATTGATAAATTTTGTTTACTTTTTAATGTACAAATAATTTTTCCAATTTCATCTTACAAATTTAATGCGTTATCCACTTTGAGTATTACCTTTTGATAATTTTTACATTTACAATACGTCCGTTCTAAAGTATTATCCACCATACCTTTTGATTTTTATACCCGACAGCTGATAAAAAAGGGTAAAATTACTTCACATACTAAATACAATATATAATAGTAGAATAAGCTAATAACCTGTTTTTATTACAATAAATCTTATACATATATTCAGTGTTTGTCATAAAGATTGACCTTGGCATTAGTTTTTATAACGAGCTTTAGAAAATAGTTTTAAAAAAGGCCCGTGCTTCCAGCAAATTTAACGTTTTTTTTCGAATTATCATCAGTTAGGTGGGTCAAAACAATCATTTTTTTTTTATTGAGCTGCATTATTTTACTTTAAAGCGATGGTATGACATAAGCTGTTTAAAGTCCAACACTTATATACCTAAATTTTACGTATTATAGACCAATACCACTTTTTTGGTTAGTTAATCAAGTTTGGCCACCTTATCAATATTTTTTTTGTAATTTGCACTATGCTTTAACTGAAGGCTATCTAGTCTATTAATACCGTAAAAATCTTTAAAAACAGCTAGCTTATTAATTTAGATTGTTATTTGGGGTGCAGATTTAAATTTTTTTATTCTTCCATATTTGTAAGACAAATGTTTCTTTCTCAATCATTAACATTTGAGCCTCGTGGTCTCTTCAGCGCAGTGCTCTTGTTCAATCTTCTTGGATAGTAACTTTTGCACAATTAGTTGAGATAACGAATTAATTAAAAAAAGCCGTCCAAAATATTATATCCTTCATGAGGGGATATAGTGTTAAATAAAGCAAATGCAGCACTACCTCCCCTTGCTTTTCCGGTGTATATGTCGTAAGAAATCACATGTCCATAGAGATAGCCAAATTTTAAAACTAAAACCGTATGATAATAGCTGACAAATCTCAATTATTCTATTTATTTAATTTTAAATTTAATCTTTGACGGGTCCAAGTTTGTACGGTCGAACTTTTAGGTCCAGATGTTTAGTACTATTTAAATAAAATTTCTTAACAGTCGTTCAGATCCACTGAGTCATATATTATGAAAAGTCATAAGGAAAGCTTAGTAAAGAAGACCAAAATATTCTTTTTGAAAATAGTGGCATATCCAGAAAAAAGAAAACATCTCCTCCACTTCCATCGTCGCTCAATTTTTTTTTTTACAAAAATATAAATAGCTTTGAGTCAGCACATGAGAAAACAGATCATCTGTAAAAAACTTAAAAGGTGGTAGTGCTTATTTAATGTCCTTATCCCCCGCAGGCGACCTTCCTGTTATTAAAAATTGTCTATTATAAAATTGCTAATATAATTTATTTTTTCACATTCTAAAGCTTTTTTTGGTTGAAGTTTTTAAATTAATTAAAGGCTCTTTGGACTTCAAACAAGGCGTTTAGCATTTTGGAGCCAAGAGAATTGAGATTATTTTCATGTTCCTTACTAGCTAGCTCATCACCATCTGTGACACTTCCTTTACAATAATTATACCTTACTTAAGCTTTACTATTGTAAGTAGACGCTGTTTTTTATTTTCGAAAACAGGTGAAATTACAAAGCAAAACTGGAGTTATTAAATGGATGATGCAATAATCCATGTGTTTAAGACACCTAAACCCGTCTCTCGGGGGTGGGGTTTTTCAAACTCCTCTGAAATTAAAAAACGTATTGCCACATGATTATAAGTAGTGGAAGAATCGCTCATTGACTGTATACCTCTTAGTCTGTTCGCTCTCTATCGGTATAGTACACGGACGCTGCAAATAATATTACAAATTCGAACGATAATATTCCTACAAATCCAATTTGGGGTTTGTGACGCCCCACCTCACTATCTACGTTATTGTTTTTTCCTCGGTTTTTGTTGTGGCCTCACGTCTTCAGGAAGTGTAGTAATATCGGTTGGCCCAGGTTTTATGGAATGAGCAATAAATATTTATAATGATTTAGAGAGTGGTTATATTGGTGACGAAGGAGACAGTGTAGACCCAGGCTTCGCTAATGATCATGACAGTGTCTCTGAGAAGGAGCTCGTCGAATCTGAAAACCTGGGGGGTTCCTTCGAATAAAGTTGGTAGCCAACTAAAAAAAAAGGCAGAAGCCAAATCCCAAAGTATATTATGGAAAGAAAAATATCAAATGGTCTGCAGAATCTCCAAAGTCAAACTTCCGAACAAGGAAGCATAACATAGTTAGACATCTTCCAAGCATTATTGTTAAGCAAAACAGAGAGGAAATTATTGTACTCAGTTTTCTGCTCGCTATTTTTACAGATAAATTATCGAGGGACATAATTAAACGAACAAACGAAAAGTTCCCACAGGTTAAATTGAGACTTTCTTTAGAAGACAGACAGTTACAGAAATACAAATTTCATGGAATATAGGATGTTTCCTAGAAATCTTGACGTATTTTTCAGTCTTCAACTCAAATCGTGAAGATCTCAAGCTTTGTTCGCTACAGATGGCACATTTTTCGTTGCGTTATCTCTTTGAAGCGTGCACTAGTCATTCTAGCATGCTTGTTTAGCTTTAATAATGCATCTGATAGAACAGATAGAAATAAAACTGGTGCAACGGCCGAGACGTTTGTAAAAATTGTCAACAATGTTACTCTATTGGAGAATACGCTTGCGTAGACGAAATGCTTTTGAATTTAGGAGGCGATGTGCAAATTTTGCTGCATAATGCCAAATTAACCTCGAAATTACAGTTTATAAATTATGGTTTTGAACGATGAGAAAACCCACTACTTTTTAAATGCTTTTATAGTTCTGGCATGGACAGCGATGGGCCCACCCTTCTGAAGATGAAAAAAATTTGGGAAAACCGGCTCAGTCACTTTTACGTTTGACTTTTCCTATCAATGGGACAAAACAAAACAAGACTGCTGACAACTAGTTTTCATTCATCCCCCTTCCGAATAGACGACTTTTATAGCATTTAACAAAATGAAATGTCAAATGTTTATTACTGCATAGTGTAAAGTGCCCTTTGCTACCTGTAAACAAAAAATTGTGGCCTACATTAATTTTTAATAAGCATTATAACTTAATAACCAAACAGCGCTGACCAGATCTCAGTGTGTGCATAAACTTTTATTATTAGTTAAATTCTTATGCTTACCAACAGGCTTTAGTTTACATGTTAACTTTGATGCTACTTAAATAGAAAAAAGAAAATCAAATTAAAAAACTGACACATGATTATTCACTAAGATAAAATTAAGTTTTCACACGATTGTTTACCAAGATAAAATTAAATTTTTAAATGATTAGACAAAGTCAAATATTCTTTTTTTAAATTATTATTAGTTCTTTCCATCTTAGGCTTTATTTTATTATATTCTTCTAGTTAAAAATTATGTACGATTGCTTTTAACAAATTAATAGCGCTATGTACGAGGTAAAATTTAGCAGTTCCTAGGTCTACATAATAATTTTTGTTAATTATACTATTTTTTTTAATATTTGTTTCTATCCATCCACAGGACATAGATGAATTTTTCACCATAATATATTACCGTTATTCGTCGGATGACTAGCCTTAAAATTTTAGTTTTTTAATTATCATTAATCTACTTTGCATTGAGAGTTATATTGATTTTTTTAGTGAAATATTTTTTCAGCTATAACTAACTCTGTTTAAAGTTATTAGGCTAAAATGAAAGTGATTTGTTTAAAAAAATACCACAATGACGAAAAAGCTATGTAACTTAAAAATATCTGTTAATTATACGTTATTATCAACATTTTAATTTCTACAATAAGTAAAATGCTTATCATAAAGCCTTCTTTTATCTATCAAATTTTTTAAATGGCGTATGAAAATTTTTTAGATTAGTATTGTAAGTTTATAAGAAACCAACATATAATATTTATTTTATTATAAAATTATTAATAACGTTGCTTCTAATTTATTTTCTAATAAAGTTCTTTATAATATGAATATTGGGATTATAATAACATTTTTCGTAGCATTTACAACAAAGATATGTTTTTTCACCGAGATGCAGCTAAAGTATTGTAAAGGCAATTTTACTGCTTATATAGAAACACGAAAAAAGGTGATTAACGATATTCCGGATTTCTTGAGTATGGCGAGCAATGCTCTCAAAAAAAGGATTATGAAACACACCAGTTTTGATGTAAATCCAGATATCTTATATCTAGCCTACTTTGGATACTCTAATTTAACCTCGCCTTTATGGTCAGTTACCTTAACTGGCGCCGTTCTAGTTCATTTTCATGAATTAGTGCAAAATATCGACTCGAATAAGCTAAATACCTATTTCCGTATAACTTATTATAATAACACTCTCTTTGAAGGTAAAATTCGCCCAGACGATCTACGTTACATAATTCGTCAAGTTAACTTTGCGTCTTTAGTGAAGGATAAACTTAAAGCGTTTTGGGTTAAACATGAAGAGGATTGGCGCACTTTAGCAAAAGCTGAATTTTTACGTGCAGCGCACCAGGCAAAAAAGAATGGTTTGCTAACTGAAAAGGACTACTCGAGCTTGATTCAAGGTCTTGCACCTGGAGTATCTCAACCAATTACTCTAAGGCAGCTTTATGGGCATGAAAGTTTTTCAGGAGTGCAAGTTCAATTTCTAAGTATCAACGGTTACTTTTCTAATGATATTCTCCGTATATCTCTTGAAAACAGGAAAGAAATATTGTATATCCCTTCAATTGGTCAAGAAGTTTTTTACCAATTTACAGATAGTGAGTTTCTATTAGAGGGAAATCAAGTGTTTTACGTATTTAACGAGGATACAACTATGCGGAATTGGGTAGTAAATCAGGCCAAGGATATAAGAATAAGGTTTTTACTTGCACGCCATTTTAATATATATGATAGACAAGACGGAATATTATATACTGGCGTGGTTAATAGTCTAAAAAAGCTGGCAGAGGGGATTTGGAACAGTCAAAGTGATGTTGTTAATGGTGGTGGAGATTTTTACTTCACTGAAAGTGGTATGAGAACCATATCTGGCCCCTTCAGAAATTCTGGTGAATATAAATATGTTGTTCGTGATGTTTTTCACGGAATTACATATTTAACCAAGCAGCGCACTTTACAAGAGTCCGCAACATTGGTTTTACCACGTGAAGGTTCCATAAGTAATCCCCTCTTTTATTTTGAGATATTTGAGAGAGCAGTTGGCCAAATTTTTATGTTGTGTAGTCCTATAGCGGCCTCTTTAAAAATATTGAATTTTACAGCTTTCCTTAAATATAAAACTGTTGCAAGTCATAAAACATTTAAGGATGTTGAAGGCGCAATACTTAACGAGATGGGTGTACTTTTCGGCGCCCTTAGTCAAGTTGTAGACAAAAATAACCGAAGAATTACCACTTGTAAAGGCCTCCATGCACGAGATATTAAAAAAGGAAAACCAAGTTATTATGAAGATATATTAGCAAAATTTCCAGATTTAGAAACACAGCTTAAAAAGCCTGATCCTTTGGTGTTGAACCATGACCGACGAGCCGTGGATGATATTAACCGTTTTTCAGGAACAGAAAAAATCATCTCGAATCTTCTCGTTAGATCCAATTGCGTATATACTAAAAGTGAAGTAGGAAATACCGTTAATTTAGCAGAACTTCACTTTGAGTTTAGTAGATGTGACAGGAACCTACAAGTAATAATGGACCAGGCCTACAAGAAAAGTCCTACCTTTAGGCGCTTGTTCAACTATGCTTACGATAAAGAGCTTCATAACCCTGAAAAACGTTGGGGAATTATGCCTATGACAACTTTACGAACGTTAGCTTTAGGAGAGCAGTTTGGTGATGAAAGGATTAGACTCCTTGAGCTTTATCCTAATACAGAAGCGTTAAAAAAAAAATTTAAATTCTATCAAAGTGGCCTATGTTTAGTACCTTTTTCTATGGAGCGTGTTTATCTTCGCCAAGTTGTTAAGGCTCTCACATTGTTACCAGACAATGTATCCAAAGTAAGTATACGAGGACCAGTAGTCGAGTATACCAATCTTATACTTAAAGAAATGAATCTTGCTGAACCCGTTAGGACGCAATATATCAATCAACTAGCAGATATACAACTAGCAATCTTACAAGGTAAAAACTGCATTAATTATGCGGTTTATCTGCAACTACGCAATAACATTACCTCTGCCATGCCAAATTTTTCAGAAATTGCGCGTAGCTTCATGCGCGCAAAGATTAAAGAGCGAACTGGTTTGGATCTGGATACGGATAAAGTCTATTTAAATTATTTTGGAAATACCCAAAAACAGTACTCGTCCCTGGCTTTCTTAAAATGGAGCCGTGACGTTCAACCTCAGTGGTCTATTACATTAACGACTCTGGCATTCACTAATTTTAATAGTGACGATGAGTTTTGTGATGCAAATAAGTTGAATGAAAAATACGGGGTGTATTGGCATGGTTCCGGATGTGATCACTATGGTGCAGAAAATGAAGTTAGAATTAAACCGTCCACCCTTCGTGATATAAGCTGGAAACTCGATTTTGCGTCAATTGTGAACCAAAAGTTAAACGAGTTTTGGACCAAGCACCATGAGGATTGGCGCACATTGGCAAAAGCAGAATTTCTTCGTGCTGCTCTTGATGCTAAGATAAAAGGTATATTAAGTAACTTAGATTATACTCGTTTGCTCAAAGGAATAGTTCCAGATCTCCCTCTAACCGAACCTCTAACTCTGTTTCTGCTACAACAGAAAACAAGCCCTTTAATAGATGTTCGTCGTTTAGATATTAATGGTTATTCTGCCACTGATATTCTCAGATTTGTGTTAGAAGATGGGCGAGAAATACTTTATATTCCTGGACATCATCCAGCTTTTTATTCCTTCGACAATGACCATAAGATGCGACTTTGGCTCGTAAAACAAGCAACAGATTTAAAAAAGCGGTTACAATTGACTGCTCATTTTTCCATGTATGATCGCCAGGATGGAAATACCTATACTGGAGTGGACAACGCGCTACAAAAATTAGTCGAAGGAGATTGGGAGATTGACGGCACTGGTATCGATTATAAAAACCTTAAAATTGAAAGTGATATATTTGATGCGTTAGCATTACAAACTAAAAAATGCCGATTTAATAATGCCAAAACATTAATTATGTCGAATCAAGAATTAAGTGAGCAACGCACTTTGATGGCCTTCCAAATGGTCGCTATGGTTTTCAGTATACCGTTAATGTTCTTCGGCTCAGTAGGGGTAGTACTGGGAACGGCTATTTTTGCTACAACTTTCGGATTAGAACTTCATATCGCAGTTAATGGTGATTCATTAGAAGAGCGAAAGGGAGCTTTTAGAGCTGCAGAAATGGACGTAGCGATGGCAGCACTATTTGGAGCGGTTGCCAATATAGGGAGTCGTTATATTAGTTTTAACTGGGAGGCGATACAACGTATCAAAAGTAAAAAAAAATTTTTTATAAAACCCCAATCAATTAATGGAAAGATGGGGTATCCACTAGGCCCAGTAAAACCACCTCAATTTCTAGTCGAAGAGAAGGGTCTAAAAGTTGCGGAAAATCCAAGTGAGAACGTTAAAATGACAGAATCCCCCTCAGTAAAAAAAAAATTTTTAGAAGAGCAGCAACGTGCATTATCAGTACTGCCGGAGTCGACCTTGAAAGAAGTATTACCTGATAAGCAAAAACAGGCTTTATTACGAAAGGTTTTAGAAAGAACGTCAAAAACACCCGCCCTTTCAAAAATGGCAAATTCGAAATCACTGGTAAATAAAAACTTTAGACCTTATTATAAAAAACTATATCAAGATGTCCCAGAACTTAAGAAACAGCTGGATAATCCTGATCCTTTATTATTACGACATGATGAAATTGCTACTGACAGCTCTAACCGTTTTCCAGCAGTTAATGAAGAGGAGATAATCAAGTCATTTCTCCAAAGCAAAGAAGGGATGGGTTACTTTGATTTTCCTAAATTAAGTAAAATCTTATGGAACCGGAGACCACATGAATATATGCTTTTAAAACAAATTATGCATGAAGCTTATTATAATAGCCCTACTTTTAGGCGCTTATATAATTACGCCTATGATGCGGTCCTCCAGTATCCGGAGGAGCGGTGGCTGATTGCGCCTAATGAGGTTTTTCGAACGACAATTACTGAAGAAGATTTTTTAGCTACTAATAAGAAGAAAGTAATAGGGTTAAACGTAGATTTCATAAATTGTAGATACTACCAAAGTGGAGATACTATAACTCCTTTAACTGCGGAACGTGCTTATCTTCAAGAGGTAATCAAAGCACTCACCGGGATTCATTATGAACCCTCAGAAGAATTTTTCCGAGGGCCAATAGTCGAGTATACCAACATAGTTTTAAAAGAAATAGGACGAAGTATACCACATTACAGTGCTTCGCCTGTGAGAACAAGTTATTTAAGCAGTTTGTCACAAGAGCAACTAAAGTCGATAGCTCATTATAAAGCACTATCCCAAAAATTCCCCGAACTTAAATTGCAAACTCAAAAACTAGATCCATTTCTGCTAGACCATGATCATATGGCCGTTGACGGTGAGAACCATTATAATACGCAAGTGTTTGATGTTATGTTTAAAGAACAGACTGGCTCCATAATGTCCTTATATGGATCGCCCCCAAATGCGCTGCTGGCCAAGGAAACAGCGGAGTATAAAATTTTAGGACCGCTATTAAACAAGGCGTATAAAGAAAGTCTTATATTTAGGCGTTTATATAATAAAGCAAAAAAAACATATAAATGGGAAAATCAAGAGAATCGTGTTTTATTAGCTCCTAACAGTAATTCTGTATTTTCAACTACATACTCTTACAAGGTTACTGAAGAAGGAGTGCTGGAATTTAATCCTAACTCAAAGCTTATTATTTTTTTAAGCACTAACCTTGAAAACATTGGAAAGTACAAGGGCATAAAAAATACATTTCATAAATTTACATTAAACCGTGCTTATATGCATGAGGTGGTTCATGTTCTTACTGGTCTTAAGGACTCTACGTCTGCTGGGCACCCAAGGGGCCCTGTAGTGGAATACACCAACTTTATTCTTTCAGAAATGGGGGTCCAGGACCCTGTGAGAGTCGCTTATTATTGCCCACCCAGAAGACCTCCTCGAGATCTTTCACGTGTACTTGGCAGAAATGAGACAATAACTTCTGATATAGACCTAGATTTTGATCATAATTGGAGGTGGCCTGTTTGTCATACTTGTTACAGGCAAGGCGTCATTTCTATAAGTCTTGTATAACTTCAGAAGTATATTGGTTTATAACATTAACTTAAAAAAGAGTGTGTTTCTATTTTTATCAGTCTAACGGAATAAATGAAAAGGGAATTATTGTAATCATAATTAAGCGGACAAGTAGTAATTATCCAGTAAAAAGCATTAATTAAAAATTTCGGCTTCTATATTTCTGAGGATAGTTGTTAACAGCAAAGTAGGCCAGGAAGATTAAGGATAGATAGTGGAGAACGTGTTCGGTTACGGTTTTATGCCTGACTTTAGATGTAAAGTTTGTCACCTTTGAGGGTCTACTAACGTACATGTTCTTTATAGAAGTCAGATCTCTGCATATATTGAAACCACATTGTTGTAATTTTTTGAGATGCGCCTTAAAACAATAATATTATTTTACCGCTATTACCCATTTTTACAAAATATTCCTTACGTTTCTAGGTTTTATATCTTAACTTTTAAATAAGGAAATTAGATGCTATGCTTTTTTATAAGAAGCATTTAGCGATAGCGACCAAGTACGGCGGTAGAGAGTCTCAATGATCTTCATGAGCTCACCGTCTTTATGTTACACTTGCATTGCAATAGGCTCTAAAAATTTAGAGCTTAATGTATGGGTGAAATTCAACTACCTTATTCTCTACTTAAGTCTTTAATTTAAGCAAGAAAATACAATTTTTTATCAATATTAAAGTCGATCCTGTTTACTCTTTATTTCTCGAACCTAACGATTTCGATTTAAAGCACAGTTAGTATATATTTTGTAAGTCAGAGCAATATTAAACATAACTCAAACAGCGAATTAATTACATAGGGAAAGGTAACCCCTTAAAATCTGCGGTGAGGCTTGTTTTAAAAGAATATGCTGGTTTTTAACAATTAATTCAATAATTCTTAGAAAGAGAAAGGGTTTGAAAAAAAAGGTAAAGAAGAGTACGACGCGTCCAATTTACATAATTTTTCCAATGAAATGTTTTCATCGAAGGTGGGCTCCTCCCGCAGCTTCTTACTTTACAACCAGAAGTTTTTCTAAGTTCTTAAAGGTGGTAAATTTCGCAATTTAATTTTAAACCACGTTTAGGGTTTATTTAGTAGAAATAGTAATAAACTACATGTTAAAGTTACAAAATATAAATGATTTCTTAAGCATTAAATAATTTAATGTCAAAATATTTGCCCTTAAAATCATTCTTCAAAGCAATACCACACTCAAATGCTGGTTTATTAAAGCCAAAAAATTGTCCCCTTTAGCAAAAAAATTGATTAATTGCTCATATTTTTACAGGTGTAAGAAGTATCTGTAAAAATAATTTTACGAATACAAAAATATTCAAAGAACATAACATCGTTCCGCTTAAACAACTCCAGTGAAAAAATGAATATAATTTTATTTAATGCAATAAGAAAATAACAGGAAAGAATTCTTGTTATAGACTGTAAATATAAAGTTCATCTCTCTCAGCTCTAGTTTTCCCCTCCCCTGTTTTTGTTTTTCTCAAAAAATATACCACGTACAGAAAACACCTTAAAAATAGCCGGCACTTAGCTTCTATATACTTTTTATAGCGTGTACTTCGCTTTGTTACACTGGAAATTTAGATACTCTTCTTTACGTAGGAAACTCCCCTTAATTATTTTTATCATTATAAAAAAATACTTAAGATCACGTTTGGCATAAAGGATTGCGTATGTTGGGCGGCTCGGGCACTTTTTACAACGTCCTCAAGTTTCTTAGTAGTCTTGTTGACACAACGCAGTATACGAAAACTTCTACGAACAGTTCCAAACACAATATGCGAAAACACAAAACATGAAAAAGAAACATAGTACATAAACACTAAACGTATAACACATAAAGTAGATGTTACATTAAGTATAAAGTGCACTAAGCATGAAATTCCCTAATTTTACAGGAAACTGATCTGTGAGTTAGTTAATCAAATACCTGACAAAAACATACTAAAATACAAGAAAAGGGCAATTAATTTTTCTACTGCTTACAAATAATTTAACACACTTTATTATTAATTGGGTGCAAACTATTATATTAATATTTTATAAAATTAACCTTGTTCTATAAAATTTACTATGCAAATATGAAAGCATTTTTTGACCTTTTAAAAAGGTATAAATACAGACCGAAAACCGGTTAATAAATTTATCTTGCGTTTTAATATATACTCTTTCCTGGTTCTGCATTCTGACTTAATATTTCACACATTTACACTCTTTTTGTTCTAACATTTAGTATTTCCATTGTAAGTATACGCTTAGATGTAGCATAGGGATATCCGTCTTGTACTAGTGAATTAAGTTACGACTCCTTAAACATTAAGGAGTTAAGTTCCATATTGATAAGTATGGATAATTAGAAGGCACCTCTTAAGTCGATAACTTAAAATTGCCGCTTATTATGTTTATTAAATTTTAGTGTTGTAGGTATTATACAATCTCAGCCCAGTTAAAAACTTGTTGTAGAAGCCCTGCAGAATCCCCAGACGGTTTAATTGACTTTAATTTTGTTTTTTCATTTGTTCAGTTTATTCATGATAGAATGGACACTTTTATAAGTAGATAATTTGGGTTCTTACAGTTTATGTATAAGAATGTCTTTTGTTTCTCTATAAGTAATATAAACAAATATTTTTTTCAAATTTTGGATGTAACGGACTAATAGTCAATGCTAGGTAACTATTAAAAACCCTCTAACTGATGGTCTAACATTCAACTACATGTTCATCTATTATAGTGTCTAGTTCATTTGTAAAGCTAGGTATAATATTGACGTTCTATCTCGCTTGTATCTGGTAGTTAGTATTACTCTCTAGGTGTTGTTCGGGTTAAGAGTGTTTCGTTGATTAAGACGTCTTACTATTCGGGGTCAAGCAAAGTTGCACTTTGCCTCTTCGAAATATCTGTATAAAAAGGCACTATCATTTAATTTTAGTAGATTGCTTGGCACATCTTTCGCATAGAGTTTATAGATTTTCTGTACAGTATTCGACTTTTTCAGATTTACTAACTTGTATATGGTGACATTATTGGATGAATTTGTTGGCTATTGAGGGTTTAGTCTTTATTTTGGATTGTTTTATACAAATTACTTTATTGTGTTGTTAATAATTTGTGTAATAGCTGCTTGACTTTGCTGTAAGTTTTGTTAAATTTTTTTGTTGTCTAATTTCCAGCGAGTATCGATTTTAATATAGACATTTAGGGGTATAATCTATTTGAAAAGATATATTTTAAAAAAAATTCCTAGGTAATAACTTTGTAAGATTGTAAATTTTTTATGCTGTGAGCTAGGAATAATTTTTAATAAAAGCAATTACATCAGCTATATGATTATAATAAATTTAGGCACTCGTTATAACTTTCAAGCTCTCTTTCTTGTTAGTTTTTACTTTATTAATATGACAAAATTTATTTTTTATAGCGACACTTAATGTCACCGCAATGTGCATTTCATATAATGTCCTTCTTAAGTGAAAGTTGACAAGAGGTTAATAGGACTTCGCAACTTAGAAGTTCACTATAAATTTCATTAAAAATACACAGGGTGTTATATTTAATAAAAGGGTTGCATTAATAAGATTTGTATGACTTCCTTACTTAGCATATATTGTAAGAAGTGATTGTTATAAGCATTAGTTTTATCACTTCACCCTGAAGTTCTTAAATACTTTTGCGAAATTTAAATTTAACTTAGTCTTTTATAGCCTCTCTGTCATTGCTTTGCCTTTCTAATGACTAAATTATAAAACCTTTTAATTTCTAATATATATATCATTTTAATGTTGTAGTGATGCGCTTAGCTCTTCGGTATTGGCGACAATTGACAAATTTTTTAATCTTAAAAAGGACGTCGAAGAATCTACTCTTTTATAAAAGTGACACTACTGTATCCATAAATGTAGTATTTGTTAAAGATGTTTCTTGTATTTACGTAACTAGTTGTTGCAGGCACTAAGGGAATTGACAAAGTTTCTTTTGTCTTTATTAGGATATAAACTCGTTTTTGTCCTTTGACTATTATACTCTCTATCTTCCGATGTATAGTTAAATATTATTAGGTAAACACTGTTTGAAGCAATTAAGTTTTTATTGGTTGTTTTTTCATGTGTAATAGAGTGACCCTTACCACCAATTCAAGGTAAAGAGCATAACAAAGATTATTATTTGGAATAGCTTGATGAGAGAAGATAGTTAAATTGAGTTATGACTTGAGTATGCGACTGGCAAAGAATTATTGAAAGAGCACCCTAATATCCATAAACGAATCCCTATGTTAAACTAGGTACATATAACTACAAGGCTACGTCAACCCGAGGCTTCAATTCTTTGATGTTAGCGCAAGCTAATTCATTAAATACCTTGTCTTGCTTTCTCTTTCAGTGTTACGTTAAAAACGCTGTAATTAGTCACTAAGAACTACGCGTAGAGCTAAAAATGATATATGGCAACTCTCAAAAAAAAAAGTTTGGATATCTGGGTCAATAATTCAGTATTTAATAGGTTTACTAATAGTTTTTGTTTTATTTCATATGTAGGTTGCTGACTTAGTTCAGATTTCCTTTTAACTAAGTGGTTTTATTTTATATTATATTTTGGTTTTGTATGTCATGATCAATGCTTTCCAAATATTAAGTGACTCAGGGTGTACACTAACTAATTTTTAAATTAGTGCTATGATGAGTAATGCTTTCATACTGACACATCTATCTAAAGGTATGCCCTCGGTTATACTTCATTATCGCTTCTATTTGCAACACGTAGTCCTCCTAGTTGCCTTGCAAAAGTCATAGTTAATTTGGTTTTAAAGTAATAAATTAGCTCGAAAGCATTTATATATTCAAAGAATTTACAATAAAAATCTTATGCCTTTCCTGCTCATTTATTTCTTTTATAGGAATTTTCTTCTTTAAAGCCCTTTGATAAAAAAATAATATTATTGTGTAACTGTTAAAACTGTTCAAGTTTTCAAAGTAGATCGTGGCGGTGAGTGGACGAGTAACGTAAATCTGTGCGGGTTATAAAGTTTTAACAATTGTTAAAATTTTGCTAAGAGTATTTCCTCTAAATATCAATCATCGGCCCATAAATACTCCACAACTCAGAAGTAATCACAAAAAAACTCTTTCTTTGGCAGAGAAACGATAATCAGGAAGGGTTGTTTGACAGCTTCCTACTGTTGATCAAGATCTTAAGCATATTCCCCTCGTTAATGCAAGCAACTTTCAAGAGCTCGGTTTGACTGGCAATAGGGAGATAACGGTCCTAGTCTAGCGTGGCGGCTTACTCGGACGCTCTGTCCGAAATCAACAAGTAGCTCGTGAAGCTTTTGAATTATCGCCTATTACTATCCAGAAGATAATTTGGGTAATAACCCTTTAAGTTAGGTACAGTAAGCATGCGAATAATTATGCTTGTCTAAACTTATAAACAACCTCTAAAATCATGTAGGAGATGAAAGAGTAAAAAAGCCCTCTCGGCTTCTCCTCCGGTACTCGGGAGCATACTGAACGATAATATTCGAAATCCAATTAAATGGTATTATGTATATTAAACAAAATAATAAATTACGAAAATAATTAACAATGTTGGTAAATAGTACTTTTCTTACCTTTAAATAGTCGTTTTTGTAACAATCAAGCTACTTCCGTAACTTATATTATGTGTAAGAGCAGGACAACAGGCTCATTGCCCAATAACGTATGCTCTTTCTCTTTTTTGCGAAGTAGTGTCCAACCACTGGTAAAGGCTAACCATTGTAAAATAATCAACCCGTTAAAAAACTCTGACAATAAAGCTCTACTCTAAACTTTCGTCTAAGTTGGATTTTTATGCTGACAGAAGCTTAATGCCAGAAGTCCAAGTTAAATACTTTCTACTACTTTCCCCGAAATTGTCTTGATACTCTTGCGAGAGCTAAAATTTTATCGTGGATCCAAATTTTACTAAATGTGGGGAACTTTAGGTTCGCGTTTGAAGCCCTAGTAGGATTGTAACATTTTGAAAGGTTACGAAACTTCCCAAACATTTTTATCAGTAATCTTAATTATTAAATAATGAAATTAGAAAAACTATAAATACCAAAATTTTAACTATACGTGGAAACCCTCGTTATTGATTTTTCTCTTTTACTTTTCTCGTGCTGATCTCTTCACGCACTTTTCTTAGTTATAATTGACAGACTGTAACAAAAAAAAAACTAAAAGACAAGAAAAACAAGGGGTATTCGCCTGTACTTATACCCTCCTAAGAATATGTTAAAAGTTCCATACCTATATAGCCCTCAAACGAGTATTTTTCTACTTTTTAATTATAGCGCCTCTAACGTGACACAGAAAGAGAGAAAAGCAAGAAAAGGTCTTTTGAATTAGATTGCGTCAATACCAAAGGACTGAAACCTTTAGGAAAAAAGGTGTACTTAAAGATGGTGTTACCATCGGCAATTTTACTTTTCTTTAAACATGACCTTTCAGAACAGCGTCCCTTCAGTACGGCCACCCTCTTAACCTCTCCTACATGGGAGAATGTGGACAAGTTCCAAGTTTTTTTACTCATAACGGCTGTGGTAGGCCAGTGCAATAATAATATAGACGATTCAAAGGCAACCGCAGGCTGCAGGACACTCTTTTGATCTACTTGGGCTTTTAAGTTTGAATTTTAGAATTTGGCAGTTAGGATTTACTTAAAATATAAAAGAATTCCGACTAAGCGGTTAAGGTCTTCGTAAGCAAAATGGTAGACCGTAGTATTTCAGCGCCATAAAATAGTTTAAAATAGAACCCCCATTTCTTCCTTTTACTTTCTTTATATGTAAATTGTATCCGTCAAAATATAAATAATTTTGTTTGGTTTTATTAAGTTCTGTTTTTTGTTAGTAAGAAGTGGTATAAAAAAAATAGGTTTTGAACATTGTTTTGGTATAAGATGCAGCAAGGAAATAGAGGTAGACCTTAAATTAGTCGTAACCTGCTGTTTACAATTAGTATAAAGATTAGTTTGCACGGCATGCAATAATGAGGTATCTGGGGAATAACTTTCTTATACTTATTTAGAAACAATCAATAATGAGCTCTTTTTTTTTTTCAAATATAGGGATTGAAGCTCTACAAAAGCTTGAAGTTTTTTTAAAAAAAACCGTCTTAATTTTTTTTATCTGCTATCTTATTAAAAACGCGCTTGAAAAAGGGCAGTCGTTGGTTAAGAACCTTTCCTTAAGGAAAATAAAAATTCTTTGTAGGTTCTTTCAGACCTTCTTTTCAGTTTTTTAGTTACAGTAGAGCTAAGTAGTTTTTTAAAAATTTAGTTCTGTTTGTACATTTTTATAAAAACATATCGTTGTCTGCTGAAGATGTAAATTCCTGTATTAAAAAAATGGGTGGCAACTCTAATAGTTCTAAAAGATTTTCTTTTGCTTGCGGGACATGCAATACTATTTTTTATACCTGCTTTCAACTTTCATTTACTATTGTCTATTTAATTGGAAGGTTGAGTATTCTAACTTGTTTAAATATACCTTTTATACTATGATTATTTACTGAACAATTAGTCAATAAGTCTACAAGGTCATATGAAGCAAAAGTTATTGCAATTCACAGTCTAAAAAATTATTATTAATTCAGAAATGCATTAATACACACTGAGAAAGCCTTCCTTAGAATCTGTAAAACATTATCAACTGAACAAACAAAAATTATTAAGACAGAAGCCGTTATCTCGCACACTACACTCTTTGCCGTTTATAGATAGCGTGCTGTTTTCTTGGTTCCTGCACTCTTGTGACTATGGAGAAAAGTGAAACTAGTTTAGATGATGGTTAAGTTGTTTGGTCTGGGTGCTAAAAAATTCCTCTTTATGCGACCGTTCCTGTTTTAAAGAAGAGTTTAAGCTTAGTTAAAGGTTTTCTTATTTCATTACCATTCTTGTTATAGCTGAGTAGTCGTTATTTTGTGCTTCCACCATTTTTTCTAGTTTTTGGCTTTTTAAGGTCTATTTAACCTATATATATAGACCTTCTGACTTTTACTTTTGTACAGTCATAAAAAAAATACTGAATCATTTTTATAAAATAAAAATATACTTTACCTGCTCCTTCCTGGCTTTTTAAAGCTTTACCTGAAATAAAGGTCAACAATGAATAAATATAGCCGTGAAGTCACTGCCAAAGAGCCACCTTCGACCTCTATATATCTTCAACAGGAGCAGTATGATTATTTCTATATATGCCATAATTATGATTAGATCAGTCATTTTATATAAAGATAAAACTTTTCCGTTAACTTACACATAATGAAAAGTACTGAGTTGGAGACTATTTTAAGTTACCTTTTATCTTATCTTGTTTAGAAGTAAAATAAATTTATTTCAATTTAATAATAATAAAAATTTATTGGTAGTTATGAGGTATGCTATTTTGTTAACTAAAGTTTTTTTTTTTGGAGTTTGTTACTCAGCAGTAAGCTATAATTTTTATAAATAAATTTATTGTATTTAAATTTTAATAAGAGTTCACTTTGTAGGTTAAGTAACTTTTAATTATTATTATACTTTTTTATTGATATAATAATCACACTTTATTTTAATGTTTAATTTAATATTTATTTTTATTACAAAAATTTGTTTAAACTAGTCATTAATTATAATTAATGTAGTTGTTATACTCTCTTGGTAAGTTTATTTATTATACAAAAAAAAATAATATTCTCTATAATATCATATAACTTAGTAGTATATAAAAATTCTATTATTTATGTTATACCCATAAGAATTGTTCAATTATAAATGACACACTTTTAACACAAATATTTCAAATTTTCTTCAACCAAAAGTTTTTGGTCAGTTTACATTATTAAATAATTTTTATTACATAATAATCCACTATGCGTGTTAGTATTTCAATTTTCCTCTAAATTTATAGGAATTTCTAGTTAAAGTTATTTATTTTTTAAGGATTGAACGGTTATTAGAAAAACAAAACGATGAGAGGATCGAAGAGTTGTCTGTTACTGTAGGCCGGCTTAAAAAAGTCCGCATTTGCTAAATTTCTAATTCTTTCAAAATTTATTAATTTTTAGTTAAAAATATATTTTTTTATTTAAAGAAATTTAAAGCATAATATTTGAATAAAAAATGGATGAAGATTGCAAATATTTATTTAATATAAAAATTAAAGTTGTTAAAAAAAAGAGTTTACTAAGTTGTTTTAGAAAGTTTTAATTTTCTTGTTTTAATGTTTTTAATTATTTTCTTTTTTATAGTTGTTATTGAAGCTTAAACTTTTATGAAATAAATTTTTATTTAATAATAAAAAGTTATCAATCCTTTATAACTTTTGTTAAAAAGAATTGTATTATCTTTTCACGTAACTTTGATAGTGTAAATTATATTTTTTGTAAACTAATTAAATTAATTAAAAACTTCTTTTAATAGAAATATGCACATTTTATATATTGAAAATGTTTTATAATATACATTAATAATAATATAATAATAAACAGAAAAAATAAGTTATCTGTAAAAAAAAAATTTAATTAAAAATTTGAATTTTGTTTACAATTTATATTTGGAAAAGAAATCTATAAATCTTATAATCATTAATCTGAGTTATATGGTAATATATAATCTTGATAAGAAAATAATAAACTATAATAAGTAGAGTAGTATCAATACTAATCCTCGTGTCTTTGGAGGGCACTTGGTTATACCATGCGGCCATAATTTTTTAAAATAATTTCTTTTTTATAGTTATATTTTCTTTTAATAAAAATTTACTTATATAGAAGTTTTTATTTTATCTTTTTTTTCTTTTTTATAAATATTTAAAATTTTTAAAATTCATTTTTTTTTTTAGACTGTTGAATCCATGCACACGGAAATTCAATCTCACAATCATTTTCTTGAGAGTCTTGTACGTTTTTCTTTTCTTTTTATGTATCTTTATTTTTTTTTAAAATAACTTTTATTTTCTAATTAAAAGAATTTTTTACACATATAAACACAATACCACTTTAAAATTTTTATTATTATATTAAAGTCAACTCTTTTTATATTATATTTTTTTTGCTTTTATAATTATTTATTCTATATTTTTTCTATAATATGAAATTTTAACATTTTTAACTATTGAAGTTCAGAAAATATTTTATTTTTAAACTTTAAAATATTAATTTTTCAATAAATATATAATATGCAATTTATTTAACAATTTTTTTTTAAAGACAAAATTATAAAAAGCTTTTTTACTGTTTTTATGTAGACACACTTATAATACTATGAAAATCTTTGCTTGCTTAATTTTTTTATATCCGTTTTGTAGTAGTAATTATTACCAACAAAATTTATGCATTTTTACGATCTTTTTTAATGAAATAATAACATAAATACTTTTCTCAATTAAACTTTTATTAACTTCTCTTCATTTTCATGTTTACGAAGCAACTCGGATTTCTTAACGCGGACAACTTTATGGTATTTATTATAACTATTCATATAATAGTTACTAAAAGTAATATATATTACTGATATATATACTTCATTATTATGTAAAAAATTACTTTAGTTATTGTTTATTCTTATATAAATAATAAAATAGAGTTGATAAGTAAACTTAATAAAACTTCAAAGTTAGCGAGAAAAAGTTCCATATTTATATATTTATCTCATCAATAGTAATCCTACTTTCTAGTGTTTCCATATTTTTTTATTGCAAATCATTTTATTGTTATTTATTATTATAGCGGCTTAATTTTTTTAACTTTTTGTTGATTTATACATATATATTACTATATACTAGTATAAAATATTATTGTTTGTAGCTTTTATGTTCTTTATTCTCTCTAATTTTTTCCTTATAAAACTTTATACTAATATTATTATCAATAAAATAATCATTAAAAAATATTATAGACAATAAACATAACTTTCTATTTTTATCATTTTTACCTGTTTTTTATGTTATTCAACTTTACTTTTTATTACATTTTAAACAATAAAAAAAAGTATAATCAAATTATTGTTTTTACTTTTTGTTATTGAGTTACTCTTTATTTATATTACTATTTTTTATATAGCTTTTGTTATACTTATTAAACTTACGATATATATTAACTATTAAATATTCTTTTATATGTTTTTAAAAAAACTTTCCTGTTATTTTTAATAAACGTTAGGCAAGTATTATAACAAAAGTCAACAGCGTTAACCGAAATACGAAAGGGAAGTTTTTATATTTAGTCCTCTTTGCTTTTGTTATTATGTTATTAACTTGGGCCCTCGTTTTTAGAAAACCATAATAAAAATAACTTTTGTTAGAACTCGCTTCATATTTTTGCCAAGTTGATAATTAAGCTTTTGCTATTAAGCAGTATAAACTATTTACCGGTGTGTTGTGTAATATAACATTCCTTATTAATCATTTTTGGTTATATTTCAATCTAGAAAAGAGTCGTCATGCACATGGGCTACATTGACGGTTATTCAATCCATCACTTTCGCAGTTTTAAAGGAAGAATAGTTCTTATCCAGTATTTAGGATATTGGTCCTGTCAACATCATGAAGTTACCCAATTAAAAGCGTTCTTTATGGGCGGCCGTCCAATTTTTTTGGATCGCGACGTCTTGTTGCAGCAAATTCGCCTTGTGTACATGTATAGGGACCGTCATGAAAATGCCCTACGTTCAGCGGTAGCCAATTTAAAGAATAATTAATAAAGTCATAGGATTGGAGGGTTAGAGCATCAGAGCACATGTGATAGCCTGCTCTCCTTAACTAGCGTCATATCCGCCTCTGCAGGGGAGGGGGGCCAGTGATCCTTTTCCAATAGTAATTCTTTTCGGGTGGTTCTCCAATTTTGGTATAATTTTTAATGAGGTCGAGGAGTTCTTTAACTGCATTATTTGTAAATAGCCTCGAAGCTCAATACTACTTGGCGTCGTTAATATTACATAAAAGGTTATTAGCATTTAGAAAGACTTTCAGTTATGCCACCCTCACCGCACTGGCAATATACTTTTATTTGTCTTTAAAAAGATGCGTAACGCCACAAAACACAGTTCATTTCAATAGGCAATTTGATGTGCTAGGAATAAGTAAAGCGCCAACTTATTCCCGAAAAAAAATTGCTTAAGAAAATTATAAAGTTATAAACATTTTTTTTGAGATATATATATTTTAACAGCGCTCTACATTTCAAAAAGATGAACAAGTAGGTCATCTTTCATAGCCTTGTTGAGGAGTAGCTCCATTAGCGAGTTGTTTCTTCGGGCGTTAGTTTCCTCTAACACACAGGGGTTAATTCGCAGGTCCTTTAAAAGCTGTACTTTAAGTGGAGAAGACGGTGAGAAATTGGTTGAGCAGGTGAAAAAGTAATAATACACGTAAACTGCAGTGATATGTCCGAAAATAAAGTATATATACCTTTTTTTCGCGAAAAAAATCAATAAGAAAAACAAGAGAATTAACGAAGAAAGTTTAGCAGCGAAAATTTTTTAAATAACGTGAAACCCTTGTATAATGAAGATAAATATTTATAGTTCGCATATATGAAGGAAAGGCTATTGTTAAATTCAAATAATTGCATTGCACTGGGAAAAAAGTTGAGGGTAAATAAATCTCTATTCATGGAAAGAGCGTCAGAAGCCTAGTCACACAAAAACTGCAGAAAATAGAATCTTTATTTCTGAGCTAAGAAGCTAACAATTTATTACTAAAGAGGAAGTAACAAACTCAAGAAGTAGCCTGACCTATGCTAAACGTACTAGTTGCGGTGTAGTAGAAGCTTTTTTCTATAGCTTTACTTGTATTAGCTGTAACAGTTAATAACTTCCTTCGTATATACTATTTATAGCAATTAACTTGTATTAGTACATTGTAATTGTTGTAAAAAAAGAAAGAGCTTGAATACTACACTTCGTGTTTAAGTGTAAAGAAAAGCGTTTTGTAGAAACTATTGGAACAAGGCAGTTCTAAATATTTGTTAAAAACAAGGGAATTGTCTGAAGCTGTATACGAACTACTCTTGCTAGCGAGTGGACTTGATCGAAAGCCAGTGACAGTCAGACGCAAAAGTTGGTAAAGTGCGAGTTGTCTGACCATATCGAATGGATTTTTTATAACATTAAAACATTTTTGTTTTCTGTATTCCTTTAACGATTGGATGCTCGCTTAATTTAATCGTGCAGAGTTGAAAAATAGGCCCAAATTCTTATTATAGGTTTTAGAAATATCCAAAATTTTTTGGCCCTTGCAGGCAAGATACCTAGCAATAATTTGCTATTACTAGTACCTTCACGGTTAAATAGTTTAGCGCACATTACTTAAGCAAGATTGTAATAATAATAATAAAAAAGATTGTAGTATGCTCTTTTTTAATATAGAAGTGTTCTTCTTCTTCAGTAATAAGTTAATCTTCAGAAGCCTCTTCTTCTGATGCCTCCTCCAGCCATTTGACAAATCTAGCCATCTAAAGCAAGCATATCTTATTACTGATAAAATTGTTATTATGTAGATGCCTTTTGTTTGATGAGTGTGTTGGAGAGTTTTTTTGAAAACCAATAAAGAACAGCATCTTCAGAAATTAGCTCTAAATTGTATAATATTTGTATTATTTGACGGCAGACTTCGATGTCTGTCGTTTCACTGCAGTGATGCTAAAAGTTTAAGTAGAGTAGATAACTAGTTTAAATAAAAAAAAATATTACTTCGATGGCTTCTAAAGCGGCAACCTCATCAGTTCCGCTGCGAAGATAATGTTGGAATACTTCTTTCAATTGTGAAAAAATCTGTATGTAGCAACAATAAAACTTCAGGGTGACTCGCTCTTAAGGCGGAACTGAAAAGAGTTACCCTTAACAAATAGTTCAGCCTTTCGTTAATATTAGAATATAGCGAATCGCGAAGAAGAGTTATAAAAAGTAGCTCTATAACGCGGGCCATTGGTATATTATAGGCATGTTTACTAGAGTTTATTTCTAAAACTAAATTATCAGCTGAAAAGTTGCGATAGCTCTGGACAGCAGCTTTCAGCGAATCGGAGAGCTCTCTAATAAATAGTTCTTCCGGGCATAAAAGTTCTAGTCACGAAATGAACGCATCAATTAACGATAACTGAGAAAATGAAATGGGGAACCATGCTCCTCATGGTCCGTATTGGAGGTTGAATCGGACGAAACGGCAGTTGCAATGCTTTCGTCAACTTTGACATAATAATAATGAGGCAACATATGTTAATAAAAAATAACAAAAAAAGAACTTTCATGAGCTGAGTCGTCTTCTTCTGCGGGTACCCAGACAGCGCTTTTCCCTAGTAAAATATAAATAAAAATTACCAAATAATAACCAAAATGTGACCTGTTTCATAATCATAATAGTATCTTTGGTAGGGAGCAACCACGTGATTATCGGGAAGGGTGACCTGTAAAAACGACTCTTATATAAGTCAATTAGAAGATAAAAAATAGTACAGTGTCGGCAAGAACTGCTTTTTCTTGGACAAGCACATGGGCCCCTAGCAAAACGTTGTGGCTCAGAATCGCTCCTTTTTCGATGGTACAATGCTCTCCTAGATGAACGTTATCGTATATATAGCAGTTGTGTAGACGGCAGCCTTTTCCTTGGAGAAAAATTATAAGGGGAAACTAAAAAAAAAGCATAGCAACCACATGATCGTTACCTATAACACAATTGCGTCCAATGATTGCGCCTTCAATATAAACATCGTCTTCAATTCGAGAATAACCGCCAATAATAATATCTCTTGCAAGTTTGCAGGATCTTTTTCTTTTTTTTAATAACAATATAAAGTAAGGCGTAAACAGCAGTACCTTGCCAAGCTCACTTCGTCGTCGATGTATATATTGTTTCTTTTATATTTATAAGACGAATTGTTATATAAAATAACGTCAGGAACAAAAGGAAATGTCCAACGATGGAGGACATCCATCCTGATTATAATAAGTATAATAATAATAATAATAATAATAGTAAAAGTTGTTACGATATAGCTTCGTAAGTTTTATGATTCGAGACTCTCGCCGCGTACTCATTGTCGAGAATGTGAGTGAATATGCGGTACTCGTTGAGTTCGTCGTCTAACACGCCGCGTATAAAATGAGCAATATTGTCGTAATCAAAATTATCAACAAACAATTCAAGTACCTAAATAATATAAAAATATTCTTTTTCAATAAAAAGTTAATAATAATGCAAAGAAGGTCGTTTAAAGTGGCTGAAGACTCATACAAGAGGCGAGCAGATAGCAATACGGCAGTCAAGAAGGTCCGAACGTATCGTGAAAGTAGAAGCCTTACTAAACAAGCCACTAGAAATTTGTAACGGAAGAAGTTTATTTTTGTTAGCGGAGTCGACTGCTACGAGAGGGACATATTCAAGAAGAAGGCCTAAATAAATAATAATACATAATAATTATAATAATAATAGCAATAGTAATAATAAACCAAAATCGTCCAAAGCTACCACAATTTCTTCTTCCTGGGAACGTATAGGATGGCCAGGATCTGCTTTACTCATGACAAGAGTCATTAAAGAGTTGGGGTTCTTTTGATTTCTTTCTCTAGGATAGTAATAATAATAATAATAATATAAATAATAATAATTATCTACTTATGTGCTTTAAGAGCGGAGAAAAAGTTCATATTAGAGACGACACCGACGGAAACGATCAAAAAATCCGAAAGAAAATCAGTTCGTTGAGTCCTTTGAATCGAGCGGAAGATATCCCCAACATTTAATGCCTTAAGTAAAATAATGAATATTAATTTTGTTACAAAAAAAAACTTAGCGTTTCCGTTGTTTTCGTTATATTCTTATTAAAGTTTAAAAGTAAAAATCACTTTTTCACAACCAAAATTTAGTTAAAAAACTAGTTTTTTATAACCAACATTTTTATGAATAATAAAATTAGAACTTAACTTTATCGTGTTTAAATAAAGTAACTAATAAAGTAAAAGAATTAACTTTGAATCAATAAACGTATAACTTGTCAAAGATTACTTCTTGCACGCTATTAACAAAAACTTTACAGGCTTGCGAATAACTGCTCCATTTTGAATTTTCTATGTAGAAACGTATTTTGTCTTCATGCTCTCGGCAGTACAGATGGACCTTTCATAACAGCAATAACAAAAAAATTTATAATAAACAAAAATAGTTATACAGCAAAACTCCGCCTTTAAGAAATTATTTAAACAATATTTTTTGACTTCCAAGCTCAAAAAAATAGTTGTATATTAAGAATTATGTTATACAGTTATAATATATAAGTAGTATTTTTAAATTATATCGTTCATACAAATTGTTAAAAAGGAAAAACTATAAAAAGAGAATTATTTAGTTAAGAGATAAACTTTCTTAAAAAAATTTATAAAACTAAAAACAACTACTTTCACGGTAATAAAGAGAAATATAAACTAACAGAATAAACAATTTTGAAACTAACATTAATTAATTCCAACAAACAATATCAAGAGAACTTTATAAATAAATAAAAAACTTCTTTAACACCGCTAGCCGATAAAAATTCCAAAGTGTACTCCAGCAAAGGCACGTTAGCTACCGGCAACAGTGCGCGGGGATGGTGCAAGGTAACAGGCAGGAAACGGCGATTAAAACTATCTGTAATCACAATAGCTTTAAGGGTTTCAGAAGTCAAATCCGGCATCCTAAAACAAAAGAAAGCTTTAAAGGTACGAAAAAAGGGAAGTTAAAGTTAATAGGTAATAAAAAAACTAAAGTCTTAACTTAAGTAAATTAAACACTGAAAACTTGTTAAATAAGTGATGTAAAAAAAAACAATATTAATACATATTCAATATAACTCTACTGCAAAATGATAGCTTAGTAAATAAAATACTGAATTCTTTTTTCAATAAAATGATTATTTACAAGAGAACTCAATTTTAAGATTAACCAAAATATATATAATTAACTGAACATTTTTATATAGTAATAACCATAACTTACTTCGCCGTACAGCCATGGAGCAAAGCTTTTTAAGTTTATGTTGGCCGGCCTCGTTCCCCACTTTTCTCACGATATGCGCTGGGGTCAACCTTAACCCTCAATCTCGCCCAAATGAGGATCGTCGCATAAATTTTCTCTGAGATATAAACACGGTCTTCACATAACTTCTGAAAGCTCACACGCCCGACGAAGTAAGCTTATAAAAATTATAAACTAAATGAGGGTAGTATTAATGCGTAATTAAAAAAAGTTTACATTTTATCTAAAGGTAACACAAATAGATAAAAGTTAATCTGTCGTCTCAATAGGCAACTATAATCTATAGTTCTAATATGTGAGTTTGATTAGATATTCCAGGTCAGAAAGTACTTCAATCGTAAGTTGGCTTTTATTTACAATGATTAAAACGGATATTTGAAGAACTTGACCCTCTAACACAATAACACAAATTCACCATTTAAAACAATATAAGGAAAACAAAGTACTAACCCACTAAATTTTCACAAAAAAAATGATCCGTGATCATACAAACAGAAACCTGAGAAACAGCTAATAAAAATACAAAAAAAGAGAAATTAGTATTTCTACACAAAAAATTTAATTTGACCTACCTTATTAATGGCTTACAGACTAAATAAAGTAAAATTTTATCTGATTCAATTAAATTTACTGTACATATATGGAAGTCGATTTTTGTATAGGTAGAAATACAGACCGAAACTGGTCAACAGAAGCATCCTTGAGTTAGTATCTTCGTATACATTTTTTTAATACAAAATCTGGTGTCCTCACCCCCTTCTTCTCAAAGCGGACGCCCAGTTGCAAAAGGTCTGTATAGGTTTAATTATTACCAGGAAGTAAGTAGTATTTACAGTGAATATACCCAAACAATGCTACAAAAAGTCTTTGTAGCTTTATATCTTAACAAACAACCCACAATTTATATACAATGAATGTTGTATGACACAAGTCTCTTTCGCAGGTTTAATATATAAACTGCGTGCTTAACATTATTTTATAAATCACGAGGTTCTTAACTCGGTTGTGCACCTTGTTTCTTTAAAGTGGCAGGTCCAAAGTTTATTATAATAATAGAGGCGAGGCCCAAAGACCGAAGAAAATAGTAAAATTAGAGGGTCCTATGAGGGGTGACTTAAATTATTATTCTGTAACTCAAAAGAGGGAAGCTCCCGATATTTGGGCCTATAAATTGCTTAGCTTATTTATAGGAACAAATTTATCATAAAGATAAGGAGAAGGATCCAGTCTCATCCTCACACTGTCTCTTAATTGTGTAAAAGTTCATTAAGACAGCTCGTAATTTTCGTTGTTAGGCCTGCTATCATGCAATCTTTCTTTCCTTGAACGTAATAAAATTGAAAATGCAAGTAAATGCTGTCTCATTTTGTTTTGGACTTAAAGCAGTACAAATTATCTTCCTTTCATTTGAAGGTGTCTTAGAACCTACACCGCTAACTAGATACTAGTTGTCCAACATTCTTTTAATAAAAAATAGCGGAGGCTAAAGAATAATAAAGGAGTTTACTTATGCAGCTTAGCTTGTTATACATTCTTTTTCCTCTTTATATACTCAAGGATTATAATTAATTTTTAAATGTTATTTCCTATGAATAAGCGCTAATTAGCAGTAATTTTATAAAGTTTTTAACTTTGCTGATTTTACTTTATTATTTTGTATTTATATAAATTTTATTGTCACCTCGCATGCGAAAGATGGTTGCCGGTTACCTTATTAATTTATTTTCTTATTTTAAACTATTAGTTAAAATAAGAAGAAACTGAGAATAGTAATTAAAAATATTACTTAATAACTACTAAATACTTAAAAGTATAGAAACGGCAACATATTCTATTTTTTAAAATTAAATACCTTTTTATTATAAAGCACAAATTTATCGACTTAAAATTAGATAATTAATATTTCTTCAACTTGTTTATTTAAATATAAAACAGAAAAACAAAATGTTAAAGTTATAACAACCTTTATTGTTAAAGTTAAATGTTTCTTAAAATTAGTGTAAATTTTATTCCAAAGTTGATTCGTTGTAATAAACAAGCTCGTAATAAAGTACTTTTATAGCACTAAAAACTTTCCTTAGGATTTTTCTAGCCAATAAGAAAAGGGTCATTTGGTTTTGGTGTTTACCTTATTAAAGAAATTAAAAATATATATATGGAAAAACTTAAGAGTTTTGAGCTTTTCTTCCATAGAAAGCGCTTCAAGTCCTTTCGTGTCTATTGAAATCTGTGTTTCATATTTTTAGTAGATATTTTATGTATTAATTTATATAAAAGCTTTTACTTTATTACCCCCCATCTTAAATAAAAGTACAAAGAGACGAAGGTATTATTACCTTTGCACTCAATTTTTCACTTCAACTTAATTCAGTTTTTAATTTTATTTTTTTAGTAATGTTGTAAAAAACCATACAGATTTAACTATTACACACTGTATTACAGAAAAAAAGGGATGAAAACTCTAGAGGTGCTTGTAATAGTGAAATCCGTAAAGTATTTTTATAATTTTTTTATATTCAGGAACTGCGTAAAAAATTTCGCTCAAAAAATCAGCAAAATTGTACTCAGCCGAGTTATTCGGATGAAACAGAACTTTTCAAAGCGTACTAAATACTTTTTAAGTGTTTAAAATGTCTAATAAAATCTTTAAGATAATATGATTAACATAGAAATACGCTCTAAAGTAAAAAGATTCAAAAAATTTAACATTTTTTTTGTAGCTTATAATTTTATCTTTTGAGACAGAACTTTTAAATCTATACAATAAAAATAATTAAAATAATATATTTTAGATATTTTGATATTTTTTGTATAATATGATATATATATTTAGAGGATATAAGTTATTAATTTAATAATCTATTTAAGAGAATATTTTACAAGTTATAACATTTTTTGTAACCCTTTGACTATTATAAAAATAAAATTTTTCGTAAAACAAAAATATTCATATAATTCTTATTGGAACATTATAAACAGGGGAGCGCGTCGTTTACTTTAAAATAATAAACAGCATTTTGCCTAGGACTTTTTAAGAAAAAAAATTTTTCTCATAAAACTTCTAACCGTTTATAGTTTCACTGAATGTAAAAAAAAATTTATGTATGCCTATTTTTAGAAGATACCATTGAAGATGAAATAAAAGCGATTTTTATTAAACTGTAAATTATTTTTGTTTTTGTTAATAATTTTCTTTTAAGTTTTTAATTTCAAAATAATAGAAAATTTATTGTCCCCTTAATTTAGTTTCAAAACAAAGTCTACATTAAAACATTTTTTTTCTCACTGTAAATATATATCAATTTAATTATCTAAAGGATAATAAATTACTGTCCTACTTAATTTTAAAAAAGTACTTTATCATTCTTTCTTACTTCGTCTAAATTTTTGTTCATCTACTTACAACGGTACTTTTAAAAAGTGAAAATTAAAATTCTAATAGTCAATTTTTTACTTGCATAGTAGTTTTAGTTCTGTTAAAGTATACGTAAACTTTTTTCTTATAGCTTTTATAGGAAATTAAATAGTTTCTCCATTATTTTCAATATGTTCCATATAACTTTATAGACGAGCGAAACTGTGGCGGTACGACATGAAGTCGAGTGACTGGAAAGAAAGGTTCGTTACTTGTCAGTGATTAACAGGAGATGCACATGACTTAATAATTTTTTATTCTATACTGGTTGGTTAATGCAGTAGCCTTACTTTTACTGAAGCGCGTTCTAGCAGTTTTCTGAGTTTATTTATATTTATGAGAACTAATTAATGGAACTAATGAATTTACATCAATATTTATGTGATAATAAAATAATGAAATAGTATTACTGTGTAAACGAATATCTTTCTCTTTTCTCCGCGATTAGCACGCCGTCTAGGTAAATTTTTCTTGAAAAATATAACAAAGGTATTAAAAGTTCTGCTGGTGGTATAAAAAATAACACCAATTGCTATTATGAAGTTTGCGTATTATATTACGGGTAGAATCTTGTTTAAGAAAATATGCTAAGCGCATTTTAAAACGAAATAAGATTACCATCAATATTACAGAAAAAAAAAATTTATTTTTATCGTTTTCTGCTAATGCTGAGTTTGTCTCACCTAATTGATAATATAAAGTATTAAAAGGTCACGTCGAAGAACATCATTTTGTAAATTCGCAGATTATAATGAAAGTTATATATATTAATAGTCATTTCGATGTCTGTGTAGTTTACCTTTTTTAAATATTTACTTTGATTATTCATATAATTTCCTCTCTTCATTTCTCTATTGCTTTAAATTTACTTGAAATTAGCTTAATTTTGTAAAGTTTTTTTGGCGATTTTTTTATTAACTTGTAAGTTTTATGATTTACCACTGGAAGCTATTGTAAAAATGATATTTGTTATGTAGCAGTGAAGTCTCATGTTTTTCTAACTGATAATATGCAACTTTTTACGGAGCTTGGAAGCTATTTTTATTGTTCCCGACAACATTTCGCCTTTCCTCTTCTTTAGATCCTGTTTGCTTGCAAAAATATAATAATATTGAATCACGAGGCCTACACATGCGCGAGGAGCGTAGCTTTCCTATTAATTGCTCGAAATTATTATTTTATTTCTAATGTTGATGCCAAGTAAACTTCCTGCGCGAGAATGGCAATGTTTATAATATATAAGTAGTCCAATCTTAGTAGCTTAGAGCAAGACTATGTTGAGGGAGGGGCTTTAAACATTACTTTATATATAGAAGTATTAAATTAATGATAATGTATATACTTTTAATATCTAAATTTATTATTAGTCTCTATATATAACCATTCTTATAAATAAATATATAAACTTTTAAACGACAAAATAAATAATTTTTCATTAAAGCCTGAACAATTTAATAAATTTATGTGTTGCCAAGCAGCAAAACAATATACTCATTTGCAACAACTACTTTTTAAAGTATATATGAATAATCCTAAAAAAGAGAACTTCCAATTACGGCAATATTAATCATAAAAAACCGATTTCAGTTTCTATGTAAATTTAAACCTAAAAATATTATTGCTGCTTAGTACTACTAATTAATAAAACTTTTTTTTTCTGTTAATATATATCAAAAAAACACACTTTAAAATTTTTTTAACAATATTATTTTAAAGATATATATAAATATATTCTAGAATAAAATATTTACATATTAATATTCATCAATTAACTTTTTTTCGTTGCTAACTTATTGTAAAAATTACTAACTCCCAAAGTTTAGAGATGTTATAAAAGTTTTTATGTTTATTATTGTATATATTCTACTAAATTTCTTGGTACCACGACGTTATCGTTAAAATTTGAATGCCCCTTGTTTTTATTAAACTTTATTTCTTTATAATAAAGTTACTCATAGAACTGTAAACTCTCTATACCTTCCTAAGAATGTATATTGTATTTTTTTTTGAATGTCATAAAAATAACTATAAACTTTAAGTATAATATCTTCGAAATGATATATTAATATTAAGTTTATAATATGAATTAAAATGTTAGTACAATTAATGTTAAAAATAATATTTTTTTATATAAATTTAATTAGCAACAACACATTTCTTAATATTTTTTTATTATTATTAGTTTTGAGAAGCATTTTATATTTTTTATCTATAGTTTTGGGCATAACGTTTTAAAATATGATATAAAGCTATAAATTAATTGAGCAAGTCGTCATTTAATTACCATTTTATTATAAATTATAATTATGATAATACTAAAAACTATTAAATAACTTCATTAATTATTTATGACTTAACCAATAAAAAGAGGAACTGGAGAAATAAAACTCATCAAATCCAATAAGAACGGCCTGACTCGAGCCCTTATGCTGCGCGACAAAACTTTTACTGTTTGCTGCAATTACTACTGTAAGACTTATTTATACTAGAAATCTACTAAAGAAACTAATGAAAAACTTATAAATGTTACTATTGTAAAAGTTTTTAAAATTTTTATTACTATTACAGTTAATTAGCGAAATTTATTTTAGAACGCAGTAGTTATGTAAAGATTTATAAAAACTTTGATTACTATTACACTCAGTTAGAAAAGTATTATATATTATTATATCTACTGTAAGCAATTTTTACTAAAGCAAAATGTATATCACAACTTTCAAATTAATGTGATGACCGCCTTAAGAAAACCAAATATATTTTATACTAAAACAAGTTTTAACAATTATAAATACTTCCTACCCCGCAGTAACTCCTGAAATGAAGTTGGAAGTTCACTGCTCCCACCCGAAAACGTGGATATACACTGGTAAGTTCCTATGGTGGACTCTATGGGTTAATAATAATTTAATGTATTCCTTGTTGATTGTGAAAGTGAAGTATTATTATGTGTGCACGTGAAAAAGAATATAGTATAGCCAATATATTGGTTTATATTTTAACAAAAAGTTGGTGTTATGGTGACTTTTGACCTTTAGCCAAGTAAAAAAATAATTATTGCTTTAATAGAAATTATAGGAAAAAAGAGATATTTACTATATCAGTAATGATAATTATAAGTATTGCTATATTATAAAAATTATTATTTTTGCTAGTACTTGCCGATTTTTCTGATAATGTGTGTAAAACTGAAGTTCATGCCATTCGTTTTTTGACTGTTGACGGTAATATTTTTCTAAATATGTTTTTCCCGTGTTACTTTCAACTTTACTTCAGGTTCTTTTATTGGTGTAGATAAGGGCTTTTATCCCTACTCCTCTTATAGGCCAATTTTTTTTTATATAAAATAATGAATATAAAGTATTTCGAACTGCCTATACAAACTATTACCACTATTTTATTGCTTATTAGTATTTATTACACATTATATTATATTTATGAACTGAATGGAGTTGTTATAAACGTGTTTATTATCAAAGTTAAGATGATCGCTATTAATATTATTTATTTTTAAAATAATTACTTATTAGTTCCGCCCTTTCAGTTTAGTATGTTGGGCTTATGTTATTAATCACAGAGTTGGTATTAATAATATTTCGTATTTACTTTGTTATGCTCCCCTTTTTTTTATTAGAGAACTATAAATTGATCATACTTCAAGAGGTTTGAGTGTTACGATGTTTAATTAAAATTTCCTTTTTTTTTTATTATAATCAAAACAAAAGCTGACTACTTTAATTACAGAGAAATATTACCTTTTATGTTTATTTAAAGAAAATATATAGTTTAAAAAAGTGCGTAGATCGTGTGATTACCGATACTAACTTTATTTCCTGCATATCACAACAGTCGCTAATCTGTTTCTGGAAACATTTAACAGCTCCAAAGAAAATAATCATAAAATATTCACTGAAAAGTCGAGTGGCAGTAAACTAGCTCGGGTATTTATTTATTAAGGGGAACAGCGCAGTATAAATAAGTATATATCTGTTACAAAAGATTGATCTTTTACAAAAACAGTTATTAGTTAACCAGGAAGCATTCCTTGCTTTTCTTTTCACTTTTATTTAGCGGAAATTTATTGGAGTTTGTTTAATTTATAACTACGTCATTGCGTCATCATTTTTACATGTTTTTGGTTGGCGCGAGCAATTCAGTGTAAATATATATATTATTGTGCACACATATTACTGTAAAACTCTTAAAATTAAAAACTAATAAAAGTAAAATTCCTTTTTTTCTATTAGGAACTCGGAAATCCTAATGGAGAACCCGCAGAAGAAAAACAACGCCAGGAAATTAGTAATACTTTAAAGGAACTTTCGTTAGCCATCCGAGCTCTCAACCCATTTTCAAAGTTGACGTTGAGAACTAAAAAGAAAAATTCTGAAAAGATACTTGAAAAAGACGTGATTGTCATCGATTAGTGCAATAATAATAAATAAATATCCTTATTTCTCCCGTTTTTGTCATTTTTATACAAATTAAGGAAAGAAAGAGTCTCATTAAAGGTATATAAAAAAATAATATAATCTTCTGGTTGATAAACCACCAATTCAGTGTCATTATAATTCATAGGGCCGTCAGTATGCGAATCGCGCTTAAAATAGCTGATTTAATTCATTTATTTCCATAATTAAAACCAAATTTTTATAATTAAGGAAGTTGTAACGGTTTTAAACCTTTGGCGCACGGACGAGGTGTAACACAAGACGAGCTGCAGAGGTTGCAGAGGTTAACAGAGGAAGACAATGAGCGCATTTCATTATCTTAAAGCTTGGCCTCCGCAGTCATGCCCTACAATACAGAAACAACCACAATCCCTCTTCTATCTTTTTGAACTTCCCTGTTACTCAAGATATATTACTATGACATTTATTCGCGCCCTTGGTACGACGAAACTTTGAGCCAGAGAGCAACCAGGCCTCCCCCTAACAAGCTTGAGTGATCTGGCATGTCTCAAGGCCCTTCAATGAACAACAGTTTCGTAGAGCGCCGAAGAGAGTGTGGCCGCTTATTTCTCGATCATCGGCGGAGATTCGAACGCTTTACCTAATAAAACAAAAATTGTGGATACGATCCACTAGAATTACTTTTGGGACGCTCCTTTTTTAGTCATGTTCATGACTAGTACGTGCCCTCACATTTTCCCATCGAAGCAAAATACTGTTGGAGACCATGAATCATTTGTGTGTCTGTGTCAGCAAGAAAAAGCAATGTATTTTTGTATGTAAGTCGTATTACTTATTTTAACTTAGATAGTACAGTTTTGTGTACACTTTAGATCTCTAGTGGAGTTGGTTTTTTAATATAACTTAAAAGTTTTAATTAATGCGAGAAGGTGTATCTTACCGCTGATACGCTTATATTATACTATAAGTTCATGTACTCATATTGCTATTTTAATAATTGTGTAAATTAAGTCTACTGTTTACAAGGTGGGAGGCTAACCTAAGTTTTATTTTTTAACTTTTTTGTATTTTTGTATTGAGCTATATATAAAATCTGTTGTCCCTTTTTTCTTAGCGTAATAATTAATCTTTTTTTCCAGATTCATATTTATAAAAGAATTGGTGTACAGAAAGAATAACCATGTTAATTTTAATTTTTTTCGTTAAATTGCCACTATCACCGTTTCTGGGCTGGCAGTTCCTTATAATTAACTTGTTAGCTAAAAAAAGTTTTTCTATATAGGTTTAAAAAATCATTAACGCAAAGGACGTTATAATATCCAAGTGCCTTTTGCGATAGGTATTGGTATACTACGGTCAGCACAAGATCGTTTAATCATACTAACCGTATTTCAGGAGGAGTTTGTGCACGAAAAATCATGTGTAAATCTCATGATTAACCAAGACTTCTAAAGAATTGAGAAAAGACCTGCAACATCACATGAACTTGTTTCTCTATCTTTAAAAACCAAGTTCTCAAAACAGCCACCACGATGCCTTTAGGCACGAAGTTAAAGATTTACGGAACAATGACTAATGTTGCTCCCAGACTACCTTATTTAATTTTAACAACATCGAATTTCCTCAAAGATATGCGTGTTGCCTTATCGCTGATTCCCCCAATCAATATGAGACTCTATATACTCGCTCTCCTATGATATTAATTTTAATACCGGTATAAACACTAGACGTGTACATAGTTTTAGTAATCAAAAGCTTCCCCCTTTGAATGAAAGGACTAATAAATTAGAAAGCCTAGCTAACAGCAATGTAAGACTATTTTCTCTAGAAGATCTCCAATTTAGTACTCCGGGTCGCTTCTCATGAAGGCGACTTTTAGTGGTTCCCTTTCTCCAATCAGAATGGCGGGCGTCCTAACCCGATTCACCGCCTGCCGCTCTACCACTCCACCTGACAAGGCCCAGTGACAGTCCTGATACTCCATGAGATATAGGAGCACTCAATCTGGGCTCGACCTACTGAGCTGCAAAACTCTTAAAAAAAAGTTTAATCACTACTGTTACTTTTCTGTTTGTTTTTTTATTACCCTTTATATCTATCTTTGCAACTTTCTAAACGGGATTGTAAAAAGTATTAAAATCACGGAGATAAATGAATTTTCCACAGTCACTGCAGGGTGGTTTTATAACTTCTAATCTGGGAGGACGTTCTTCCTTTGATTCCCCTATAAAAAAGGGTAAATTTCATAATTAAAACTTTATGAAATTCTTTTTTAAATATTTATACAAATAACTTTTCGTGCTTTCAGTTTAATATAATAGTTATGCCTTAACTTTATTACTTTTACTATTATTTTCAGAAGACTTTTCTAAAAAAAAATTTTTTTTATTATTATAAATATTGACCTTGAATTCCTATTATTGTTATTATATATAAAATTTAATAGGGCATATTGAAGGGACTATAGATTGCTGCTTGCCGGTGACCATAAAGCAAATGGTGCATATGTTTCTTTAGACCTTATGCTTTCCACTTTATAAGAAAATATAATTAGTATACTTTTAGAAATAGTATATCATATATTAAAAGGTTTTTTAAATTTAAATTTCCTTTGTTCAATAATATACAGAAAAGGATATTGTTCTTGTTTTATAATAGTTGTATTTCTGCTAATTATTCCATATTTCGTTAACTTAAAATAGTATACACACATTTTTTTACTAATTTTATAGAAACTTTTTTTTATTTTAATTAAATTTTCAATATACAGTTTTAATTAAGTAATAATTGATTTTTAAAATATATAATCTACGGCAAAGTTGTTCTCCGCTAATAATGAACAGGATGAGGTTATTATAAAAATTTATTAAAATTCCTTCTTTATATTTTACATAAAATTAAATTTACTTAAGCCTTAATTTAACTTAAAAAGTTAGTTAGATCTATCTTTTTTTAAACTGCTTTTATTATTAAGTTTATGTGTTTTATTTTTTGTAATTACTTTCGTATTGTATATAGAGTCCTTAAAAAGTTTTCCAACTTTAAAGTTTGTTATATAATATGAAAGTATCGTTTTATTATTTTTATAGTAAAAATCTTTTAACTGTTTATAATTTTCGTGTAATCGTGTTTAAATAACTTAAAGTTTTAGCTTCGGTGGGATTTTCTCTTGTAAACGTTGCAACTAACTTAATATGACTGCAGGTCCGCATTGACGGGATTATCCCCTCACAGTTAACTTTTGTTGGTACACCTTTTTTTATTTCTGTAAACTTTATTTTTCGTCTATCGAGGTCGTTTATATATATATTGTATTAATTTAATCGCGAATATTTTTCAGGCATGATAAGAAGTCTCACAAGAAATTCTACAAATATCGATTATCTTATTGAAGATTCGACCGGAAGTATCAACGTTAGAATGTGGTCGGAAGGTTTTTAATCTAATAACTATTAACTTTATTATGTAAAATTCTAAAGTTAAGTATTAATTTTAGTGAAGTTAACTTTATAAATTTATAAATTGGTAGAATACTTTAAGAATTATTTTATTAATACTAACTTAAAGAATGTTTATACTTTCTTACGTATGTAACTACTAAAATAAAAAATAGGGGATGATATTGGAGTTTATGGTTCAAAAGGGAATGAATTTGTTGAAGGTTATGATATTAATAATAATAATGGTGGTGATAGTAAATATTATTTTATTGAAGGGAGTTACGTCCGAGTCTTTGGGATTTTGAGAAATTTTTTAGAGAAGTGGTCCTTTAATGCGCATCATTTTGGTTTGTCATTGCGATCATGATTTTCCATATGGTCATTTAGAAAATTTTTAAACGCAAATTCGTTATTTAATTATTTGTTTTACTGTTTTCAATTCGTTTTTTAAGCTTATTTTAATATTTTACCTCAGTTTTGTTAATAGATATCAATAAACTCTTTTTGAACAGTTGCAGCTCTATTGGCAACAAATAAAATACTTTATATTTTTTACTTTTGCTTTTATCGTTAATATGGCATTTGAATAGTATATATTATAAATTTATATGTTAAAATGTTATTTTAATAACTTCTAATACAATAAGCTACAAAACATTACTCATATCATATTTTATTGGGGTAACAAAGTTAGCAATCATTATGAGCTATTACATTACGCAACAATAACTATTTTGTTGTGGCGAACAAGTAAAAAAGGCCAAGTATTTTATGAGTGGGAAGTCGTGGATATTATGCAGCTCTTCTTTATGAAACCCTCCAATTTTAAAATAAAGTTTTACTTTTATTAATTATGTTTAGTAAAAGTTTTATTATTTTAATAATAAATTCTACAACTGTTATTAATCAACCACATATTATTATATAAGAAACAAAAATTATGAGGTTAACATGTTTTCTTAGCGCTTGTCACTGATTACAATGAAATTACCTTTCACCTTCTTGAAGTTATTCATACTCACTTGCTTAACGTTCGAGGCTCAGTCATAACAAAGTTTATAAGTTGTTTTCCTTTTCTCTAATATTATATAAGTTATTATTTCTAGCGAAGGGCTGACCAGCGGAAACAATGAACTTTTAAACAGGGGCGGTTATTTCCCCCAACAATCACAATATTACGAGCAGTTTGAAACAGAGCTGCAGAAGCAGGTGTTCGAGTGCGTCTGTCGTGGTAACCTCTTGAATTGATTATCACATATACTGCAATTATTAATGTCTTCTTAACGTGGTTTAAATATTATATAAACAAAAAAATAGTTACTATACTAACACCGCATACGATTAAAAATTAATAATTTATCTCTTTTTTAGGAAAAGAGCAGGTTGGCGTCCCAATTCAGTCGATCATTCAGGAACTAAGACACTCCAACGAATATGAGATCAGGTCCGGTCCTTCCTTCCTTCATTATTACTATTAGTATTATCCTTAAAAAGTTTGTCTGGTATTTCAATCGAAGTAACACAAGTAGTTAATAAGCCGGTGGTGGTGATCTTAATGTTCTAGAAAGAACGTTGATAGGCTAATTTTTTTATGTGGTAGACTTATTTTTTTGTTGTTTAACGTTGTTAATAAATATAATTATATCGCAATCCTTAAACGTAATACTTGATTTACTCTTATATAACCTTTTTAAAATTTCTCTTCTGATTTTATCTCAAAGGTAACTGTTTTTTTCTTGTAGAAATGCTGTTGAGTTTCTTTCTAACGAAGGGCACATCTATTCAACCATCGACGATGAACATTTCAAACCGACGGATGAGGAAATCTATTAAAACTGGTTACCTTAAAATATTTATTTTCGTTACTTATTAGAGTTAAGTTCCGGTCTTGAGAGTTTTTTAAGTTCCACTTCTTAGCGTTACTTTATTTTACTTTTCTACTAAAGAAGGCGTAGAATAGCCTTAGCCCCTTTGAAGTATCGTATGCAGTAGCTCTTTACTGTATGACTGTATGATATTTGCTGTTTTTTAAGCATATTGAAAGTAAAGACATATTATTCTGCTGGGACGCTAAATATATTCTCACGATGGTTAAATAGAATTAAGGGTTTAAAAAAGATTCTTAGCTACTTGAATATAGGGACTTTATGGCCCAATGTAGAATATGACAGCAAAACTATTTTTTCAGTTCTTTATTAACCATTTAAAAAAAAAAACAACTAAAAAATAAGTGTGGATGTATTGGCATGTCAGAAAGCAACAGAATACCACATTCAATTCTTAGAATTTTACGTTATGAAAGACAGCAATTCTTAACTCTAAGGTTTGTATTTTTAATTGGACAGTAAAAAAATGTTGCAATAAGATTATTAAACATTTTTAAGTTTGCTTCCTTAAGATAGTTATATTATACAAAACCATTCAGGAAAGTTTTGCATTTCCCACAAAATCTTAATTCTAGTATTTACTACGAGTACCATTTTCCGATGATTAAGAAAACTCATAGGATGAAAATTGAAGGTTCAGTTGCTTTACCCATAACAAAAAGTTCAGGAAACGTTAGTTTATTTATGCAATGACAAAGACAGGATGTAAACAGTTAACAATATGCAAGAATAAAGCAGAGAAGCAAAAAAATTTTGATATTTACAGTTATCAATATCTTGAGTTAGTCGTCAATTACGACTTTAAAAGGATTCTTTTTTTTTTTGTTAATTTAACTTCAGAAGTTTGTGAAAGAACCGCCTCCTCCGTTAAGGAAGGTCACTAAGGAGAGACGATAGTGCTCGGTTCTTTTAAATGCGCCAGTCGTTTGGTGGAAAAAGTGACGGCCCCCTCCACCACACCTCCATAGGTTGCTCTAACCTTTTCCTAACTTTACCAATTCGAAATTAATAACTTAAATTGATTAAATGGGTGAAGTACTTTACTTAAACACAATAAGAAAAGAATTCAAATTTTTCTAGTGTTAATTTTAGCTGCCCCTTCGCGTGGTCAATGTTAAACTGTACCGCCTATAACTAGAAGAAAGAGGAAAGTAGGTCCACTAGACTACTGGCATCCAAGAACAGCTTGGAGCGAGTGAAGATGTTTACACGCATATTTAACTAACTTAAAGCAACGCCACGCATCAATAATAACATTACTGCGGTTGTAAGCTTAAATAAACCTTAATTGGCTGAGTGGCACCCAATATCTGTTTTTTTGAAGTTGGCTCCAATAAACAAAAGGCTAAATTTTAAAAAGTTTTTTTTAATATATGTATTTCAAAGAGAGGTTTTTAAAAAGCGGGTCACTTGATGCCCTATTAAAAGTGTTCCTAGCGAATCGTCCTTAATTTTCTTCGACCGATATGAAACCTCGTAGGTTTCTTTTTTGTTTTTTGTTTTTAAATAAATAGTACAGATGCTCGGTAATATCGAGCGCAAACTGCTTAATCTCCCAAATATTTTATATTGTTAGGTTAAACCGTATTCAGTTTCGGCAGGTCATCTCACAATAAATTTTTTACATGTATTAAAGGTATAACAAAACTATAATTGGACGCTTAAAGCGCATCGCGGGACCTTCGAGAGTGTGAGCTTTTCCAGGTTCGTATGTAAGTTCTTGAATCCACTAAGGGTTTAAATGCCTACTAACACGTTTAAAAAAACTGAAGTTACATTTCGATAAGAGATTTCAAATCGTTCCAAACTCAGGTCGTTAGGTAACGTATCGTCATTAGTCGCAGGAACTTGTTTTGCAGCGTCTGGAGGGGTGCAATCGTCGACGGTTTATCATGTGTCCAAGCGACAGATGCTTAGGCCATAAGGTGCAGTTTATTGCGCAAGGACATTGTGCTTTTAGCAAACAGCAGCGGGTTAGATGTGTGAATTAGCGCTTTGACCTTAGTCGTAATGAACTCTACGTGCTGCCTCCAAGGTAGTCGTTTATCGATGATGACGCCCAAGTATTTGGCCTGAGAGCTCCATGAGATCTTAACACCTTCAAGGGTTAGAGGCGGGGGTTCCGTAATGAATCTTCTTGAGATGAGGATTGCGTTGCTCCTCGTCCCCTTAATGTTTACTCCCCACTGCCGACACCAGTTGGCAAACGTTTTCATTAACCCTGCAGGTGTCGCCGTAATAATGAGGGACTCTTTGAGGAAGCGTAAACTGCAGTGCCATCGGCATAGAGTGCAACGTGGGTGTGACGGTTCTCAGGGAGTGGAATAACTCAAATGTATAATGAGAAGAGCAGGGGTGAAGCAGAGAACTTTGCGGAACACCAGCTGTCAATAGAATGGTGAGAGGGCAGCCCCAACTCTTACTCGAAAGGGGCGTCCGCGTAGAAACGAGCTAACGGAGTACCTAACGTGCGTTGTTTGCGTAGGAGACCCTCTGCCATAAGCTATCCAAGGCCTTTTCAACATCGAGAAATAAGACGCCTGTGGATTTCAGCAAAGCGCGAAAATTGTTGTGTCGTCGAGTGACCTCTTCGCGATTTATAGAGAAAGGCAGCCAGCTCCTATTTAATGTGTCGGTAAAAACGGTTTTAGAAACAGTTTGTGGTCGGGGTTCTGCGTAGCAGCGGCCAGACGTATACCGACGACGTTGACGAATAAAGCTCATCAAACAATCTTGTAGGCGCCAGGGTGACTCGCGACATCGCGGCTGGTTGTCGGGGTGGGGTGCGCGACTGTCAGTGCGCCTTCAAAAATATTAACTGCGTCTTCTAATAGAGGGTGAGTCAAAGGGGGATAGCAATGCTTCAATCGCAGCTGTAAGTTTTTATTCAGTCCATGAGTGACCGTGTCCAGTGTTTCTCTGTAGCCTTGCCTCCGCCTCACCTAAATAAGACGGGCAGATGGTCCGAATGAGAGCGCATTAGCTCTGCGATTGATGCCCACTGGTGTATGTCTCTAAAAATCGCTACGTCGAGGGGAATTGTCCATTTCTCCATGTACGTAGGACGTTGAGGTTCCAGCACGCGTATGTTGTGTTGGCCTGCGTATTTCTCAATTTTTCCGTTCGAATTTTCAACTCGACTGTTACAAGCAGCGCGTTTGCAGTTAAAGTCACCACAAAGAACGATGGGCAAGTCGCGTTGTGGCAGCTACCCAGATCACTTGTAAGCAGCGCCATGTTGGGAGTTTTATAGGCGGATATCACGTTAGTCTGCCTCGACTCAAATTGAGTTGGATCATCACGGCCTCCACGCCCTTTCGATTTGGGAGCGCAATCGGGTGGCGCGGTAGATTTCGCCACACCAGAATAGCTACTCCACCGTCGCATCTGTCAAGACGGTCAAGATGGTACGTTGTGTAGCTGCAGAATACTAGCCCATCGCCTGCTTTCAAGCGCGTCTAGCTTAACAACATGACATCCGTATCTTTACTCTGCAACAGCCGCAGCAAATCTTCCTTTTTGCAGTGCACACCGTTGGCGTTCTACTGTAAGAGTTTCAGGTGGCGTAATGTACGGGATTTAACAACCATTTGAGGTCGTCAGGTTGCTAACCCGCTCAATGAAATGTTTCAAAAGCAGTTTCGAGTGGTACCATTCCTCGCCAATGAGATTCGAAGCAATAAATCTTAGTTGTCGAGTAGGTTGCGGTGCATGAGGTTTTGCTCCATCATGGCTGCAAAAGAGATCGTCGGTGTTGCTGAATGCGTTCCCGTGGGTTGTTGACGTGCGGGTGGCGGAGAAACGATTTTTCGAAGATTTTTCAACACCCTCGGTAATTTGCAGTGTGGAAGGGAACTCTCGTGATTTCTCACATCGAGTCGTTAGATGGTTTTTCCCCACACTTGGCGCAGAGTGGACTGATGGCACAGTTAGTGCGCTATGGTCGAAGCGCTGAGAGCGATGACACTGTCCCATGTGGTCGCTCTTACGAAGTGGTTCGAAGCTTATTTGCAGATGACATAATGATTGAAATGTGTAGGCCGCAGGTCCTTCCTTCTTCGTCAAGTATACAAGAACCGGTGCAGTGGCCGCTTATGGCGGTTCTCAGCGTTTGGGAGGATTGTAGAATGTCGTGCAAAGTGGGGGGGGGGGTGAAGAATCCTCCTGAGTACGTAGCGCCGTTTCAACGTCGACTATAAGTAGATTGGTGTAAAAGCCTTGAAGAACGATCTTGACGGGTTTGCCCTCGGGCAACTGATAACAGTAGTGTTGCCAAGAACGCTCCTTAGTAGTGCTACTATACTGCGGTAGTCCTCGGCAGTTGACGGCAACAAGCGGATGCCTTCGCGAAGATCACGGGCGGGAAGGGCCTTTGCGTCCTCAGCTTTCGTAGATTACACTAACGTAGGCCACTTTCTTGTCAACGAGAGCGATAGGGGGGATTTTTACTTTACGCGTCCGTGGTTCATCCAGGACTGCACATGTTTTGGCTGTTTCTTCGAAGGTTGTGTCTGTTTCCGTTCTACCGAATACTGGTTGGGTAAACGGTTGTTGTTCTGGCAGTTGGGGCGGTGAAGACAATTTTAGTTTATAATTCTTACTATTACAACTATCATTACTAATTTTATTCTTCTTATTATTTTTATTATTTATATTACTATTAGTATTATCATAGTTACTATTATGGCTGCTGTTACAATTTTTCAGAGTTTGCTACTATAATTATTTCTTCTATTAAAGAAATTATTATTAATGCTATTCTCAATACTTAAGGGTGTTTCATGTAGTTCACTATCCCAGAATTCCTCTTTAATTGACTAATTCTTGTCTAGATGTAGCACAAAATTTTAGATTTGTAATTACTTTAGGTTCAAAGGTTCTTTGACCTTTATAGCGTTTTTCCAGATTTTTTTTATTTTCCATTTGGTGAAGTTTTGCTTTTTAGAAATCTACTTCATAGTTCAAAACCGCGTTGGCAGACAACAAGTTGTTGAGTGGATCTTGTCGTGAATTTTTGTGGAAAAAGAACCCAATATAACCAAAAAGAAACTGCTATGTATGTAAAAAGTACGTTATAAATATAATAATAAAGTATTAATTTGAAAGATACATATATAGGTAGGTGCAGGTAAATATAACTAATAAGTTAGGTAGGTGTTGAAGAAAAAAATAGTATAATTAACATGTAAGTAAGAATTTCATAACAAATCCATAGCAAAAAGTTGTAGGTTTCTAAGAAACTAACAGGTTAATTATGTAAATCTATCTTACTGGGGGTTGACAGTTGGCGTAGACCAGAGGTTAAAAAGCAGTGACTCGCAAACTCAAGTCCGTGGGATTTCGCCCCTTCGACAACACTTCTTCCCTTACCCATCTGTTTAACAATTAGCTACCAAAATTTGACCTTTGTGTAAAGACTTACCATATTTGTTTCTTTGTGTGACAAAATTTTCTTTAGTAATTAAAAAGAAAAGTTAATATCCAGCTAACCACTACCATATTTATCATATGATATTTTTGGCCACCATAGCTCAGTATTAAGTGCGGGTTTCATTTCCCGTTGTGCAGCTCACCCGCTGGGGCTTTGCTGGTTACATAAAAAAAAGAAATATTAAAATACTTTTTAAAGAGAATGTATGAAAGTCTACCCCGGGCTACTGTTAATAAACATTTTAATAAAAAGTCACAATAAAACACACACAAACACTTTCAAAAAATTTTTACTAAGCCAGGTTTGATAAACCAAAAGGAATACTCAAGCATATTAATTCAGTTTTACGCTTCTTTATTAATACAATCTAAAAGATTCATACACAGAAAGAAGTCCTTTACTAAATATTTCAACGCCAGCCCCCCGCCGGTTACCACTTTTAAACAACGGCTCGCCCACATACTTTATTTCTCTCTGCGGAGCAAAACACCCCTCAGCGAAAGTACACACCTAGAAAAGAAATAAACTAACTCCCTTGCCCACAACTCTATTTCAAGACTGTGGCCGATATGATTTTCGCATCTGTGGCCCTTATTCTCCTCTAACCACTATCCACCCACTCCAGACTTCTATATTATGAACCGTAACAAGAGCGACATAATTTGTCTGTAGTTGAGTTCTTCACCATTAATTGAAGTAAAACCTATACGGAAAAATAAAGTAACTTTCTGACTTTCCACATACTTTAAATAAAAATCTCCTAATGAAACAGTTTCATGTGGTATGTCGGAGTCATTACATAAATACTAAGCAATGTAGGAACTCCAATAGTTCATTAATATAAACCTCTAACGCTTATGGAGTAAAAAAGTATTAAAGGTCAACTTCCTATAACACATGGGCTGAGGACCTACAAAATAATAATTTTGCTTAATGCAACGAAAATCAGTTAAATATTAGACACTGAACGCCGAATTGAGGTCGCTAGCAGTTGAAGGCCCACCTTAACACACCACGTGTTAAATTTCTTACACAACTGTGGACCAGTATTTAGCACTTATGCTTATTTTCAGTCAATTTGCAAAAATTCAGATTTGTTAGTTTATTATATATTCGTCCTTTTTTTTTTGTTTTTTTCTAATACAATCGAGACGTAAATGACTAATTCTAGTTCTGACTCTGACTATGACTTTGGAAAAATTTTAGGAATTGGAACTAATAAAGATAACAAAGTGGTTATTAGAAATATTTGTAGCACTGAAAATATTAATAACATTCAAGAACTTGATAATAATTTAGAAAAAAAAGCTGATAGTAAACTTGTAGTTAATGAGAATAGAGATCCCACTTCAAGTAATTTTACTCTTATAGAAAATTGTAATAATAGTGATTTGCATAAAAAAAACAATAAAAATTCTCAAAACTTTAAAGATTTTGTTAAAAACAAGTTACCAAACAAACAGCTTTCAAAAGGTGCAGAAAATAATTATAACCTTCAAGAAAGAATAAGTAAAAAGTTGAAAGTTATTTCTCAAGCAAATCAGTTTGCGTGGATTGAGCGTTTGGATGTTACCAGTGAAAAGGTTTATTCAGAAAACTTCTTTTTTATATCTTTCATGAAAGCCCTATATATCTTTCAATTTAATAATTACTTATTATTATTTGTTTGGGAGGAAGTAACTGTTCAAAATTTTTATTATAACTCCATATGGTTTAGTGCTATATATGATAGTCACTATAAATATTCTATTTGAGTCATAAGGCTTTATTAATTTTTTTGCGAGTTTTTTTTATTTTTAATTATTGTATATCTTTTTTATTATTATTTATTGTTTAGTTTTTCATCAGTTTAAGTATTTATTGAGACTTTATATAGCCTGTACTCATCCAAAACGTTGAAGATGATACCGAACGAGAAAACCAATTGTACTTACCATCTTTATTTATCAGTAATTATATTTTATTTTTTGTCTTACTTTCTGGTATAGTTATCAACAGGGACTTCACGCCATAATTATTGCTCGAAAGAAAATTATTGAAGCTGGTGTCTTTTTTTATTTTTATATTTATCCTTATAAAATTTTGACAATGATATTCATAAACTCTCAGGGATTGACTTTTCTCGGCCGAAAGATTATTTCGCTGAAATGTTTAAGTCTGATATTCACATGCAAAAAGTTTCTGCTTTATTTATTTATTTCTTGCAGAGAGTGGATAATAATTATTGTAGGTTCGTAAGAAATTAATAAAGGAAAGAGAGACCATTGAGTTGTCGCAAAAGCTTAGAAAGCAACGAGAACTTAAGCAATTCGCTAAAGCTGGTCGATTACTTAAATTTTTGTTATCTATAAAGCACTTATGGTATTTTAGACTGTTATTTATATAATTAAGCGTAGTAATATATATATACTTGATAAGTATGTGAAAAGTATATATCAAAGTATTTTACGTTATGCTTTTGAAAAGATATTTAGAGCCAAAATGTATAAAATTGTTATTTTTTTTATTAATAACTAATTTTTGGTATAATATTAATAATTTTTTAGTGCAGCAAAAAACACTTGAAAGAAGGGCGCAAGAAAAAAAGGTTTATATATTTTATATAGAATTAAATATAACAAAGTAAAGTTCTATATTTTAACTAATAATAACATTAATAATTTACTACAGGCTACTCTGAATGCCATTAGCAAATTTAGGAAAGAGAGAAAACAAGTCTTTGATAATAACGGTAATTTTGCCGTAATGATAAGTTTACGGTTGCATTACTTTTATAATCAAGTCGATTTTGACGTTGCTGTCGAGAAAGAAAGAAAAAATCAACTTAAAAATCTTCAGTTTGGAGAAAAAAGGTTTCTTTGCTATTGATTATAATAAGAAAAGGCGTATACTTAAATATTATTATGTAGAAAATCAAACAAAAAAAGGTTAAGAAAAAACCAGATATATGGATTTGGAGGTTTCTTTATTTTATTATTTTTTTTATTTTGTAATCACCTTCTTTAGGCCCAAAGAAACGGATAAAAAAGAACGACGCTAAGTCCACGTGGGACGACGCAGCGTTTTCAACTAAAAGGAATAGGATGCCTTTTTCTGCGGTTAATGTGTGTGGTTGATTAGTTCACTCTACGAATTGCTAATTAATCGTCAGCGCAAGAAAAAAACGATCAAAAAAGTTAATATGCGGCCCGGCAAGAAACGGCGTCTTCAAATGAGAAGGAAAGTAAAGCGTTGAACGAATAAAAAAACTGTGCGAATTAGTTAATGTTTATTCTCTCTTTGCTCCCATACCTGGCGTCCCACGCCAAGCAGTGCTCCACTTCTTCCGGCGATACGCTGGGTCGGATAGTCACCAGAGCACTTTCAAAGTCCTCCATTGTGATTGGCCGCACCTATTGCATGCAATAATTTATACTTGAAATTAGTATGGTGGCAATAGCTATACGTGCGCTGCGCTAATGCTTCGGATATCCAGTTTATTTTCGTTTGCAGAGTGAAAGGCTTCCCTTACAGGCCCTTATTGGACTGTTAAATAAATGAGCATTTTATTATTAAACCATAAGGCGCACCCAGAGAAGCCTCTTTGCATAACTGGCACATATCAGATCCGGAGTAGCCGCTCGTCTGCTCTACGAGGTCCTCAAGATTTCTGTCGGTTAACTTGTGAGGCGTATCTACTATCAGTTTCTCAACAATTCGTCTCCGCGCAATATCATTTGGCAGAGGGATGTATAATCTGGTGCAATTAACTTAAATGTAGGTAGCTATTATTTTTTTCTTTTGTGCACTACCGCTTGACCATACGCCGTCGCGCTGCCTCGTCTATTTCATGAGGGCTGTTTGTGTGTTCCATAATAATTGGTTTTTTATTGGTTATTAGTATTTTTACTACCGGTTAGTGGCGCCCACCACAAGAATTCTCTCTTCCTTGTTAGACGTGGCGCCATCCTAATAAATTGATAATCCCATTTTTACGAACTGGGGGGTATTAAGGTTAGAAAACAAAGCACCAGCTGAACTAGAAATTCCGTTTTTATTCTTCTTGAAGACTCGTGTTCACCATCTGTCCTAGCGGACAACAACGAATCAATTTCATCGATAAATACTACAGCTATAATCATTGGGTAGTTATGAAGAATTTTATAAATTAGTTTCTTAGTTTCTACCCGGCTGGTTAGCTCTTGCTACCTGGAATAGTGTTTTTACCAGCTTTTCTCCCTCACCAACCTGCAAAAAATCGGTAAGAAATTATATAATGTTATAATAAAGTTGTTAATCATTAGAAAACCCATTTGGAGGTGAGGGAACTTGCACTAATACTAAAGAAAACGGATCCTTAGAAGTTTACAGAGTGAGCCTTAATACAATGTGTGCCAAGTAAAAAGGTAATAGAGCACCCGACTGGCCAGCGATGCACTTCCCTATCAATGTTTTACCGGTTCCTGTTAACAATAATAAAAATTACAAGAAAAGAGCGCACTAGTAGGGATGCACCTGGCGGGCCAAACAGGAGAAGTCCTTTAGGCGGGCTGCGCAGTCCACAAAATATGTCACTAGCCAATGAGTACGTCAGTAAGGCGAGTTAGAGCGCTTGTAAAGAAACTGACGGTTTTAGCATCGGCCAAACGACTATTTCTTGAATGGTTTTCTTGGCAAACTCAAGCCCTGTTATAGCAAAAGTTCTGGGCTCCGGCAAATGGGTACCTAAGGTGACCCTGAAAATACCTGCGATGTCGTCCCACGTGACATCAGGCCTTTTGTCCATTATCTTATAGTGTTTTTAGTAAACTGAAAAAAGTTCTTAAAAGTTTAGTATAATTTATATTATAAGCCTAACTAGTTTTTATAATGGCTGTAATAAAGTAACGTTTATTATTTACCTCACTGTTTATAATTTCTACCAACTTTGGATCTAAGTTAGCATAACGGGGATCCGATTCTGATTCATAGGGTCTTTTTGGTATGCACCCGATTTTAAATCGGTGTAAGAACTCAACAATATAAAAGGAAAAGTAACTTTTCGTAGTTTGTCCCTGCGGTAGTTTTAATAACTGGACTTACAAACCTACTTTGTAAAATTAATAAAAAGAAAATAGTAAAAGTGGTAAAGATAACTTATTGTTTCCTCCTCTTCGTTTGAAGCCTATAACTTTTTTCAAAGTATTCTTAGACGAGTAATAATTTTCGCTAGCTTGCCTTATAAAAAATTCGGTTTAAAATGTATATGGTAATCTTATTTACAAAATTATTAAGTGCTTATTAAGTAATGTGGGCAATAATCACGAATAAATAGTTAACTTTAATACGTGCTTTCTGTTGTTCATAACCTGAAAAAAAAACTTTATGACAATTAACAGGAGATAGCGGTATCAGGACCCACTGATCCCGCGCCGATATAAATTTATCTGGTGCACCTTTGAGGATGTCGGTATTTTCTTTCAAAGTTTCGGATGTGTGCTAAAGAAGAGCGAGAAGCTATTTAGCCAAACTCTTCACTGATTGGCTTATACAACATTAAAAACTAATTAAAATACACTAATAAAATTGTAAAGGCGTCATAATTAATTGCTATAAGCTACTCAATACAATATACTTTGGGGGTTAAAAACTTAATTTTACCAAACTATAATTAAAAAAATAGTTTAACTAAACAAGATCTTTACATTAACAATTAGATAACTGCTAATAACATGTAATGGTTATAGAATAGAACAAATCAACATAATTGGGATAATTTTCCAACTTCAACTTCTCAGCAGAGGGAGTGCCGGGTTGAAGTGCTATATATGATTAAAGTAACTGGAAAATTTAATAAAACTTTGGAAAAAGTTCATCATATTATTTATTTTAAATCTTATCACTTTTACCTACACAAGAGAAGTAGTTAACATTAAAAAATTATATTTTAAATGGTTTATATTTTTATACCGTTTTTAAGGAGTTAATTTTTCCTACTTATTAATATAGTATTACTTTAATGTAGCTCTAGATAAAATATATTGCACGTTCTATACTTTACAAAGTATTTAAGTATAAGCATACGCTTATCTATTTTAATTTCTGAGGGATTATTATTTAAACTTGCAAGGCTTGAAATCAAATACTCTTCACCTACAGAGCAAGTAAAAGATTCAAAAATTTCTTTAGCTTCTTTACGAGAAGGAACTGATTTTTAAAAGTCTAATGAAAAATGATATTCAATAGAATACTAACAAAAGTACCTTCACGGCAATTGCCAACTTTTTTAATAACATGACACAAATCTTCAAAGTTCTTTACTATATTACAAAACACAAATTAATATAGACAAAGAAGACATTACTATAAAAAATAATTGTCTAAGGTACGACGTTATTAAAATAGTAAACTATACAAAGTTTACGACATAAACAACTTAAAGTGTACTAATTAAAATATTGATAACTTTTTCTTATAGATACAGAGTTACACAACATTCAGAACTTCTTAACTGTCTGCTTATTTAAATAGTTTTTTTTGAAAACTAATAAACGAATAAAAAAAAAAAAAATTTAAGTTTAGCTGAATAATCTGTCTTTGTTAAGCAATAAAATTTTTAATAAGTTCTTTAAACGGTTAAATAAATTTAACCAGTTAATTATAATCTTTCCCAACTACCGTTTCATATATTTTCCTTTACAAAATTATTTTTATTAAATCGATAAATGTTACACAGAGTTTGTAACCACCGTTGGATTCAATATGCTCCAATTCATCAACTTCCTTTAAAAAATTTGCGGTGAGCATAGGAAAACAAGCTCTAAATTATTAAGTTTTAAGCAAATTTATAAAAGCACTCTATTCTAATGGTAAGGCACTTTAACTAGTATCTTTATTATTATTTACGTGAAGTATTTTAATAGAAATTAACTTGAAAAATTAAAAAGAATTATTTAAAAAAATAAGTTGAAGTATAAATAAATAGTTTATACTACTTTCTTTTAGTTACGTCTTTAAATAATAAAGTGTGAAGTAAAAGATTTTGAGTAGAAATAAGCCTCTGATGAGAAAATTGGGTTTCATCTTGCCCTAAGAAAGAAAAAAAAATAACAATATATGAACCACCTTAAAATAGTTAATATAATCTTGTGTAACTTTTAATAAAGTCGGAACGGAATACTGCAAAAAATTGGTAGAGCTCAGTAGAAAAAAATTCCATTCTGTGATGCTAAAATGTTATATACTGTCAAAGCAGCTGTTAATAACAGTTTATTACTTGAAGAATCTTAATTTCTGCTAGTAGTAAATTTAAGAGTTCGATATACATGTTTTACAAAGCGTACTTACCAGCAACTCTTAAATTCTTTTATTAAATTTTTTTCTTCCCTACACGATCGTTGGGCACGACGCCAGCCAATTTTAAACTTTTGAACTTACGACTCCCTACCAACTAGCAGGTTGCCGGGTGTAATTATTAACCTTAGGGTTTCATGACTGATTAGAGAAGGGGTTAGCAGTACGGTAAAACTAACACTGATAGAAGTGCTATATCAGATAAATTAAAATTTTTATTAAAAGGTATTCGGCTTTTAAAATCTCATCTCTTATTAATATAGTGGAAAGCTATGAATATTATCCAAGAAGTGCTTGCCTTCCATGACTCCAACGTGCAAAAAAAACCTGTTCTTTTTATAAAAGGAGCAAAGCCTTATAAAGACGCTAAGCGGAAAGTACAACAATTGGTCCCTTAACATTTTCATTACAAATTAAGGACGCCTTTACTGTACCGATTACAAAGGTTCATACAAAAATTAAGACTATGTAACGAAGTTAATGGAAAGCGCATTTCATTTTTTCTTGGACAAGGAGGGGTTTCGGGTAGTAACAAGGACAAAAGAGGAGAAATAAGGAACTTTTCCAAACTTATCTATAGTTATAAGCGAAACAAAAACTTTTCAATTGTTGCGGAAAAATATAAGAACACTATTGTGCATAATAAATAATGTTTGTAATTAAAGAAGATTATAAACATGTATTATGTACAATTTAAATTTGCTGGCCCTTGATAGAAAAACAGATAAGTATAAAACACCATAGGAAAGGTTGTGTTTTTTTTTAAAAAAGCCCTAGGGTAATAACAAATTTAGAATTATCTCATAACAAGCGTGAAAAAGGTATTTAAATAAAAAATATATCTAGGGCATTGAAAAAAAAAAGAGCTTAGGGCTAGATACGCACACTACTAATTCTATTTATAAATTTATCTAAAAGCAGAACAAAAATTAACACTAAAGTTAGGTCAATATGTCATAACCCCTCTTAATTATTTCAGACAGAGAAAAGGAGCGTGAGAGACTGGCAATTAAACCAGAAGCTTCAAAGGTAATCTTATTTTTAGGAAATATCTTTCTCTAAATAACATTAATTCTTCAGTAGTTAAAACTTTCAGCTCTCCGTGTAAGTCGGCATGCTAATAAAATATAAGGCTTTAGTAAAAAATCTTTATAACTTATTTTAAAAATGTAGTCGTTGAGTTGTTCTATAGTAACAAACTTTTTTTGGGTACGACAGCTGTAGAAAAAGCCATCCTTTTTTTGAATTGTTAATAGCATATGGTGTGCGTTGATTCTTACTCTATAATTTGTCAAATATGAAACTGAAATACATAGTATCTAAAACCAGGGAATATCGTCTCTTTAGGTTAAGGCAGTTATTGAGTGCCTTCTTTCCGTTAAGATACAAATAAACTTTTGTCTACAGTAGTAACTTTTAACTTTCACTTTTGTACTATATTTCTACATCCTTAAGTTGGAAACTAACATTTGAGTCTATTATAATAGATTTCTTAAGAGAAAAAAATAGTGAAACATATCTTGCGGATATTGCTATAATAGTGTCGATAAACATGGGAAAATCTGCTATATAAATTTAAAAAAGCAAAGAAGAAACTATAAAGCATTGGGAAACTCTTCTTTATTAAGGCAGGTGGTACCATTTTTCATAAATTTTAAAAATATTGGATTAATTTAACTAGAGCCACAGAAAATTTGAAGAGATTAAACTTAACCCTAAAGTACCAACCGGAGTAAAAGGCGTAACCTTAGACTCTTTTTAAATTATCACGCTGCTTTTTTACTACTAAACTGAACCTACTATTGCTCTAAAGTCGTTACAATATACATCTGTGAAGGGAGAAAATAAAAAATAAGACCACACGAGGGAATATAGATTGCAGTCTCACCGATAAGTAAATCGTGGCAATCTTAAAAAGTCTCTGGTACGAGTAACCCCGGTCCACACTCTAGGATTAAATAAAGGCCACGAGGCAAACGTTCTTAAATACCTTTTCTTACATCCATTAAAATAATTCCTAGGATTTTTTTGAAAGTAAATTTTTAGGTATCATTTATAACTTCGTAGAATTTGTAAAGTAGTGAAAGATCTTTTCACATTACCATGCTGCCCTGCATGGGGTAAATAAACTTTGGTAACCATTTTTTTCTGTCTTTTAAAAACTACCGTCTCCAATAGTTATTTAAGAGGTGGTACTAGATTAATAGGACTAGGCACTAAGTTTTGATGGTCTCAGTATTTCATAGCAGCCAAGATACTTTATTAGCTTGCAAGTTTTAAAATAAATATTTTTTCCATTGTCCTTTTACTATTGATATTAGACACAAATACCTTCATTATTAGAAACGGATGCCGGCAGTAGTTATTATTTGTCCTTTTTTAGGCACTGGCATACTACGAACAAGTATTTAAAATCTTAAACCACTTAAGCTGAATTTACCCTTCATGTAAGAGGTTGAAGCAGGATTGTCCGCTAGTGGGTCCTCTTAAAGGAGTGCAATGACTGTTTAATAGACTGAAAAAAGCGGAAATTTTCGAACCTGGGTTCGCCATCTAGCCTGGGACGGTGGAAAGTACCTAAACCCGTTTAGCAACGTGGGGTTTAGCAAACCCCATTTTTCTAAATGTTTTTTTTTTGAAGGTAAATTGGAAAAAACCTTTTTTAAACCTAATTTTTGTTAATTTAGGATCTCTTATGAACGCATACATTAAAAATTAAAATTACAAGAAATGTTTATAGATGTAAATTTTAATGTTTATATAGAATGCACACAAAATTGGCACTCTGTGTTATTTTGGTAATTGAACAAACTGAAACATAAGCAAATGCTGTGTAAGTAATAACGCTTTTAATGAAGTATCCTAACTATTAAACAACATAGTATATCTAAAAAAATAACTACTTAAAAAAAATGTATTGAGTACAATCCACACAACGACTTACAGTACAGCACAAATAAATCTCGTCTTTCTGTTTTTGCCTCTTGGACCTAACTTACCTTTTTATAAGTTGTGGACGAATGGCTGATAATGGGTTTTTAAGGAATTGTGAGTTGTTCAGCAATTCACGAGGTAATCGGCTAGTCAGCAGCCTATTGTTCAGTTGCGGTTCTACAAGTTTTTTAGCAAGACTTTTGATATATTCAATTCTCTTCTGCACAGGAATTTTAGGAAAGCTATAAGATAACACTTAAGCATTGACGAGGCTAATGTTGAGAAGAGTAGAAATAATAAGCTTGAGGCCTTCGCATGGTTCGTCGACTAGAAGAGTAAACACTACAACTCTCATTCAAAGAGTCTATGCCTCCTTTCGTTCCATTGTAAAACTCGATTATGACGGGTTTTCCAGACACCGGGTTCCTAGTACATTAACAAAATTAGTAGACCAACTTTGTTCTTCTTTGGCGCAAAGGACACTAAAGGGAGGTCTTTAGTAAAACCGAAATGGGAGGTCACTTCTTTTTTTTTTTGCGCAGAACTTTTTTTTTCTTTTTCATGGCCCCGAAGGTTGTTTCTTCTTTAGTACTAGTGCAAGAGGAATGGATGAAAAACCAGTTGTTAGCAGTAATGGTTCGGTTTATTCCATGGATAAGGGAAGGCAAACGTAAAATAGACTCTGCAGGTTGTCCTATTTTTTTTCATCTTCAGAAAGGGTAGAACCATTGCTGTTCATGCCATAATAAATATAGGCTTATGAAAGTAGAGGGTCTTCAAATCGTTCAATACCATAATTTATAAACCGTATTTTCGAGGTTTATTTGGCATATACAAGTTTGCATCGCCCCCTAAACTCAACAAGCATTTCTTCTATGCAAGCGTATTCTCCAAAGAGTAAAATTGTTGGCAATTTTTACAAAAGTCTCAAATATTTAAGATATCGCAACAGTAGCAGCAGTTTTATTTCTCTCTTCTCTATCAGATGCATTACTAAAGCGAACGCATGCTAGAATGACCAGTGTTCGAATCAAAGTGATGACGGGGCGGAAAATATCGAGGCCGGTGCCATCTGTAGCAACAGTGCTTAAGATTTTAATGATTTAATGAAGACCAAAGAATATGTTAGGACACCTAAGAACCCCCGAAGTTCTATGATATTTACATCTCTGTAATCGTGTCTACCTTCTGAAGAAGTCCGCAGCATAGCCTACTACAACTTTTCGTTTGACCGGCTTCCAAGCAGGAAGGTGAGTACAATAATTTCCTCTCTGCTTTGCTGTACCAATAATACCTGTAAGATGTGTTATATTCTCTTGTTCCGGAAGTTTAACTTTGGAGGTTTGCAGACCATTTAAAATTGTTCTTCCATAATATGCTTTAAGATTTGTCTTCTGCTTTTTTTCTGTAGTTGGCTGATCAGCTTCATTCGAAGAGAACTCTTCGGCGTCAGATTTTACAAGCTCCTCTTTGGGATCACACTCATGGTCAGGGCAGGGTCAACGATGTCTTCTTCGTCACCACTATAACCACTCTCTAACTAATTGTAAATATCCGATATTATTACATATTCTAAAAACGTTCAAGCCATAACAAATACCAGGAAAAAACAGTAACATAGATGGTAAGGTGGAGGTTGGCAAACCTCAAATTGGGTTTGTAGGAATATAGTTCTAATTTATAATATTATTTCGCAACGTGCATGTACACTGGTAGAGAGCGAACTGACTAAAAGGTAGACAGACTGTGAGGGATCTCTTACTACCCATAATTATATAGCAACAACTTAATTTTCAGAGGGGTCGGGTAAATTCCCCCCCTCTCCACCCCAAGCACACAGGAGAGGCAGCCCTAAGCACTAAACAGAAGACCTCCGGTCGGCATCATTCTGTGCGGATCTCAGACATGGAGCTAGAAAACAACGGTGGGGGCAAAAGGGAGCCTAGTGGGGCACACTGACAAAGAGGGTACAAACCGGAGGTCAGAGTTTGTATTTTAACCCTTTTCTATCTTATAAAAAGGACTTAATTAATTGTGTCAACTACGTAGTAATATTTTAGGAGTCATTTTTTAAATTAATCTTTGGTGCCATACATTATAAAAGGTTCTCTCAACGTCTAGGGTATACGAGCATGATAGTTTTTTTATCCTTTAACGCTTTAAATATATGTACAGAAAGCCTCAAGCTCTGTTGTAGTAGAATGAACCTTTTAAAAAGCCTATGTGAAACATAATTTGTAAATTTATAATACCGTGATTAAGAGTTGTCGACGTAGCTCAGCGGTTAAGTGCAATGAATCGCAAACTCAAGGTCGTGGGTTCGATTTTCACCGACATGACGCTCTTTTTCGGTCGTTAATGAATATCGTATATAACGTCGCCCTCATAAATTAGAAATTATAGACTCCTTTTTCAGAAAGTCCTGCTCTTTTTTAAAGATATGCGTTTCTGCGGTTTTTCGAGGAAAAAAATTACAGGGTTACAGAGCTAAACTTTTTTGACCTAGTTGCTAAGGATGGTCACCTTCAGAAACATTATGACATGGGAAAGTTGCAGGGTTTAAAAACCTAAAAAGAAACTATACGTTCATAAATTTGACAATGACAATTTATGCAATTGATAAAAGACGTCTAAATATTAGTAAACCATTTGGGTCGCTCGCTTTTTTAGTAAAAAGTTTACCTATTACACTATACCTCCTATTAGTGTAAGAAGTGCCAGCGATTTATGGAGCGTCCTTTCTTTACCAGCATGGTAAATAATGGTTAAAACGGAAAAGTTAGGGCAATCGTAATATTAAAAAGAGGGATCAGATTGGGTGTTCTGCAAACGATTTAACCTTGTCTAAAGGAAAAATATGGCATAACTGCGTAGTGGATTATGGAATTTCAAATAATGCTTATTTTTAATTTTAATTTTAATATATTGCTGGAGACTATTGAATTTTTAAGCTTGTCCACCTCTGCTTTGCTGAAAGTATAATCAGAACTCTTTTTATTCTCTAATTCGCTTGACTTGATATACCTTTATTATTAAATAATTGTTAACGTGTACCTTCCCTTCAAACGTCTTCTTTGGTAATTAGGCGTTTCAGTATTTTCTGTAATATGGGAGTAAAACAATTAAAGCTTTGTGTTCTGTCGCTCGATGGTTTGATTCAAGTTGTACGGACTCTAAGTGCGATACTGCACCGTTAAAGCTAGAGTCCAAGGAAAAGTCATGATAAAGGAATGGTTGTCCCTCGCATAAACTTTAAAGTTTAACTCGCCGTTTTCTTTACCATTTTAAGAAAATCGCAGGGGTACCCTCAAGCGTGACAGGGTGGGTTGCGGTTAGATGAGATTTCCGACAAAGTTTTAATGGAAATTATTACACAAATAGTCGTCATCAAGGTTTTATAGTGGACATTGAATGTGTAACTTGTAGCATAAGGAGTCGGGTCACTGTGGTCTATCACAAGGGATCCCTTTTTCTTCGTTTTTTCAGAACCCATTTGATTCGTGTAAGTGCTATTTTATTGTAAATGTACACAATTGAGGCTCCCGTTACCATTTACTGATGACGAGCAGGAGAATTTTGTATGGATATCCCTCTCTTCTAGTCTTTTGGCGAAGGTTTATATGCAAAAATAATTAACCTCAAGGTTGTAAAGCGCTTAGTTTCTTTAAATAAAGCCACCCTCTAACTTTTATATATAGGAAAAAGTTTAGCAGCGTATACTTAAAAAGTGTTTCCAAAACTATAATCATGTCTGCGTCTGCTTTACTGCCATTTTTGGGGTTCGAACATTCTAATGCAAATCCCATCCGCATATTAAACCAAGATTTTAAGTTGTGTACTTTAGGTAAAGTTATGGACTAAATTTAAATTTATTTACGTTTCACTAATAACTTTTACAAGTTATTATTGAGTAAACAAAGTTACTCGTCACTTCATTTTTAGGGTTTGAGCTTTTAAAATTTGTCATATTTGGTTGGACTTCGTTTTATCCCCTTTTCTTCGCTTCCTTAAGAAGTAGTGCATGTTAAGGTTAGACGGAGCTTATTTGGGCGGTGCGTTCCCCTTAGTAACTGTGCAGCTCTGTTCCACGGGTTGGTCTTTTCCACAAAGCTTAAACTCATTGTTGTCACCGCATGTTACAAATTTGAATTCTAATGTGCAGTATTTGGTACTTATAATATAAAAATTTCAATAAATTAATCTCTTACCAACCAATAATATTTAAAGATTTATGATTTACTCAGTCGACATAGTATTTAAACAAAAATATAAGATTGTCTTAGTATCTGGTTAAACTTGGAATTTTGCATTGTTATATTTTGTTTATTTGGTTAATAGTAATAGCAGTAGGGAAGGAGCAACAGGTCTTTCCTCTTTTGTTACCTTTCCTTTACTCTCCTTCTGCTTTTTTTTCGCTTACCTTATTAGACTCTAACCCGAGCAATTAAACCTAATCTTAGATTTCCCATTCCACACCAAAAAAATTTATTAGCATTTAAAGGCGAGGTTGTATACGCGACCACAAGGATCAAAAAAGAGGGTCGCGTCGATGATCTTAACCGCTGAGCTACGACGACCATTCTTAATCCCGGTCTAATGGTTTTTACGTATTCAACCTGGTAAAGTGGACGACCACTGTAAGGGGGTAGGAAATCATAGTATTTATATCTTTATAAAAGGCCCAGAAATGCTTCCATATTTGTATAATAAATTTGATTGTACCAGATAGATTTTACATAAAATTTCCTTTATTGTTTGTATTCAAACAATAAGCAGGTCTGAGTATTTTGTATGTGTTAGAAAATTAATTCTCTTTTCCTGTATTTTTAGTGGCTGGTTTTCAGAAGTTTGATATGCATACTCTCGAATCATTTTTCCTGCGAAAATTTAGGTGGTTCATGTTTCATGATTTGTGGTTGTTTTAAATTTTGTATCATATTTATTTTTGTCCTGTGGTGTGTTTATGTTCTGTTTCTTTTAAATTTTTTCCATTTCGTGTTTTATGTTTTCCGTAATTTGTAATTATAGTTTTTTCTTGGTGTTTTAAGTGTTTTGTATACTGTGTTATTGTGTTATTCTTCTAATACTTCGACTGAAGCAAACACTTTTCCACCAAGCCAGGGGTGTATTTTCCGGTTAAGAATGTTCCTTTCAAATCTCGGATGTAGGCTCAAAGTTTATAAATTAAAAAAATTTAATGTAAGTTACTCATAGTAAGTTTCCATTAATATATATAATAAGTAGAGCATTTTAAATAAGTAATGCAATATATATTTAAATAAGCCAAAATTATAACAGATCCTTAGTAAAAGTTAATCACAGTCATATTTAAAAAAGCAAAAGGTATTTTATTAAAAAATTTAGGTTTAATGAAGTAAGCAAGTTATACTTTAAGACCTCAACGATGAATCTTTTCAGTTGGAACATGCTTTCAAATCTTTTTTTGGATGCTTGATATTTTGTTAATGTTCACTACAGCTCAAATAATAATATTATTAAAACAGCTCTGACCAGTTTTATTTAGTTTTTGACGCATCAATGCGACCTTCATTATTATAAGTATCATAGAATCTTTGCCCGAACGACGCTCATGGTAATGAGTAATTGGATAGCTAAAAGCGTATATTTACGTACAGCTATATCCAAAACGTCCTTAGTGTAGGTCATGAAGGTATGCGCGTGGGTTCAAAGGTTTAACATTCACATGATTCTGTAACGAAAATTCTAAAAAGCAGCCGCCCTAATGTCGGTTTTACTGTTTTGTGACGGACGTTCCGTACCAAAGCCACCCATTGCATGCCCCGAGAAGCATTTATAAAAATTTAGAAGTCTTCACAATATGATTTATTCGGTGACGTTTTTGCAGGAAGGGGTATGGAGTAATTCCATTAGCTCTAAGTTTGCCTCTAACATATTGTAGTACAATTCAGTATAAGAGATACATATGTAACCAGAACGGTGATCCCACCGTGATTGAGGTACTTTCTGTCGTTGCGAAATTACAGTAAGCCCTTATTATTACTCTATGACAGTTCTTTGCATGCGTTTTATAAATTAAAGCAATATTAATATCTTCCCTGTTAAAAATTATTTAAAATTCAAGTAAATTCTTGTTTAGCCTAGCATCTTCCTAAAAAAATTTAAAGTCATGAGGTTGAACGCAACGGCATTAATATTTAATTAGGGAGACCACTTTAGAAAGGAGATTATTCAACTTAATTTATTTTTTTATCTATAAAAGGAACGTTTATATAAAGGAAATTTGGTTTCATCTCTCAGTAAGGATTAATTCACAAGTTTCCATTATGAGAGCCCCAATTATATATAAATGAATACTGAATATTTTATGTGTAGTGGCATTTTTAGTGTAAGCACAGTTCATTTGTGTTATTATAATAGTTTTTGCCATAAAAGACGAATATTTTATTTTGCAATTAGCACGGACACATAGTGTGTTTTAAGATTGGAGTCTTTTAATGAGAGATGCTCTTTACAGTTTTTTAGGCGTAATCATAAGCTAACACCGATGGCGCTGGCTTACAAAAAATTCCTACAAATCACTCTTAAGATAGTAATTTGACTGTAATTTACAAACTGCTAACAAAAAATATGGTAAATTTTCATATCTAATTTGGAAAGTTTTTACTAGAATCAGAGGCAAAGTAGTTCGGAACGGAGGATAAATATATTTTTCATTTAAGCCCCTATGAAGATACACATATGTCCTCTCGCTCATCAGCCCCTTTACGACTATCTTCAGGGATTTATCTTCTGGAGTACGCAGGTAAAATATTCGAAATTTCTATTGGTATTTTCTTATTTTGCAAGTCATCGGAAGGCTTTAGACATATTCTAATCCGGAGTGATACGATGACAGAATCTAAAATATAGAATTAAAATAGGTAAGTTTTTAGATAAATTAAAAAAATAAGTTTTTATTTTAAACAATTATTAGTGACACATTATTTTCATCAACCTAACCAAGCTTATAAAAGTTCTCATCATATTTCGCTTAAAAGAATTAAATTCGTTATCAGCTACAAATAGCTCTTTCTAATCGTTGTTAATCCGAATGGAACCCGTTAAAATAACCACCGATCATGGTGTCTTGTTAAGCCTATTAAAATGAAACCACCTCTAGTACTGCATTAATAAACCATGAGAATAAGAGCCCATTGACCTCATATAGAGAAATTGAGTGGTTTAACTTAGAGGTCTTGCAGGAAGATAAGAAACATGAGAATCTAATTAATCTTAATTCTTGTATATATATAGTGTAAGGTTCTTATAATGAAGTCTAATATCCTAACCGATTATAAAGTGCCCGAGCATTCTAAACCCTCAGTACATCAAAAATGTTCTGGAATAGAAATAATATAAATATATAAATTATCAACCTAGAAAAATTAGCCCTCATACCTTTTTATGTCCTTTCTTTCGCTGTACTATATTACATTATCAGCACTAATTTTTTTTTTTTGGCTCTTTACTGTCAGGGTGTTTAAACCTTTAAGCTTTTTAAAGTTAACTCTAAACAAATGTATATAAATAGTGGAGACGTACAGACGTAACTAAAATAAAAAAGCACTTAAAATAAAAATTAACACGACCGCCGTTTATTTTTCGTGAACCTTCATTATATACTAACAACTAAGCAATGAAATAACCTTCATAATAATCATAAAAATTGCCTAAAAATAGCAATTTGTGTTAAAACTTATGAACTGGGATCATTTCCTCAACGTTTACTTATAATTATTTATCTATACCTTTATTATAATGTTCTTTTATTTTTTTTTTCTTCTCTATACTATTTTTTTTTCTTTATTCTTGTGTCACTTTTATGTTTTTAAAATCACACTTGTGGCAAGGTCTTTTGCTGAAAAACAATCCCCAGCTTAGCCAACGGACGTTTGTATTAAATTACCCTTAACAATCCATGGAATACACGATCTATTTTTCCACCAGAAAAATTTTGTATGATAAACAAGAAAAGTGGCTATTAGGATTCAAATAATTTACTTCAACCTTCACTTAGATATTAAAAATAAAATTAAAGAGCTCAGAGTCACAGAACCTGAACTTGCAATTCAAAATGTTAAAGTCACTTTTGGCAGACTCTAATAAATTTTATGCACAAAATTCCTGAACTCAGCATTGCTTCGGAAAACACAAATGAAACAATTCAACAATATGCCGATAGAGAAGACTTTTATTCGAGGCAAGCCGAGGGGCATAGTGTTATTGACAACCTTGCTCCGAGTATTAAGGAGTTAACTAATCTTCATATTATTGCTCTTAAACATAAAGTAGAACCTGAATATAAATATGAAACCAATTCGTTGGAACAATATGATAGCAACAATACTTGCTCTATCGACTATCGTTACGTTTTAAACGTCCTATTACGAGCTGAAACTAGACTAAAATTAGAAAACATTCTTAAACCTCTTTCCCTTAACAAGTCAAATATAACAAATTATACCCAAAAACTCTATGCACAGAAGTACTAAAATAACTTACCGACAACGAAACGTGAAGGACAGTCTGGAAGATCTTGCACAATTGTCACCTTAAAAATGAAGGCATACCTCTACTAAGAACAGAACGTCCCTGAAAACTGTCATGAACTGATGGTTGATATCGGTGCATACCCCCATTTATTAAAGACCATGACTTTTTATTTAATATAAAATACAAATGGTTAATACCACAAGTAGTTAAATGAAGTGCTTGCCTCCGGACAATTAAAAATTTTTGTTAGTGGAAAAAAGCAATCTTTCATTAAGTTTTCGAAATAATTTAATTTTGGTTGGGAAACTAATTGAAAAAGATTTTTTGATGTTCATTTTAAAGAAAATAATATTATTATAGCGCAAGGTGTTAAAAGGGGTCTATGTTATTCACGTTTACCCAAGTTGTAACAACTATTCCACAATATTATCCACCATGATACCAACTAAATCCCCAGTGAACATTTTAGATGTGGACGTCTTGATTATCAAAGTCTTAATAGTCTCTTTCCTAGCATAGCATCTTTAAAAAATGAAAGCTGCGAGATTTGCTTAGAGTATAAAATGAATTAAAAAAAGTGTTCTAAAAGAGCGAAACTTCCATCAGAGATTGACAGGACAGATAGTATACGTTAACTCTACACATGGGACGTAACCTCATACGACGGGTTTAGATAGGTTGTAATCGCCATTGACCCCCGGTCTAAACACTACAATACTATTTGCCAAAAATAAAGAAGAAATAATTAAACACATAACTAGTTGGATTGATCAACATAACAAACTTATTAGAAACATTAAACTTAACAGAGCCATACCTACTGTCCTCATCGAGGAATTACGCACCGATAAAGGAAACGAATTCGTTAAAAAAGGCGAAGCCTGGATCTTCAAAAAGAGGGATCTCCCCAGTACCAAAGGATACCACACAGTATATGTTAAGCGAGAGGAGTATACAAACTATGTCCAATTCTGCTCGCTGTATTTTGAAACACTCAAAACTATCTCTTAATTACTGGAGCGAAACATTACGTGACGCAATTTTGATCACTAACAATGTACCAAAAAAAAAGAATGTTCGCCTAATGAAATCTTATTTGATTGAAAATCAGCGGGAATTAAGCCTGTTAGGCCATTAGGTTGCTAAGTCCTTTTTTAGGACTTAAGGTTTAAAAAGAAGTCACAGGACGGGGCACTTGAAGGAGTAATCTTATTAAAACTTAAAGACTCTAGCGACGATGAATATTCAAATGTTGCGATCTAGAAATAAATTTTTCGAAGATATATTCTCTTATGACCTTGTACAACAGCTAAAAGATGAATTATATATACAAAACTACTCTGATCTGTGGCCCTCCAACCAACGCATCATGGAAATTTATTGCCTACCGCACCTTTAACGAAACAAGAACCCAGGTAAATGGTGATGAGAAACCAGAGAAACCAAATGAGAATGCTAAGTCACAAGGAGCGCACACAAACCGAGCCTACCTTGTTATTGAACCAAAAAATTAAAGGGCAGACCTCAGTTGACGGGGTTCATTATTATTAACCTGAGGAAAATGCAGATAAGTATGATATTATAACAACAAAAAAAGATGTTAAAACAGGTTCTGTTATTAGTGAGTTAACCTCGGACCAATTACATACGCCCGAAGTTAATATCAATCCTCTCCACCAGCATATCATTAAAAAGGAGCCTAAGGTATGATTCCACTCAAGGGAATCAGTCCTACCTACCGAAATCAAGTTTGCGTTACTCAGCACCAGTCTTCGGCCAAAGGTAAAAATAAACTAAAGAAAAAGAGACCATAAAACAAAACCGTATAATATGCCTGATGCAATGAAAAATGAAAGATCGAAACTGAAATACTATTGAAACCAACGTCACTGGAACATGAGCAAACTGATATCGAATTATGTGATAACAAAAACAATATAATCCATGCCCGAGAACTAAATAAAGAATTCGATATCGAACTGTGTCCGAAGCTGGTCACTTAAGCTATGAAACAAAAATGAATTACGAAAGAAATACTAACTTAAAAAGGACCGAGACCACAAGAAGGTCAGTTCAAGATTAATTATTCTTCTAAGAAATTAAGAGCCACTGAAGCTTTTTTGGTCCACCACTTTCTAACTTTTTTTTGAAGCGATGAACACGATAGATAGAAGTAAGTATAAAATTTCAGCAGTTGAGGAACTTAGCTCACTACTGGATCAAGACAGTTTCGAAATAATAGAAATGACGGACGTACCCACTAATGAAAAGGTTTTAACCACCACGTGGAAAGTTCATATTAAACTGAACGACAAATTTAAAGCCAGACTTATAGCAAGAGGGTATCAACAACCTCCGGGTGTGGATTATTAAGAAACTTTTTTTCCTGTACTTTCAAAATCATCTTTTCGGTTTCTATTTGAGATATCCAACACTCCTAATATTCCTATACATTCAACCGATAGACAACTACTGCTTTCCTACACACTAAGTTACAGGAATCCGTCTATGCCCATACTCTACAATGATTATACCTGATTATGAACAAGCTGCATACTAACCAAAGAGATTTACTGAAGGGGGGGGGGGGGTGTCAATGCCACAAGGATGCGTTTTAAAAATAAACGTAGTTTTATACGGTTTAAAATATTCTGATAGACTCTTTTACAAAGATTTATCATCAAGACCAAAAAGGTACGGGTATAAAGAGAAAAAAATTGATGAGTGCGTTTTTCACTCTACTAATTTTGATAAAAATATTGATAGATATATAGAAGACCGTATTATAATTGGAGTCAAAAACCTTTTCTTAATAAATAAAAGCAGAGTACAATATAAAAGAATGCGACAAACTTATAAAAATCCTTAGGATTAACGTAATAAACTATAAAGCTGATCGAGCCTTGATCAAATTGGAATTATCGGACAACTTGCATCTAAATTTCGTATTGGCCAAGAAACAAAACTGAAAGTACCAATTCCTACCAGCGTTAAACTAAAACCCTCCTTGGAAGGCACTCCAACTCGTATGTACTGCAGTCTAGTTGGATTGTTACGAAAATCGCTAACAGCAGATGGCCGCATATCTTATACACGACTTCTACGTTGGGAAGGTTTTTGCACTGCAGCAGTAAAGAACACATGAAGTATGCAATCAAAACATTGCAATACATATACTACTTCAAAGAGCTTTCATTAACCTCAAAACCTGAGATTTATCAATATAATATACTAATAGAGTGCTACTGTGATGCATGGTGGGCTGACAGTTACGACTTTAAAAACCACAACGGACTATATTATACATTAAATCGCAGCCCTATCCTATGGTCTTCCTAGCTTGACAATCTAAAATTAACAAGTCATCCTGTGAAGCCGAATACATTGCCTTATGTAAGTCTTTAAACAAACACTATTGCAATACACGAAAGATAATTAGTGAACTTCTTCCTAACTTTAATATCAAAATAAAAAGTTATACTGATTATGAAACCATAGTGATACTGAAAAGTGATGCTTCAAATAAACGTATAAGAAATATTGATATTGCTTATCACTATTTTAAAGACGAATTTAAAAAGAAGAAAATTGTTCGAGCGAGCACGTTACTTCAGCAATATCAATACAGAAACATAGGAGCCCATCAAGAATTTATTGAGGTAATTAATTAATATGCAGTTATAACATCCTGAATGATTATAGTGTCCCGAACATTCTAAACCCTTAGTACAACGCTAATATTCCGGAATAATAGGAAAAATGTAAATACAAAAAATAGCAATCCAAATACATTAGCCCTCCTCCCTTTTTATGTCCTTTTTTTTTGTTGTATTTCATTAAAGTCAAGAAGTTTTTGGAATTGTACTACCTTGCTTGATAGCTTATTTTTAATTGTTTTATTTTATCTAAAACTGTAATTAGTTTAATGGTCTTTGAACAGATAAGCTGTTGAACTGTTAATTTGTAAGCATAGATAGCTCAATCTTAAATTTCACAATTTTAATTATTATTATTATTGTTACGACTATTGCCCCCACTTTTCTTTTATATATTTGTTTACTAGCAGTGATGAGATTAATACTATTGCCTATCGTACAATATAATTGTTATTTTTAATACTCTCCGGTAGTTTCCCATCCCTCAATTATAGATTTTTACAGCAGCTTAAAGTTTATCTAACATTAAAAGGTTAAGTACGAATGAATAACTATTATGTACCGTTACACCAAGTAGTTCTTTCCTCTAAAAGTGTTTTTTGGGGCCTCCTCTGAAGCATGCTTAACTCGACTTAAGTAAAACAATATTTTCAGTAAATCGCAATTAATTGAGACGAATTCTATACGTACTTTGTTATAACCCGGTTTGTCCCTATAGAAATGCAGATAAATATTTTGTTTATACACCGCCTTGGGTGGTCAACGCGCGGAAAACGCGTATGACATATTGCCCCCTCCTCCCCTCATTCTAGTGAGAAGGCAAAAAAATTATCTTACTTTCCTTTTTGACTAACATTAACAAACATCTAGTGGTACACTTGTAGTTCCATAATAAGTCTTAAGCCGTTTACTTTAGCGGGGGGGGGGGGGGGGGGAAAAGTACGAATAGATATTGCTCTTCTCGATTTTAACATCGAATGGGATCACAAATGCTTGTATAGCCGTGACAAAAAAAAATTAATTTAGGGCAATATTTTAATCAAAAGCGTCCTGAATTTGTATCCCATAGACTCAGAGTTGAAAGCAAGAAGATTTTATAAGCAAAAAGAAAAAATCTGTCTAATTAACAAATATTTTTCAAGGCTAGTACTCAGCTAGAAGCTATGTCAAAGTGTCTTATAGAATTGCGCTTCTTATTGCTAGTAAAAATAGGTTTATTCTACAACTGAAGAAATAGTGAAACCATGTTTAAAAAATTTTGCAAATCCTAGTATCAAAAAACTTTAAGAATGGTGGATGTTGCCCTTCAAGAAATACTGTTATGAGAAGAATCGATGAATGGTAGACGAGATTGGTGAACAAATAGCTCAAAGTCTGACCGCGCGCTCCTATTTATCTCTTGCTTTGGAAGAGAGCTGCGATTTAAGTGATACTGCACAATTATGCAATTATATGCGTTGTGTCAGCAAACAATTCGATGTCACAGAAGAACTTTAGATATGCGGCTGCTAATTTCTAGTAAAGGAGACGCTTTTCTTGAAAATAAAAAAGTGGAAAAAATTGGTTACTGTTTGTACAGATGGAGCTAGGCAATGACCGGTAAAGTAAAAGGTTTTGTTGGAAGATTTAAAACGCATAGTTTTTATAAACTGCTGCAATATTCACTAAGATGCTTTCTGTGCCAAGGATATGAACTTTTGCTCTGTTCTCAATCCTGTGATCCGACGTACCAACAACACACTCAATCCAGGGCTTTTCAGAGAAGGAATTCAGCCAATTTTCTAACAAATTCTAATAAAGAAGAACAGCGTGAATTACTAATACATTGCACTGTTCGATGGTTACCTCGAGATCAAGCTTCAGAAAGGTTTTGGGGTTTACGAATTTTAGAATATTTAGGGGAGTGATCAACTTCCAGATGAGTGCTAACTTTCCAGAAATAAAGATTGGTTGGGAAATTTAGCTTTTGTGGCAAGTATCAGGGTAACTTAAATAATATAAAAGAGCTTTTGCAATGCAAAAAAAACTAATTTTTTCCCAACCTTTTTTCAGTTTGGTTCAGACATTCAATTTTAAACTAACACTTATAAAAGAGCATCTGAGTAAAGGTAAACTGCACCCTTTTACTCGAAGCAAAAACTAATGGCAAAATAAAAATTCAAGACTTCACAAAGTTACAAGAAAAATTTTCACTCTCGAAACAATCGTTCAGAAGGGAAATTTTACCAATTTTCAAGAGGATGTTCGATATGTGCAGCCTTTCACAAATCCTTTTATAGAGTTTACCCACCGAATTTCTTTTTATCCAACTCACCTCCAAGTGAAAGTTTTGGAGTTACAAGTCACGTGGATTCGGAAGTTAAATTCAAGAAATTACTTTGAAACACATACTACATTCCAGTGAAAAGTTTGCTTCGTTTTGGAATTTGCTTCTCAGGACAGATTTTCCAAATTAATTGAAATGGCCTCACTCGACTTATAATTTTGAGCAAATGTTTTAACTATGAATTTTTTTTAAAAATATAAATATTCCGCAATATTAACCAACAAACAATTAGAAAATCCCATTGTTCTTGGGTCCTCGCAAACAGACACCAACACAAGCAAATTCAAAGATCCTATTTATTAAGTTAAAGTTTCTCAATATTGTAAAAAATTGCTGCTTTTTTGAACATTAACAAAAGTATATTTACAATACCCAATATTAGAATGATCTGTGTTTAATAACGTGGTTTTTGGTAGTTAAAGGTTAATTATAATTAGAATAACTAAAATCAATGTTCTACTTCATATATTTTATGATAAAATCATTCCAAAAAATTATTTACCTAATAAATTTAAGAGGAAAACTTTTTCCCTGTTATTCGAGTCAGATGAAATAACAGAAGAAATGAAAAAGAATAAAAAAAGTGGTAACAAAAAGTTTGACCACCGTTGATATACATGTTACTCAATTTTGTATTAACTTAGAGAAGTTGAATGCCATAGTGCACATTATTCTTGAAGCGTCTCGCAACTCAAAAATATATGGGTGTCTGTTAAAGCCAGGTCAATTGGTTCGACCTTACGTTAAATTTTTCCTAGGTCGCTTATGTGCTATCGTTTGCACCTTTCAGGTTGGTGATGGGGCCCTTTTGTACCTAGTTAACTGCTAAGTTGTAGCTAGTTTAGTAGTAAAACAGTTAAGCTTAACAAGATAATGTACCAGCAACGTAAACTACTACCGCATTACTTACGCAAAAAAAATACAACTCCATTCATGTTTTCAGTTATAAAGAGATATAGTGAAAGTGTAGCTTTTATAAGTGCACTTCTACTAGTAACTAGTTTAAGAAGGTACTCTTTTATAAGTGCACTTATATTAGTAACTAGTTTAAAAAGAGTGCATTTCACTGTAAATATAAAAAATAAAGTTTAAAAGTCCCGTTTGTGTATATTTAATAAAATGTTTAAGTCAAATTCAGATTACTCGGAATTATAAAAAGCTATTTTGATATTTTTTTTTGATAAAGATATTAAATATTGCTACCAAAATGCGAATGCGCTTACTTTTACTCTACAACAGTTTTACACTTACAGTTACCTACTAGTACTAAATAGGCATCATACTCAAGTGTACTTTTTTAAAGAGTTTAAGCTTTTAAGCGCACCGAGAACTACATTTAAACTCAGCTCCTCTCGCTACATTTTTGTTATTAACCCGAAACAACTAAATTATTACCAGAAAATTGTATGTTCACAAAACCTGATCCTCTAGGTGCCAAGAAGACACTTATTGTTTGAGTTGTCTGTGCTAATAGGGTTAGGGGTTAGGAAAGAAAAGACAGTTTCAAGTTTCTTTTCTTAAGCTGTAATAGAGTTATGTTAACGTCTAAGGGCTCTTCTTTTTCATTAATACCATAACTATTCCCTAAACTGCTCTGAGACTTATTTTCTGTATCAGTATTGTTTACGGGAGATTGGAGATAATTAAACCATTTTTACATAACAACCAAAAAATGTCACTAGTTTAACAATATATTCGCCTATAACCACCTTTTTGTGCTCATTGTTTGCCTTCAGATTTTTAAGTAACTTAGCAATCCCGGGCACAGTATATACTAATCAAGCACTCTAGCACTCTTGCAACTATAAAGATATGACGGGATTCTGTAATACTTTTTTTTAAGTTTGCAAATTTATTAGGTCGACCTGGCCTTTACTGGTTAATTTAAAAAAATAAAAACCTCTAAGACAAGGCAGAAAAAGCCTAACCTCTTTAGTCGCATTTTTATATATTTCCTTTTTCGCCCTGATTTAATTTTTATTAGCAAAAAAGAAGTTATAAACTTAAAAAAAATGAAAGGACAACGAGAGTAAAGTTAAAATATATTTCACCATTAAAAGAAACTTATAAGAATGGGGTAAGAATATTAAACCTTACGTATAGAGCAAAGTACTTAAAAGTTACAGAGCAAGATCTTAAGCAAAAAAGCGACGGCCGAGAATTAGCAAAGAACAAGGAAAAATTGGTTTAAACAATTGCGACTTGAAAAGGGTTGCCCAAGCAGGCATTGTCCGTATCATAAATAAATATACTTATTAAAATCTTTCTTTTTTTTAATAGTTGCAAACTGCTAGCCCACCTTGAGGGGGGAGGAAATCGTTCCTTAAGGCATTAAATTTTAGCATAACCTACCTAAAACTGAATTCGACAAGCTAAGCTCTTAATTTTTATACTACTGATTTTTTAATTAGCTGAGACATAAAACCCTTTATTTAATGATTAATTTTACAATTTATGTGGTTGATTTTTATTACGTTAAAAAACCCCGGCACATGTTTAGCTAGAAAAATTATAAAAAGGTATTTAGTTTTAGCAGAGCACCTTGTCAAACCAGCCATTGTTTGAGTTTTAGCCAAATATGAGCTTTTGTCTCCTTACTTCTTGCTGTATATTAATTTTTATTTATTTCTATTACTAATTTATTTATCACCTAAAGTTCCTTTTTATAAAATATGTTTATAGTACCCGAAAGCAATGATATATCTATATAGTAGAAGCAATACTTACCCTACTTTTTTACTTTTATTTTATCGATATCACTTTATTTATATTTGTTATATTAATATGGCGTTGATGAAAGTGTAGGAGCGTCTTATATGTTTGCCTATCTTTAGTAAATTATATGCAAACGATATGAAGAGCTTGCTACATTTAACCTGAGCCGTAAACTCAAATCTTGAGTATACACTTATACCTATTTATAAAAGGGTTTGTTGTAGACTAGAATTTAATAGTTAAGAATATTTTAACATGACCTTTTTTAAACGATTAATAACCTTAAGTTTTTTGGTTATTCATTCTCTTGATCTATTAAAATCCTTTTCTGTTTTCAGTATTGAGGGGATTATTATTCCCCTTTTTTAAATTTTTATTTTTGATTTTGCTTGTAAATTTAGTATATTCAGCAACTATGCTCAAACTTTTAACTTATAAGTTGGTCAAAGTAATATTTTGTGAACTTAAAAAGTGTTTAATTAAAGAAAAAGAGTGCCTCATCCTTGTTTTTGCTAGTGTTGATTATACCAGCATTAAGTCTTTAAAACTTGTTTATCTATAAATTGTATATTATAGTCTATAAGATATTATAAAATAGAGTTATTACAGATTCAACACGGTAATTTATTTGAAAAGCCGAAACCATAAAGGAAAAGATTGTCGTGCGCGAGCCCTCGAGGATTAAGCCCTCGTCTGTACACTTGTAAATTTAAACTTCCGTTTCACTTTGAAATAGTGTCATCAATTTGTTACTCGATCTTATAGGCTTTAAGTTTTAAGTACATATATATGGTAAGCATAAAGTAAAACAATATATATTACAAAGAAATATAATATAGAGTTATAAACACTAGTAATTTAGTTAATAGTGTTTAAGCCTCCTAAGTAGCACAATACTCGCCAACCAGACAGAAACAAACAAAAGTTAAAAAGATATTCTTTAGAAAATCAGGTTTCAAACTTAATGTCAAGTTTTGTGGTAACTAAAAGTGGAAATGCACCAAAGTAAATAATTATCCTGTAAATGTATTTTAATTACATAAAAAAGTGGGTAGTTATACCGTTGATTTTTTTGCGAAAAAGCATGTATTTTTCTGCGCTATCTTTGTTCAAACTAAATAAAAAACAACCCAATTTTTTTATTATTATATAATTATTACCAAACTTTTTATGTGTGGACTTATACTCATGTTCCTTAACAAAAAAAATATCTTAAATGGTATTTGTACTTAACTCATTTTACATAACTTTGAACTTACACTCCTTTTTTTTCCCGTGCACATTTCCTATAACAGTTGTTAAACAAGTTGGAGTTAGACATTAAAAAACACAAGCACTTGATTAAGCGTAGTATATAAGCCTGTTATTACTTTTGTTTTTTTTTTTCAACAAACCTAAACACCTCACAACTTATTATGAAGGCTTATATAAAAAGGTGGCGGAGGTAAGGGTCTCTTTTTTAGGTTAGCAACTGCAGCATATAGAAGTAGCATTGATACATGCGCCAATTTCCGTGCACGTTTTTTTAATTATGTATATTTTGAGTTTTTGAATGGTAGTATTTTTTTGACCCAAGATATATTAAATTAAGAATATGTACCTATTTTGACCTATAGAAAGACCATTTCCGTTTCTCAAAGTTTCATCGACGCATATAATCTATCAATATTTTCAAAAATAAAGATGTATAGTAATAAAATAAAATATGAATATTAAGTATGAAAGTGTTTAACGAGCCGGTGTTATACAAAATAAATATGCGTATGTATAATATGTGAAAAGTATAATATGAATATAAGTGTTAAAAAGAAAACAGTTTTATTCGCCGGTTTACGATCTGTATTTATAACCTTTACAAAGGACTGAAAAAAACAAAACACAAAAACTCCCCTAAATTTTTATAGGAAAAATGGTCCAGGGTAAACTTATCAACATGTAAACCGTTAAAAATAGAAGAAATGAGAAATTAAATTTCCTACCCCTACAAAATAATTTGACACACTTTATTAATATGAAACAATTTAGACAGAAAATTTTATAAAATCCAATCTGGTTCAAATAAAATTATTATACAAATATGAAAAAGTATATTTTGACCTTTTGTAAAGATAGAAATACAGACCCGAAAACCGATTAATAAAATATTCCTTGCTGTAATATTTTTTTGTATCATATTATTATATATTATTTTAATACACTTTATTATTTTACTTGATTGTACACATTCTAATATATTTTTATATATTTTTTATAACTGCATTTTACGACCGGCCTTCGTAAGAGACCTTAAGTCCCTTAATCTGACTTCCCTTTATCTGCAGGGGTTAGGGCGCGAGTGCTCACCAGCTTACGCTCTTCACAGAGCTATAATGGCTGCCCCTCAGCGCCGGAAAAACGGGTGTATCCTTCCCGGGCTCTCGTCATTTGGTCTAGTGTGGGGAAAACCGCTAAAAACAACTACCGGGAGAGGCTGCCTGAAACCCCGGCCAGCATGACTGCCAGTAAAGTCTCCTCGATTATATCTATATAGTTAATTAACTCTTAAATTTAATACACTTTCATTCATATACACCAATTTTGATATTATTTTACTTTTAAATTAGATATGGCACTCCCGAACCTTCTCATTTGATAAAACGTAGATTAAGCGGTTTTAGTTCTTTCATTCATAACGACAGTAGCATGCCAGTGTAATAGATAAATGAAAAATAAAAATTTTTGCTGTTACCCCAGAGAGGGATTTCTTTTAGTTCTTTCTCATAGTTTTTTTTTTAAACAGTGTAATAAAGTAAATTAAAAAAGGAGGCCTGATTGGTTATTTATTTGTCTATTAATTTATAAAGGGCGAGGCTTATTGCCCGATAGTGTTAACAAATTCGAATACACCAGCTTTAAACAGGTCTTTAGTTGTTTACGACAACAAATAAAGTTATTATTTTAACATTTTGTCCTTCACTATCAATTTAAGTCCCCTCAGCTTTCCACCGTCATGCTAGAAGTGCGTCGAGCGGAGGACGGTATTGTGCGCCTTCCCATAACTTGTAATAAGTCCTTCCGCTAAAGGGAGGTTACCGTGTCCAGCTATCCGTTCATAGAGGGCGATGGCATCATTTTTAAAGATTGTGGTCAGCAACTCTATCTGTAGTTCGTAATGGAGTATATCCATGCAAAACATAACGTGTTTGTTAAAAGGCGCAGCAGTTTATTGTGTCGCACTTGAAGCGATCACGTTATTGCCGATAAGTCGTAGGCTCAGACAGAAGAAGTATATATCATTTATCGATAGAATGCACAGCACATAAAGCCTTCGCTTATTGCTCAACGAAAGTTTACTTTTGCTGCGCAATAGAGAATTTAGCATCTGGGTCGCTGCCTTGACCTCGGCCGCCACGTAATTTACGTGTGGACGCCTCGACAGCTTAAAATCTTTTATGACTCCCTAATATTTTACCTGAGAACGCAAAGGGATTTCAATGAGGCAAAAGTTAACGGAGACGGCGGCACACGGAGTTTCTTCATTATTAGAAGCACCTTGTTCTTTGTTGCATTAACGGAGAGGTTCCCAATGTCGATCCCCGCTAGCAAGCTCCTCGAGATAATATTATAAGTACTGACATAGTAAAATGGGTGACCTCGACTATGAATAAATCATCGTATCGTCGGCGTAAATGGAGCCCCGCTCGTGAAGGTGGACTGAAAGGGGTTTGTCACTCTTTAGAGCGTGAACAGCGACGGTGATAGAAGAGACTCTTGCAGGACTCCCGCTATAAGATAGCTAGCGACGACAGGGCAGCGCCTACTCGCACGAGGAAGACTCGGCAGGTTAGGTACGACTTGAAAACTTCTAAGGCCACGCGGCTTCGCCAAGGCATGTAGCTAACATAACCGGCCACCATTGACATACTCGGTCAAAAGTCTTTTCAAAATCGAGAAAGGCTGCGCCGGTGACTTTTTTAAAACTAAAGGCCCAGGCCTTCCACTCGGTTAGGCGAAAATTTTGTTGGGTCTTTGAGTGTCTCTTGTGAAATCCAAAATGAAACCCTAGTAAAATTCTACGAGCTTCCACAACCGCCCTCAAACGATTAAGGATCGCTGCTCCAGCTATCTTACCAACTGCCGACATAAGGCTGAAGGGTAAATGGTTGGGGGGTTCTAACGCAGTTGCGACTCTTTGATAATATCACGACTACCGCCATTATACAACGTCCGAAAAAAATAGCCGAAGGTGGCTGAGTTGACGAGGTCGCATAGATGATATATCAGCTTCTGACAACTATTTTAACATCAGGTTAGTAATGCCGTTAGGGTCTGGGGCCTTTTGCTTTGTTTGTAAGTTGATAATTGATATGATCTTTTCCGTAGTAGACAAACCTCAGAAAATCAGTTGTATTAGACGAGCTAAGATTAGGCACGAGGAAAGTGTTGTAGACGGTTGAGGGGGTAGGTGGCGAACACTGGAGTAGCTAGATGATCAGCAAAAAGCTTCGCTTTATCTTCATCGCTTTCAGCTCTCAATCCGCGTTCCTCAGCGTCAGCCTCAAGGATGTAGCCCGGCTTTTCCACGCAATATGTTAACAGTTAAAATCACCGCACAGAATGGCGGAAAGTCATACACTAGAAGAGCGTCAAGCTCAAACAACGTGAGTGGTTGGCTGGGCGGTTTATAGATTGACATTACAGTAATGGGCCCCAGGCTAGCCGGGTTGAGGGAAATGCCAACTGCCTCGATCACTTGCAGAGTTAGTACTGCTAGTAAATGGAGTTGGATTCCTCGATTGATAAGAAGAGCTACCCCTCAACTCCTGGTGTACAACCGATACTGGAGATACGTCGCAAAGTTGCAGATGTTAAATGGTGCTTTAGGGAGACCTGTTTTTCCCTGATAACACATATATCTATTCTTTCGTGTTGCATTAACTCCTGCTACTCGTGTTTTTTCTTCTGGACGCCCTCCGCGTTTCAAGACAGTAATCGGATGTGATTAAGCGGTAAATTTTAAAGCCATTGCAAACAAATTCTAAGTCTTTTACGGTCTCGAGCATGGCCAAGAGGTTCGTCATCTAAATAGCTAACAGCTGCCTTAGAATCGGTTGCGATCGCTGTTCTTGTGGTTGAATAACTGAGTCAGCGTTATCAACGTTAGTTAGATTATTCGCAAGGGGCGCTTGGTGCGGTCTCGCTAACAAGCGGAAAACAGAGGATGTAGTTGGGATAATGGTGCCATCCGCAATGGGCATTGGATGTCGTGGTCGCGTAGGTTGATCGACTATTTAAGGCCTCCGCGGTAACATTTGCAGCCCCCGTAGTTGGCGGTATGTGACTCGCCGCAATTCGCACATCCAGCAGGCGACTCTCTTGTTTTGGTACACTCCGCGGTCAAATAACCCTCAACGAATTTGCACACCGAGGTGCCGCAGCGCAAAAGCTTGCAGTGTAGCAATGATCTGGCAGCGGTGGCATTTGCTTTTTCGTCTTCGATTTTGATTTGAAGATGGAAAATAGTCTTCATCTCTAATACCTGTGTCGTCCGGTTCTGGCTATATGCACCAGGTCTAATGATTACGGACGTTTCTTCCGCTCACCATTGGCAGTATCCTCCTCGACAATAAAAAAATCGAGTTCACTGTAAATTCCACAGGTAACAAATTTGCGGCTTGTCTTCAGCTAACAGGTTGGTGAAATGTTCTATTCTTGATTGCGCACTATCTCTGTGACCACGTGTATTTTTCAGCTGTTGTCGGTAAAATTTTAAATTTCAAGACGCCTATCTCTTGAAATTGGGGTTATGGCGTTGTTGGATTGCAAAAGTGGTACAAGAAGGGGCAACTTTTGTTTTTTACAAAGGGTAATAGAAGAAATTTTATCTTTACGAGTTCACAGGAGGGGAATAGATGGTCGTTTATTAATAAAAGGAGCAGTGTCAGAAACGTTGCCCGTCTCTATGTTAACGGTGTCTTGTAAACCTCTTGAGGGCTTCTCTGAATCTCTAATGACTTTTAGGTTGTCGTTAACCTTACTGGAGCTATTATATTTTTTATTATAAGGAGATTAAACTTAATACTATTAATAGTACTACTAACATTTGTACTTTATTACTGTATATATTATTTTTGTTATTACTGTGGTAGCTAACAGTTATATAAATTAATGACGCTATTATGAGAACTGTTGGTCATAAGATTAATGCTACTACTATTATTATTTTCAATACCAGTTCTTTCCAGTGACTAGGCTCGTCTTCTGTAACCTTTTGAGCCTCACTATATTCTAATACCACTTCAGAAGCATACTGTTGATCTAGTGTTTGTAAGACCGTAATTGTTTATTGTAAGTTACATCCCTATTTGAATGTTATTTGAGGGAGAGAAATAAAAATAATTTAAACTGTCCGGAAACATTTCCATAAAAAAAATCATGATTTTTTTGTTAGCGTACTCCATTACAACGAATTATTTGCTTAAACCTCTTTAACCGTTATATTTTTTGCAGGTTTTTTTAATTTCTAAATGGCTGAAGGTTTGAACTGTAAAAGCCCTTTTTGAATAAGATGGCGTGGAAACGCCAACGAATAGAGGTTTGGCGAAATGACCGTCGAAAAAAAAAATTGTTATTGGTTCAAAGAACTCAACGCATCGCCCAGCCAAAGGGGCTTATGACGTTTTAAATCACGGTAATATAAATTATTTATGTACCTGTCATAGCCATAGTCTATTTAAACTCTTTTTTGATCATAAATTCCGCCCCATAGAGATAGGAGATAAGTCTGGCGAGGCTGATTGGGATAGAAAAGTAACTAGTTATTTTTTGCGTAGTTAGAGTTTAATAAAAAAAACACAACCATAAATAAATGGTTACATATCAACTCTACTTAAAGCAAAAAGAGCAATAACTTTTCAAAATTTAGGGAGCTATCAAGTTTTATCAATAGTTACCTTGAAAAAAAATGCAGGTTCTTTTTATAAAGTCTTCCTTGTTCACTGTGTAAACTTTCCTTTTCTTAGTTATAGTATTTTTTATAATTTAACATACGTTAGTTAAGACCCCCACTCTCTTAGTCTCCCCTAGTTTACTGTAGCCCTTATAATAATAAAATTGATATAAAGAGAGTTAGCAAGTCCTTTGAACTATTCTGCAACTGCACCCAAAACACAAGGACAAGGCAGACTGAGAGCGCAGTTCTTTCGTATAATGATACGAAATTAATTAACTAAATTTGTTAATGAACTGCAACTAGGTTTTAATAGAAGTTTATGAGGGCGAGGTTAATTACGTAAGTACCAAAGACCAAAATAGATGTTGAGAACCGAATTACCTTGAGTATGCGCTTCGATGCTCTTACCACTGTGATGACTTCACGTATTAAACTGTTAGGATTCCCAAGTGCATCCTTTCTGGATATATTAAATTTAATTTTCAACTACCTATCTATATTTTTTTCTTTAAAGCTATAGACAGTGTGAAGAAACTGATAAAATATTATAATATTTATACCAGTTGCAAATGTTTTAAATAGCTCGCATGTATGTTCATATCTAATATAATGAATGAAGGTATTATTTTTTTTAAAAAAGAAAGTAACATTTGCTTGTTCAGCGATTGCTTTTTCGGATTAACGTCCGTAATCATATTTACATGCCCAACTCTTAAACATATATTTAAAGCTTATCACCCAAAAATAAGGGGTCGGTTCAGTTACCTTCTTTATATTAAAAAGCGCCTTTCTTTTAGTTCTCCATTAAGTTTCTTTTTATTCTAATTTCAGTTTCTAAGTCCACTTCTATTTCGCAAACTCTGGGTAATAAGCTCTATTTTCGCTTCTGCGCGGTTTTTTTTTTATTGTGGCTTAGCCCCATTGTTATTGTAAGTTTAAATTTGTTTTACTCATTTTGTTTCTTTATTTTGGCTATCATTAATTTTAAAAAGTTTAATAACTGGCGCTAACTATTTAAACAGAATCTTACGGTACCATGGTCGTAACATATAGTTTTTTGCGAATCATTATGCAAAATTAATCCACTTTCAGTAAATATTCTCTATTATAGGGTTATCCAATTTTTAATGAAAACTGATTTTTCAACAGTTGAGTTAAGTCCTTGGATTAAAGTTTTATGTACTTTTCCTGTAGTTCAACAAATATATTTTATTAAGGTTTCCTTGTTTAAAAAAATACGAAAAGTTGAGCTTTTGCTGGAGCTTTGTTATTTAAAGGTTGCTAACCTTGCTTATATGTTTGTTATAGACCTACACAATCTTTCATGTGCTGAGACTTGGATGTCTGATGGACATGAGAATACGGAACCCATGATTCTCGACATAGCCGTTCTCAAGGAGAGTCATTAGTCAAGTCTATTCGGCGAAGCTTCATGAACTCTCATCTTATCAACTTCCCATCCTATTAAAGCTAGTCGAAAGTAAGGTAAAGTTTATAGTTGCACTTGAAGCTTCACTTACCATCTCCTCTTCGACTACCACCTTGTTAGAAGACATAGTTAATAGTTTTAACTGTGCATTGACAGCTGCTCATAACAACCAGTCTCGAGATTCCGTATCGTCCTGGCCGTATACCGGTATATTTAATGAAATTCCTTCGTAAACGCAGCTATTAAAAACGCTTGGCCGCGGCCACACAAAAACCACGCCCACAAACTAATATTTGCAAACTAACTACGCAGATAAAAAAATCTGAACTCTCTTTATAACAGGCACAGAGAGCACAGGACGTATCTTTAGGGGCTAAAAAAGGAAACCATCTTTTAACGTTTTGCCAGGCGAATTATGAACCGCTATTACACACCATTTCCCCTACTTAAAAAGACTGTGACAGAAAGGGAAAGCTAAAAAAAAGACGTCGCTCATTGCCGATCATTTCGCTGCTGAGCGCATGCCTCCAACTTAGGTTCCCTCTAGAAACGAGGGCAAGACATCGCATAACCTCTCGACCGCTGGCAATATATTTCTATCCGTTTCAGCTGATAAAATCGCTGTTAAAGTTTTTGCACTTTCGCGTCGGAAAGCAATCAGCCCGAGGGCGATACCAACGACATGTTAAAGAAGTTACTGTATGGGCGGACAAAATCTTTCCTGTTTGCAAATTCTAATAGCCACTTGGTTTTTTTTTTCAACATAATAAAAAAAAAGTCAATGTTGTGGGTTACCCAAAGTTCCATGCGCTTTATTAGACCTCAGCAAATATCACCTCAGAATCTTACTTTTAACGGCTAACCCATAGAGATCGTTTTAAACGTCGGCTGAAAAAGGGTGTAGAACAGCTGTTCCGCATTTGAGCACAACGATACAACAATTCTTGTGGACAACTGAAAACTTTAATTATTTGATAAAACAAGGGCGTCGTCTTTATAGAGTTAAAACGTTTTCTTATTAGATACTTATTTAGCCCTTAACATTCTAGTTCTGTTTCTATGCAAAAGCACTTTTTAAGCGAGAAATAGCACTGCAAGTCTGCTGACAGCTGTTGTTTCGCAAGGTATTCTGCTACTGTCCCCTGCTCTTCGCTTTGGGCATGTATGTATTTCAGTTTTTGTAAATCCTCACAACCACTTGGCACTCTAAGCCCACGGCTCGGCGAGCTATGCGTTCTCAACTCTATAACGGCAACATTTACTACGCGACTTAATAATAATTACCAACTGGGGAGCGCCGTAAGGAATAACCGTCAATGCTAAGAAATGCAAACCAAACGTCGTTTCTAGTGATGTTGGACTACTTCCGCATCTAACCCTCAATGCGCGTAAGCAGGCGATATACAAGGGCGTTATCATCGATAAGCGGTTTACTTGACAGAACAAGTCGAATACTTTGCGGTAAGGTCGAAGCGGTGACCCACGCACTCTACCTGCTGAGTATGCAGAAGCGAGATATGAGTAGCCTTAAGATGTCTTTTACATTGTTGTTCGGCTTTAAATAGATATATATTTGTAATATAGTCAACTGTGGCCAATAAAAAAACAAGATTCTGCCTTTTAACGCTTACTAAAATTAGGCTTGTATAACACTCCTTTTACCACCTTTGTAATATGGGTGTGTAGGCGTAAAGTAATTTTATAAATTTTTTTCTTCTCTCTTACTTCCACGTCAGTGGCTTAAATGCTTTATCAAGCTTCCCGTACCGAGAAGAAAAATTAACAATTGGACGAACCATTAACGGATTGCACTCATGCAAAAGCATCGGATCTATCTTTTGTACCAATGATCAGCGGGCCTTATTTGGTGCTTCGTTGACAGAAAGACCTATTAAATTTTGACTACTGCTGATTTTAAACGTGCCCATAGCCATCTGAACCCCCCGAGGCTCAGACCTTGCATCCAAATTCTGGATGGGCGCGTGCTTCCGATACCGCAAAACATTTTAACCTCTTTAGGTTACTGGTTACTAGGTTAACCCCTTGACGTCTAGGTTCAACTTGCAAGAGTAGGTCTATGGAAACTAACCCTAAACAACAAGTTTGATATCTGAACCTCTGGTGTATGTCATGTTCTAGCGAATTAGGCAGCAACTAACAAAACATAAAAAAGTGGTATATTTCGTTACTAATGAACGTTAAGTTGAGCATATGTTGCGCGATCTTTTATAGGATAAAATTCTGGACTTAAGGTTTACTTTTGGTTAATTTGGTAAGAAAACATATATTTAATTGTTTTATTTTGAAATATTAATTGGGATATTTAGAATCAAATTTAGAAAACAAATATTGCACTTTAAAGTATAATTTCAACACAGGAAATGATTTCGCAGCAGAAAACAAATCTATTTTAAGCCCCGGAGTTTTGCCCGTTAAAGGGTTAAGCGCACACTCTTTCTTAGCATGCATGTACATATATATATTAAGGAGAAAACCCCCGGAAACTAATGTGAACAATGCACTCGAGTTTATCGAGTTTTTGAACTAATTAGTGTCTACAGTAGCTTTGTGAGCCATTTTTTTCAATATCTTTTTCGTTGAGAATTCCCTTTATGTAAATCAAGTTTTTACTTATATTACTATTTAACCCTAGTGTGGAAATTATTGTTCTAGTTTTAATTTCTACAAAGTATGGATACCTCTGATACTGATGAAGCACACTATTTTAATTTTTCTGACGACTTATTTATTAAAAAAAAAAAAAATAAAAGTATTAAAGATTCTGAAAGCTTTGCCCAATACGTACCATTAAACTGTTCGTATGAATGGTTCTCTATACCTGAAGCCCTTGATAATAGGGTTAAAAAAAAGAAATCTATTTTTACCGGCTTCAATTAAGCTATTATAGAGGTTACCAATATAACAACTTTTAGAACTTACTATTTATAACGTTAAAAACTAGGCCATTATAGAGAGACTATAAGATTGTGCGGGGATTGTTTAGCTTTTAATAAAGAAAACGATTCACATAGTAAAGAGATTCTCGAAATTCTGGCTTATAGGTTTTCCTTAGTTATACTTTGCCTCATTGGTGTAATTTCTCTTTTTGGTTTTACAGTTATTGTAAATTACATAATTTTAAGTTGGCTCGAGCAATCCTAACCGAGTTGGGGAAAATTTCTGCTTTGAGCAGTTATTTTCTTTTCGTGGATGCATATGAGAAATCTGATATGCATACAGGTATTAGTTTTATATTAGGCTAACATAGCAATATAACTAAACATTGCTCGCCTTCAAATTCGTTTTGATAATTTTTTATGAGATACTCTTTACGATATTTAAACTTAACCTTTATTTTAGCGTTATACGACTATATACGTCTTTGTCTATGGGAGTATCCCTGGTGCCACTATATGTGGTTTCGACTTGGAAACTTATACCTAAATAACCCTCAACTACTTATATCGGATTTTAGCAAGGTTCTGCTTTATTTGTTTTATAAATCAAAAGCTAAAATATGCTCTTACGTAAAGAAACTAGGCGGAAAGTACTTAATAGATTTTTTAATCCGAGCTTTTAGCTGCTTAACACGGGTAAGGTTTAACTAAGACCCTATTTGCGCCCACTGCTGTTAGGGGTGCCCTAACCGTTTATCAGTTTTCTTCTAAACATCTCTTTGCTGATTATTTCACAAATTCATAAACATATTTACTACTATTAGGCTCTTGAGTCTTCTCATGGATTTGTTTACCAAAAGTTAAAGACTGAAGAAGAAATGCTAAGATATTTTGTGGAAACTTTTATTAATCTTATACCGGTAGCCAAAAAAATAAGTTAAGTAGCATAAATACCCGAACATTTCGGTCTCGTGCTCAGTAGCTTTGCTAAACAATATATCGGGGCCAGACACAGAATGCGGGGGGACCAGGACAACGAAGGAGGTGCTTAAAAAACTGGTCCCTAGAGATAATCAGGTCGGCGAGCAATTGAAATCTTCTAAAACAGTCTCGCTTAAATGCCCCTCTCGCGATCTACAACTGGATAAGCTTCCTATATATACTCCTTCTTACTTCTCCTCTCCCGACGAATAGGAACAGTCTAACGCTTCTTCGCTTTGTACAGTGGGGCGATTAGGATTCACAAGACTAGGAAAGTTAAAGTAACAGGCCTCAATATCCTCTTCAGTATTTATGATTTTTCCTTAAGAGACTTTAATGAAGTTTACCTGATTCTAATAAAACTTTCTACCTTTTTCCAATTTCTCCACGTTAGCTATAAACTTTGCCTGAACCTTTAAAAGTATAAAATAGGCTTAAAATATATACAAGTTAACAAGGGAGGAACACCTCGCGAACATCATTGCTAGTCACGCAGTTGGAGTAAGCCTCTAACAGTTCGCTAAAGCCAAATTAGTTTTAATAAAGGTCTCTGCAAAACAACAAAGGTGGACCCATTCAACTCTAGGAAAGAATGGCCCCACTTGAACTTGTCTAATATTTTCTCCGCTTCTTCCATTTCTCCTGTTATAATACACATACATAAAACAGTTACAATGGTGGGCTGAACTAAGTAAACCACATATATAAAGACAAGCAGCAAAAGCCTCCACACAGTTAAGTTTCCAAGGTCTCCCGTAATTAATAGGGTTACAGGCAACCAAGTAGGGTACTAGTCATAAAAAGAGTTCAGTTTTAAATCAATAATAAGCTTAAGAATGTTACAAAGTCTTTCATTGTGGTTCCTTATTTTATTGAAAGGAACCTTTTCAAGCTTGGCCCAAGAGCAGTCAACGGCGGCAATCCCGTTTCTAATTACAATCAAACGATCGCTGGGTGATACAAATAATCTCCCAACGGGGCTGCAAAGAGAAATAAAACACAATAGAGAAGTGAAAACCCAAAATACAACCTAAGAACGAGTCCTCGGAACTTTTGATTAGGTCTTAACTTGAACGCAATCTTCAAACGCAAAAGTTTCCTGCCGCTACACTTCTTTGGATCACAGTGCCCAAACTCCCATAACGCTAATTTCAATTTAAGGTCTGAAATATCTTTTATGAAATAAGTAGCAAAAAAACAATTAAAATATCCATTAGCCTTTAAAAAGTTAAAAGGACATTCTTTGGGCATTAAAACCTTTTGTAAACTCATTAAAAGGCAAATCCTTTGAGTCAAGACAGTGCACAGGGCAAACTTTATCATTTTCAAATCTTCCTGCAAATAAAAATCAACCACAAGTGTAAACCTAATATTTTCAAATACCCCCTTATTTAAAGATTAATGAACTATTTCAGTGATCTTTCAACCTAACTGTAAAACTAACGCAGATTAAAAGCGGTAAAAGTAAAAAAAGAAGAAAATACAACAATCTCTTACTTCTCCTATTTTTTAAAAAATGAAATAAGTTGTCAGTTCCAGTAAAATGCGGAACTTACCATATATTTATAGATAAGCTCCTAGTATTTAACAAAATTCTAAAGTCAAATAGATAAAGTACTTTTGATAATTTTATAAACTTGCCAGAGTTCAAAAACAAAAAGTAAAACTGAAAAAAAAATAAGATAATTAATATTCACTTGTGTTAACGCAACATTAGGATACCCATAAAAGGAAAGATATAAGTGAGATTCTTAAGTTATAACGAAACACAAAGTTACAAAGTTGCATAATATTAAGCCTTAACTTAATTTAACAGGTCCAATTAGCCAACTAAACGTATATTTAAAAAAAAATAAAAAGATTGATTAATCTACTACATAAAGTAAATAAAAAATAGATAAAACGGCTACCCCTCCTCCCCTTCATTTTGCACGAAAGTTTAAATGTAGGACTTTCAACTTAAGGGATTTGTATAACACATGATTTCTCTTAAAATTCGACCTTAAATTATGTTTGCTCCCTGTTTGAATAAAAATAATCAAAAAGTGTTAAATTCTTTGACTAAAAATATAAAACTAGTTGAAGTTCATAAGTCATCTTGGATATTTTTTCATGTACAGTTATTTTGCTTCTTGGATTAAAACCCCTTAAAATACTTGTTAACGCCATTTTGTCTAACTCGAAATTTTTCATAGATAGCACCAAAAATTATGAACACAAGTTCAGCCAAAAATTGTTAAATTACACTAAGTAAAGAGTAAAACATTTTTCGTGATGAAGTAACCTATATTTGCATTTTCAGGCGTTTTTTCACCAACATTTATTAACTTCGTAATTATGTAGTAAAATATCCCCTGATGATTTTTATCTCATTTAGTTACAAATGCGGGAACGGTTTTAGCCTTATCTGAGACCTGGTGATCTAACGAGCTTATTTCGAATTTTTGTTTGTTTATGGTGCCTATTAATGGAACATTGAGTACTATGACTTACACTAATTAATTTATTAAAAAAAAAAATTACTTAGTTCTGAACTTATAAGCTAAGCACTTATAAATTATTAATGTGACCAATGAAGCTGTCGAACGCAAGACACGAACCCCAGCAAAAACACCGATGCGTAACGAGAAAACTTTAACTTAGTCCTCACAAAGTTAAGGACCCTGTACAATTTAAATCCTAAAATATTTAATAATTAGCTGTTGTTTTTAGTTACTTCCATTGATTAGTGAGTTTGCAAAAGTTGCTTACTTCAAATAACGCATTAAACTTTAAACATGGAGATAAAGAGGAGAAGGGGTTATTTTTTCGGAGCGTGTCAAAAAAGTGTAGCTTTACCTTTAGGGAGATAAAAGAGATAAACAAAATGCAGGACAGAACACAAAATGTGCAATATCAGGTGACTGACATGGGTATGAGCTCATGGTGCAGCCTGACCATGTGATATTAACGTGGCAAAGAGCATATATAACACGTAGTTTTCTTGATCCCTTCGTTAATTAGAAATTAACTAAGATGAGAATAATGTGATTAAAAATAAGAGTTAGAAGCGAGAAAAAAAGGAAGTAAAGTAAAGGGCGTAAACAGCGTTACTAGGTTTATGTGAAATTAAGAACCCAGTTTTAATCTTATGACCGCACAATGGTTACCATATACGTGTTTTATTTTTACTAGTTTAAATTTATATTTTTCCTTTTGCAAAAATTACTATTGTTCCAAATTCTCACTTAATCACGTGGATTTATAAAAATGTTATACTAAACGAATCAAATGCAAATTAAAGACCGAACTTGCCTCGGAAGTAAATTCCACCATAGATTGAAGTATAAATGCCAGTTTAAAATTTAGAACCATAACTAGTTCTTGGTATTCAAGGTTCAAGGGGCCCCCTACAATGCGTTTGCATCTGCCTGTTAGTCGATTAGCTAAGTGAACTATTTCCTATCTTAATCTTTATACAGGTGTCTTCTTTAACACATAATTATTGATAAAATTATATACTATTATGCTCTACAAGTATATAAAACAACCATAATAAAAAAAAATAAGAACTAGAGTTTACTGAACCAAAAATACTTATTTTAACGTAAAGGCTGTGTTCGGTAAGAAATTTCCTGGAGGTCCAACGGAGAAGGGGTAAGGCACTAGTTTAAATTCGCTTATTTACTTTAAATAATTGCTTTAATATATCGAACTAGTAAATAATATAAATATTGCGCACAAATATTATAATCAATATTAATTCCACTAGTCCAACTTCTAACACAAGTAGGGCCGCGTACCCCGAAGCGTTAACAATAAAACATAACATACTGTATTAGAACAATTAAAACGGCATATTAGTGTTACAGATGCCATGGACTCATAGTCATCACAGTATAAAAACAAAAAAATTAGTGTGCCTATTGCCATAAAATGGGGTAGCCTAAAAGGATAATGAAGTAAAAGGAGAAAGGCAAAAGGTACATATACAAGCATATTTTGTACAAACGAGAAGTAACCAAGAAGACAATATATTAACTTGTTAAGGGTATTCATTGCTGATTGTTATTAATCAACGGTTATAACGAGAATGATTACGACGCCATTCCATTTTTAACGTAGAATTTGAGCTAAAACGGCCAAAAAGGATAACTTGCAATGTAATTTCACCCTTATAGGCTGTTTAGCATGTAAAGAAAGCCTGAGGAAGTGCCACTTGGCAAAAGATAAACACGAGTTTCAGTTATAGTAGGTCGAATAAACTAAAATTTTATAAAGTAGATAATATGCCATTGGCCGAATGGATGAAAATTCATGATAAACCTTCGCATTCGGAGATTTGTAAATAAAATGGAAAAGAGTTTCAAGTGAACTTTTAACTAACAATGATAAAGTATTAACGAAGTGAAAGTTTCGAACGCGAGTGAGGAAATAAGGAATTAATCTAATTTTTCAAGATAAGAAAAAATTAGAGGAGGAAGAGGAAGAAGTTTAGGAGCTTAGCAGGTGTCTAGGACAAGCAATCACGTTCAATAATAACTTTTAGTTTGCCAAACACAAGCTTTAAAATAAATGCTGTATATAATTTTACGGCTCCGATCTATAGATCTAGATACTAATATTTAGTAACGCGTAAACATACAAAATAGGGGGATTTATTTTTGTTACAATTTGTCATGAGCGCCAATTCCTACATGCAATCGTTTATTTAAGTGCAGTTTTTGAATTACTACCGAATATATATATAGAAAATATGACTTGCTTGTATATTATCATTTGTCACTCATCATACCTTTTTCGTCGAAAAACGGACACCTCAGCGAGAGAAAATTAAACGGTCCTTCAACCGCATTATTAATGAGGTGACTGTACTTATTATTTTAATATAGTCGATTACTTGCATATTATTAAAATGGTAGGTTCTGCGTTGAGACCTGGATAAATCTTCTCTTCAGTAGAAGTGAAGAGAGTACAGTATAATTTACATGTTCAAATGGAAAATATTTGCAAAGAAGTTGGAAAGACAGGCCATTACAGATTTTAAAAAGCACTTAAAAAAACATTTCCATAGAAACTCTTCTCCCTTGGCAAGCTATAGAACGGATGCCCAACTACCTCCAGCAATTAAACAGCAACGAATATATTATTAAAGTCAATTTAAAAGACTATGAAAAAAGTCTTTGCATAATTGAAGCATCAATTAAAATATAACTCTACAGGGAAAGTCATTACTCTTTGCTCCCATCAGCGAATTCTGTGCTTCATACCAGTATGTGATTCTAAAGAATAACCCATCAAGAGTTATAGACCCCCCCTCCCCCCGGTACACTACTTTAGTACACAAAACCAAACTCAGTCGTACGCTCCCATGACTACCTACAGCGAGAACTCTAATCTACTGAGCTGTGACCCACACCCTTATCCTAATCTTCCTGTTTATGACTTAATTTAATATTTTTAACCGCCCAAGATTCAGTCATATAAAAAGAAGTTTTCAAGATACTAAAACCAACGGAAGAGAGCAGTCTGAACTCCGAGAGATGAAATAGTAGCAGGATTAATATAAACTAGGTAACCTCGTCAAAAATAAAGCACAGTACACTAAAAGCACATTATTAGCTACTAATAATTTCTTCAGCCATTGGACAATAAACAACATAGCCTATATCTAACAGAGCAATCAACGAAGAAGACCCAAATACAAATCAAAGCCGCAAGCGTGCAGGAAGGTTTACCTATTTAAATTTCTATTATTTGAACCAGGCCTTAAGTATTTAAGAGATGCACCTATTAAAAGGTCTACTGCGCCCGAAGCAACTATGAAGATGCTTAAAGAAAACTGAGTGTTCAGGGTGAACGTCGCAATATACTATTTAGAAAATCAGCAAAATTACTTTATCGCCATAATATCCTTTCAGTTATTATAATATGGTTCTAACAAACTCTTATAAAATAACTGCGTTAATATGAAGGAATAAAAGAAGAGAGTGATCAATTTATTGTCCCTTAGAAGGTGGTGTCATACCATTAGTTTAGTAAGCTGAAATGTAGGACAGAAAATTACATGCGACACATAGTAAAACCCCACTTGGCATGAATACGTGATCCATCAGAGTAAACACCAACATTCTGTTCTAAGGCAAGAGGCATGTTAACAGGAATGTATGTGTTTAATTACTAAAGTACCAGCAACCAAAGAAAAACAGCACAAATAAGCCAGAATAATATTATTAATTAGCAGTCTTTGTCCAGTAGAAAGGATAAAAGAAGTTATTTCTCAAAAAAAAATTTATTGAAATGTGAATTTAACAGAGAGTTCAAAATATAGACGCTTTGAAAAGTTATGGTGATAAAAAGGGTTTTGCTTTTCCCTTGCCTTATTAGTAATTCTATAATAATGATTCCTGATGGCAAAAGTATCCAGATAGCACTGCTGATGCTGGCAAATCAAGGACCCCACAACTTGCAAAAAGTTGACCGCCGTATCATTCGCACCCGTTAAGTACTGAGAGCAAACTCGCTTGCGCCCTTAGTTTGCATTAACAAGCTCTATTTAAGGGGTGCAGCATGTTAGCTTAAGCTAAATTGCAAACTGCTGGAAAAAAAAAGTCTGCTGGGCAAGTATTAGTTAGGCATAGCATCAAGTAGTGGTGTTATCGAGATATAACCACCTTGGTCGCCTTCCCATTGCCCAAGGGCACCTTTGAATTGGCGAGGTGGCATGGACGATAATAATAGCCGCCACCATTCAGCTTTGCTTCAGCATTAAGTAGGTTAGGACGGTGGGTCATGTGCCGAACGTTTTAATCGAGCTTTTTATAAATACTTTAAATGCTGCTGTAATGGAGGAAGTTCGTCTTACATAGAATTTTATTGGCGATCACCGGATTGTGGCTCGCACTGAGTGGCGAAGTAATCAGAAAAAAGTTTCTTTTTGTCTATTTAGTCTACAAAGTTGCCGTTTCGTAGAAGACATAGAGAAAAGTATGCCCGGTTTCTAGGATGTGGCCGTTTTACCAGTCTACAGCATGTGGTTAAACTTGGCCTCCTCACCAATAATGGTTGTAGTGTAACAAATGTAATTTATCGATTGAAGATGTAAGTTGTCACCGTATCTCAGTGGTAATAATATTTTTAAATTTCTGCATTTATCTCGCTCTGTGTTATTGGTACGGCACCGGTATTGTGTACTTACCTTGGTAGATTACCTGCCATAGTAAAAATGTAACTGCTAATCTAAAAACCTTTTCAACTTTGTTAATCTCATAATACTTTACAACAATTATAATCTTAACAAGGATATTTTCTTCGAGCAGTTCTAATCGAAGTCATGTTAATGTTTGAACTGACGCCCGACTAAAATAAGTCTCTTGCTTCTAACTCTTTATAGGAAACAACGTCTCTTTGCTCTGTAGATTGTTAAATAGTAACTCTAAATCTCTGCAGTATCTTCCACAGTACTAAGAAATAAGTTGAAAATTAAACGTGAAACTAGTACTTCAACATTTCAAGTATGACTTTTATCCAACTAGCACCATCGAACCTTACAACTTTTGGGCTAACTTTATTTGAAAATTACACATACTTAAACCAAAATGAACACACCGAAATAATAAAAGATAAACTAATTAAAAACATTTTAAAAAAAGGATTCTTTACTTTGCTAGGACACATATATTATTATATACAAATTTGATAATTGTTGACTGTGGCATATCTTTTAAGCTAAACTGCACTAATGTTAATTCAAAAAATTTTCAAATATACGTAATGAAATGTTTTTTAACCTTTTTAAAGGTTTATAAACGGCTTGGTTTTTTATAATAAAACAACTTCCCTTCTTCTTGTTCTCTCCTTCTTCGTTGTTGATATTGTAAACTTTTATTTATATATTTTCTAATTTACCCTAGGTAAGTATGCCCTAAAACACAACTATTTAACTCAGTCGGCAAAAGTCATATATAAGAAAAAGAAGACCAACGCTCGTCTAAAGTTTTTAGCATCTCGCTTTGACCAAAGTGATATTGGCTTGGAACGTCGCAATTTATAGATCTAAACGAGCAGCGTAGTAGGCGAACCTGGTATCATTCATTTTTTAACATTACGAAGTAAGCGAAATCTAATTTTAAAAGTTGAAAACAATGGTGTGGGTATTTCGGATAGTGACAGGACTATTGAGTTTTGGTGCCAACTTATTAAACCTTTGCAACATAACTAACGATTACTATAGCACACTTTTTGTAAATTTCCTAGGAGCCTTGTTCTCTGGTATTAGCGCATTGTACGTGCCCCAAAAATAATGGACCTAATAGTTAACTTTCGAGAGACCCACTCCTGGTAATTTCTAACAAATAACATTTTGAAAGATGGTCATTATACAATTAGGTAATCATGCATGGGCGGACTCCAATAACATCAGCAACAGAAAAGATGAGAACAAAAAGAAGAGAGTTAAGTTTACTAGAGGCGATCCCCCCTTCCAAAATTAAGATTTTTTATAAAATCATATCTTTTTCCGTTCCATTTGACGTTATAGAGCCTACAATCACCAGTTTGTATATAGTAATATTGGTTAGTTTCTGCCTAAATGTTTATGTGTTTATTTAGAAAGTACTAGTTTATGATGTTTTTAGTTGATGTATCATTAAATTATTTTTACTGTGTTGTTTAATTTTGTTTAACTGTACGTGTATATTGATTGCATACCATGTTAGTGTGGTGTATTTTTTTTATTTAACTTTAAATTATAATGTGCTTTCTGTTGAATATCAAATCAAGGGTTTTTGTATATTTATCAGCCATATTACCCCTTGAGTATACCTGCTTAATCTAATAGTTCTTACATTTTATTTTAAGTTTAACGTGGAGAACTGTTATTAAAAGCTTCTCCACGGTGTGTGTTCTTACAACCTCGTGGTCGGTGTAGACTATCACCTAGAACGCGCATCTGTTTCTACTATTACTATTTGTATTTCTTGTGTAATTATGTGTCTCTTTTAAGTGTGTCTACGCATATCAGTTGTCCAAGTGTTTGATTGGAATGGGTTTGGAGATGTTTACTTTTAACTTTCCTCTTCATTCTGATTTTCATGCATATTTTGCAATATTGAAGAGTGGTTAATTGTATATGTGGAAAATTTGTTTAAGAATGTAGTAATTAGTATACCCTTATTTTGAAAGTTCCACCTGGTATATTTTAATTTATTTTCTGTATAAAAAACAATGAAATTTGTAATTTTTCTAAGTCTGGCTATGTATAACGCAAATTCTTTGTTGGTCGCCCATACGTTGATACCACCTTTAAGTAAGAATTGCCCTATTTTGATAGAATTTACTATGTAACCGTTTTCATTAAATCTCCTGTGAAAATAGATTATGTTTAGAATTAGAGCATTTTCATTCTTGATCGAGTAAAGTTAACTTTTCGGTAATATATAGATATAATTGCCAATTATTGTGTTAATTTTTTTTTTCGTGTAAGTTGTGTGGCAGTGTTCGATCGTTTATGTAATGAGGGTAAGTGACATTTGTTCAGTACCAGTTTGATTAATTATCTGGCGTTTTAATTAACTGGTGCTTTTTAATATAATACAAGTGTAAGAGCTTCTTTGCGTGTGTGTCTCATGTTGGCGCAAGGACATACCTCGCTGATTTTGGAATAAGAACGGGTTAGGGGATTTTTGGGGTATTTTCGCGCGTTTTGTATTTATTGACCAGAATGAGTTATTTGTGTAAAGGTCTTAAGCTTTTGTATAGTGTGCTGTGGTTCAAATATTACTCATCTAGTATGTCTGTATTTTTAATTTTCTTTAAAAAACGGAAGTGTGGTCTAAGTGAAGCGCTTTGAAGTGTCATGTTTAAAGCTTGTAGTTAAGAAGTCTATCGTGCTTACAAATTCTTAACACCAACAACGAAAATGGCGAGAATAAATAAAACGGGAATTGTATTTAATATAGGCAATCGAGCAATCATTTTATAGAGTAAACATATATCTCTTCGGGTCAGTAAAGAGGTGCAACGGTCGATTAATTACCATATTTGTATGGATTATTATATAATTAGAAAAATCCCTTCTTAAACGTTTAAATTTGTGTTTATATTTAAGAGTTTTAACGATGTTATTTAAATGGTTTGTATTAAGATTAATATTTTCGTGCGGTTTACTTTGGTCTAGTTTATGTGTTATTGCTTTGTATATATAATGTGTTTATGTATTATTTAACGAACTCCCTGGTTAAGGTGGGTGACTAGCATCACTGTGCTGTTTGGTAACCCTCTGTTCCAAACTGCTCGCTTTGACTCTAGACTAAAAAATAATAAAGTTGGCTCTCGAGTTCTCTCTTATTTAAGGAAATGTTTCAAACACAAGGAGGCATGAGTATGGTTAACGTGATTTAAACAACTTACTTAGGATTGATACAAGCCTAGGAGAGTCATAGGTGAAATTGGATCATTTTAATAGATGCTAGCTGCATAATTAGGGATAACTTCCCTAAATCTGTAGTAAACAGCATCACCTCTACAAGGTTCTATCTTACTTTTGCGATAATAAAAATGGTTTGTGCTCTCTGTTTTTAGGTTCGTATGCTACGTGCGATAAAATACTAGAATTGTTGCGTACGCCTTGATTGAAGTGCCATTTTATCCTCTGGTCCCGCGGAGGTCTTAGAAAAGAGGAGTTGATTTTTGGCTTACTTTCTAAGGTCTAAGTAGTAGTAGTGCTAGCATTAGATGTAAATTTTGCAAACGAAAGCTTCGGACGTTCTTCTTAAATAACTCGGAGCTATGTGGCTTACTAGTATGAGTGATTAAAATAACGTTGTTGCAACGACCCAAGATTCTTTAACTAGTTGGATATAAATTAGTTACTATTAAACATAATATTTTAAAGGGGTCTATTCAATTGGTTCGCCGTCTTAAGCTAACTTATTTGGCTGATCGAAATACTGCTTATTTCTCATATATAATGCAATAGTAGTAACCTTCTATATAAAGATACCTTTAAGGAAATAGTGTTCTTTCCTAGTATATACTATATATTTGAGGCTATGTTTTGCATCTTCATTTTTTTTTTGAATTAATTTTGAAGTCAACGTATAAGGGTCCTGTAAGATAAATTTGTATCAAATTTTCTTCCTCTATAACACCTGAAAAATAAAAGCAAAAACTTTCTCGCTCTTTTTTTCCCACTAGGGAGGGTTTTATAGTTTTACATCAGTAGAACTAGCTAGTTAGTGTCGAGAGTGCTCCTTGGTTGTACTATACCTAATAGAACTCTAGCATTTTTAGAGGAATATACTTTCTTGGTCTTTTTGCGGCTTCAACTGCTTGGTGCTGACATAGTACCATCTGCTTTTACATATTTAAACAGATAGACCGAGGTTTATCAATCGTTTTACTTAAGTAGAACTACCAAACCTTCTAGCTATAAGAAGTTTACACACTACTAACTACTTTGGGCAATTAAAAGAAGTATGGAATACTTTTAATATGAAACAATCTTCTAACCGATGAAAACTAACATCACAACTAAAAAAACATTATTTTTAAAATCTTTTTTGAAAGTAAGGAAGCTAACTTTCATCCAGGATTACTCTTATCGTACTAAAAGATGCGACTTTAAGCTAACTATGTCTAGGTCGAACGAAACGAGAATACTCATTCCTCACGAGCGTATATAATATACAACTTTCTTAAAATAACTTTACTATAAAATAGACTTTGAGTAAATATGCTCGCCTTATTAGCGCCTAATTAACGTTGTAAGACATTCCTGAACCTGAGGAAGCGATTGCCATCAAATAGATTCCACGGACTTAAACAACGGTTTAACATAAACTCCAGCTAAAAAAGTGCTTATTATAGCTATAAATCTAGAAAATAAGACTAACTATCTTTAGCGAACAGCTTTTTTATAATAAAACTTTTTATGCCTCAAGCCAACTACTTTCGAGAGAAGCGCTTTGAGTTTCATGGCTGATTAACGACACACTTGTTCTCTACCTTGCCCCTTTAACTTTAGCATATAAGACACTCATAATATTCCCTAGGATTGACAAAAAATTATCATGAGCGGTGTGGTTATTTCCTTTTAAGAACTGTGTTTATAGTTAGGTCAAAATGCCTTAGTTTAATTTTTTAAGTAGAATTTTTTTACTTATCTTGGTTTTATAAAGGGTGTTTCAGGCTTTGACTTAGCCATATCAATTCTACTTGTACACATGAGAAAGAAGCAACTGTTGTTACATATTAGCACTGAAGGGTCTTAGGCTAGAACGTGAAACCACTAAAACTAGTTTCTGCAATGCTGTTTGCTAAAGAGATTATAGTCAAGTAGGCGAAGTGTACCTCAAGTAACAGCACCATGTTTTATTTTTGTGCTTATTGGTCATTAGTAGTCTTTGTAAGTTCTTCCCATTTTTCTAGTAGTAGAGAAGTATTGAGGAAGTGTTTGAAACAGAGAAGCCTAGAGGAAAATTAGAACAGTAAAGCTTTAGAGTGTGGAGCCAAGTCTGGACTGGTTTTTTTAATTAAGTAATGCGTATCAGGTTAGTGCCTGTAACCGAAGGGTTTCTCTTCCAGTTCCAACTAATAAGGAGCACATATTAATGCCCTTTACCCTCCCTTAAATATTAGTAAATAAAGCACTGGTTTAAGTTTAGGCACGTGCATACTCAATAATCGTTTTCAGGTTATAGCCGCTGCCCAAAGTATCTTTTTATTTGGTAATAAAGAGACCTAAAAGAGGACAACTGAGAAGGGCTTTATCCCCTTAGTTAAAATATAATCGCATTCATTACTTTTTTTTAACTGTAACCAGTTGTAAAGGTATTGTGTGGGCTTCCTTGTGGTTTGCCTATAAAACACCTTTGATCCCCAATTCCTTTTAGATTAATGATGTAATAGGTTACGATGTTTTGCAAGCTTCCAAGTATGCTCCTTTAGATTGGCATAGCCTGATACAAAAAGATAAAACTTTAGATTTAGCTCGATGCTCCAAAAATTATTATTAGTAAAAATGCTAATATTTTTTCAGGGCCTTAACTAAGTCCTCCTAATTAACTTAATTTATAGATGGGGAGGGTCAAAAATGTGAAAATGCTTTTTTCCTAAAGGGTGACCACCGTGGTAACTAAAATTAAACTTTATGTTGCTACCCGGTTAATAATTGAATGATTAGCATTTTTCACCCTATAATGCTCAGCTTATTTAAAATCTTTTAGCCGTAAGAATTAATAAGTGCTTGTCAATTACCAACATAGTGTATGACCCTTACATAGAGTAATTTAAGTTATACTTTGTTAGAGTTCACTATTAATTTGGTTTATGGTATTGGTTAGAGGTCTCGAGCTTAAAGTTTCGCGCAAGATTAAAATTTTCTCATCAACAAACACTTGATGGCAAAAAACGAAAATCTCTTTAGCTTTTTTCTTTGGGTTCATGTTTTAACTTGAATCATCGTAATTTTATGTATTATTCCTCCTTTCTTGGAAGTGATTACTAGCATGGGGTTTCAAATATTGTTGCCGTGCTATAAAGAGTAGTGATCAGAATTGACATGGACCGAGGAGAGTCCTAAAGTGAGCTTGGATCATAACTGTTTTTTTTAAAGCCCACACTGTTAAAAAGAGCATCGCCTATAAAAGGTTATGTCTTACCTCTAAGTCTTAAAGGGCGTGTTTCAACGCAGGGTAAACTGTAAACTAGTGATAATTTATCCTAGTTTATGTGCAACCAAATGCTTTCTGAGGCTCGCGTGCTACTGTTGTTAATTTACTAGTTTATACTGTCTGACCGTTTATCTAACTGTTTTGATCGTTGGGTCAGGCAGGTGCACTTGACTCACTACAAATTATTTGAAGTAGCTAAGTTTATATAATACAAGCGGTTTAATATCCTGGTTGTAGGGATCCGCCGCTTATATATATATATAAGTAACTGGTTAATAACACTACTTAGTTTCCCTATAAATTGCACCTTTAGCTAGACGGATTCATTTAGAATAGTAACCACACTAGTACAGCCAAACCTTGTCTTCCAAGCACCGGTTATTAGACCGTGATGTCTTGGTTATTTAGCCAATAATCCTTCAGGTTTAACTCAAGTATTTGACTGCACTAGAGACCCCGGAAAAGAGTGATAGCGCTATTAGTCATCACTCATTAGTAAGAGCAGTCAAAAGTTTGCTTTTGGGCGCACGTACTTGGAAGGTATATTGTTTTACGTTAGCAACTTAGTTAGTTTCCCCAAATTTCAACCAGGGTTTCTCTAGTTCTCCCTAAGCACCGGCTAAGAAGAGGCAAGGTCAGTATACAATGCTTAAGTATTTTATTAAAGTTACTTAGTTTTAATATAAGAAACTACTAAAGTCAATCTAAATAGCTCAAAGTTTCAAGCTAGCGAAAATGAAGCACCAGGTCCAAGGCATGAGGTTAGCCATAACTTGGGCTACAAAATACAGGGAAGATAGCACCTGTTGAAGTACTTTAATCAACCTTTGGTTTTTACCAAGCCGAAGAGCATACCTTTCGATACGCGCGTTACACGATCTGCAACTCTCCGCAGTACAATGCAACCCTCAAAACATAGCTGAACTCAGGAAGTTATACCACGGTAATAAGGTTGTTTTATTACTTTTAAACCTATTGAACAACAGTAGAGGGTGACATAACCGAGACATGTATTTCTGCATTTGCGTTGCATTCCACCTACGGCTGGCACCTCATTGATGCCCTAAATCGAAACCATCGAGAAGTCGCAGGGAATAATGCAAAGGCTGGACGTTCTTTTTATATAGGGCCAATTATTGGCCTCTTTACGACATGAGCATAGGGGCAAAACCCAATCCTCGCCCAAGAAGAATTGCAACAAAGGACAAAAGTTGCTAAATAATATAACTTACAGCCAGAGCCAAACCAATTCTTTGACAAAGTGCTACCGTTATAATAGCCCGAACTATACAGCTGAAGCCTAGATCTTGAATTTAAATTACTACCTTTGAAACTAGCTTAGATCGCTTTAATCAAAGCCCAATGTTGTGTGTGACACAAGCTTCTGCGCAAAAAAGTTTAATCAGTTAGCTGCGCGTGAGAGAAAATAGGCACCGAGAGAGAATTAATTAGCTTTTTTTTTTTTACGGGTTTATAAACGTCTTAATTATTAAAAATGACCACTTTTTAAGCTAATATAGTGCCTGTATCCAGTAGCCTTTATTATTGAATAGGTCGCTAACCAAACTTTTTAATTAGGTTTAACATGTTGCTTTAATAATAGGTTTCTAAAAAAGTATCGTGTCCCACTCAGAATAGTAGATTTATTAAAGTTGATCGTGAGCATAACCAACCTCCTGAATTATAGTTAGTATTTTCTGTGGAGTAAAGTAAAACTCGATATTTTGGAATTCACCAAGCTTAAACCAACCGAGGAGCGCGCTACGATCATGGCGCGGGCAATTATTATAGTATGCTATCTAGAGTAGCAAACGAACTTAAAGACACAGGATACATAGAAGCACCAGTCTCATGGATGATCCTAGTAAAACCAGCGTAAGCATTCTCATTCTTCCTTAGTTCGGAAGTATGATAAAACCTCGCACATGTGATGCAGTTAGTAGCTAATTTTTTATTTAGAGGTCTTCTTTTAGAACCTAGCGTCGCCACTTTAAAGTAGTTTCATTGGTATTAAGAAATATAGACACTATGAAGACATTTATCAAGGACAAGGCAACCAAAGTCATGATTCTCTAAATTTAAGCCTTCCTTTTACAAGGAGATCACGAGGAAAGATCAAGATATAAGGTCGAGCTCAAGATAAGTATACACGGCAAGATACAAGATATCTCAAGCTTCGTTTAAATTTATGCTAAAGCCAAGTGATAAAAAGATGTTATTCCCTAGAGTAAAATCAATCACTAGAGACCTGTTTAAAAAAGAGTTGTATTAAATATAATACAATAGCACTCAATTCAACACTACTTATGAAACTAATTATAAGTAACTTTAAGAATGCTATCTCATAAGAACGATTTTACATCGATAGAACAACCCTAAACAACCCTACACTAAATGAACATTATCCATCAAATATTTTAAATATTATAAAGGACCTTAAGATGATCTCGCTGACAATTTTGATATTACTCTTCAAAGGCAAGGTAGTATTAGATGGCGAGGTTTAAATATCCGACTTTTAAAGATCGAAAAAGAGAGTTGCGTGGGTGGGGATGACCCCCGGCCTTGAGTAGGCAAGTCAAGACTCCTAACCGCTGAGCTACGGCAACAACTCTCGATCCTTGTAGGATGGTTTTACGTATTTAACCTGTTAAGTAGAGTATTTCATAGGTTTAAAGACAACACCCTGTTCTAAAGTTGATTTATATTCTCTCTACGGTGTTTTTGCTCCGATCTCGATTTAGCGTATGTACTATCAAAAGTACCGCGTTCTATTCAACGTTTATTTCACTCCTAGACGCCCATCCGACCCGAATCCTATTTATTTAAATACAAGACTAGTCAAGGAGACTAAAGGCATCTCAAAGCGATGCGGGTAGTAAAAAGTTGTTTTCTGAGCTTAAGCCAATTAATCTTGCATATCAGTTGCTGATTATTCAACCAACCAACAATAATATAACTATTAGAACTGCCAACCTTGGCTATAACCTAGTCTTATATCATCTTACACCAAAGTTCTGATTACTGAACCTCCGTAAAAAGTATACGAACCACTGTTACTTATTCTAGTAACTGTAACGACTTAGGCTTATACCTTGATGTCAAAAACGACCCCTTTGTCCCAAGCATGCCAAAAAGTAGAGGCTAGTTTACAATGACACAGGTAAAATTGTATTCAAGTTGTAGCGGGTTTGATAAGATTTCATTAGTTTTTTTATTGCTAACTCTAGTTGGAAGATCATACTTTACTCGGTCGTTAAGCAGATTGGGAGGAAACAATTCATAGTTGAGATGGAGCGACGCATTAGATACATGCATACAGGTTAATAGCCCTAGTTTAATAACCCAATCACCTAGAGAGCAGTCAATTATCAAGAGCAGTATACGAGTCAACAGGCTAACAGCACCGCACCGACACATAAAAGTACCAGGATTAGGGATGATTCTAACTGACTGCCGCAAGCATGCGTACCATTCCTGTTTTCAACTCCTAGGTAAAATAGAACATTCAGTCAGGTAATAATGTCTTCCATTTTTACCCTTATTGATAGCACTAATAATTTAAAGTAAATTTGTGTATCTCTGAAACCTTACCAACAGTCTATATCTAGTAATTTAAGTATAAATTTTATGTTAATTTATCTAAACTTTAGCATTCTTACTTTAGTATCCTTTAGTATTATTACTTTAAGTAATAATAGTTGTAATAAAGTTTTTCATTCTTCTTTCCGTTAATCGTCTTCATATTTATGAACTGACAGCATTGAAAGTTCCTAGCTTAGATTGGACTACTCAACTCTACACAAAGGCTTATTAAACATGTGTCCCTCGATTCTAACTATAACTCGAAAATTCCACTAAACTATCTTCGTTTTTCGTAGAAAATGATAGTGGAAGACTCAAGTTATCATCTTTTAAGTATTACTAATGGTGGCTAGAAATGAACTAGTTTGAGAGTCTTCCCTCCAGTATTTGAGGTAGAAAACCAAAAACCCCCAACGCTGTATTTCGAGGTCGTTAGGACAAAAGCCACAATTTGGTGTAAAAAAAAAGGGAAACTTTAGCACCGTTAGATAAAGTTACGTAGGTGCTTTTCTCCGCATATTAGCCCTTTATAAAACCAATGCTATTTGCATCGTACTTAAATATTTATTAGCTAGCTGAAAACTAATAGGTAATGCATTATTACTGGAATGGTATAAAGCTAAATAATAACCATGTTCAGTGGAGTTCTATCCTAGTTGGCAACTATCGAAGTAACTAAAATTGACTAACAAATTTTAGTTACTTCCTTCTCAACCCTTGATACAACTCTAGACTAGTACTATTATTGATACACTTTTATAACAGTGCCGAACTGACATCAGTTTATACTGAGAAACAACACTATTGTATAACGCATCTTTTTCATCTTTATTTATGCTCTAAAAGAGTACAAAACTACAATTTTAGAAAGGAAGCCAGGTCAGAGAGCTATTCTACATAGGAAATATAAAGTGCTCTCCTCCAAAATTACTACTACTCGAGTATAGCACTCGAAAGTTCACTATATGATATCACCAGTTTCCAACTAAGTTTATCAGCCCCTGGATGTTTGTTAATAATATACATTTTGTATTACATATAAAATGCCACTTTCTTAGCTCTTTGAAGGAACGCCCAAAGCTCTCGTACGCAATCATTTACAACTGGCGCAGGCACTACTACTAGTTAGACCCTAGAAAGTCAGGGCATAACAACACTAACTCATCACTTCTAGGGTTTCCGCCTACTAGAGGACACCAATGAAGGAGCGGGTATTACAGATAAGTACATATACAGCGTTTTAAGAGATGAGTTACTAGAAAGGCAGTCAAGACATAACATCTCAGTAATAGGGAAAGGATCCAACTTAGTAAACCCAGCTTTGTTAGTTATGACTCTGGCAAACCCAAAGGGATAGATCCATATAAAGACCTCATGCAGACTCCTGTTTTCCAATACGAAGCGTGCAGGCTAGCATAGTTCAAGATGATCTAAGCTCTGACCTTATGTAATCCAGAGCATAAAAACTTTATTCACGTCTTACTTCGTTTGATCATCCCCGGGGAAGATAATAAGCTACAAATATGGTAAGCTACTTTGGACTATTCAGCTCAAGCCCCAGGCGGTAGTCGGCATATGATAAAACAGCACCCTTTTAGTACAGTAACTACGTTCAACGTGTAACCTACTCTTAAATAGCAATCCGACCCGAATTTGCTTATCTTGAAATATACAAGGCCAGTCATCAGAAGACGACGAGGAAGCCGAAACGTTGTAGTTTACCGTAGGTTCGACCTTATTCGGAGACGTACGATGCTTAGATACTGAAGGATGCTCCGAGTAAATTTACAGAGAGGGAACTAGTCTGATTGCTGTTAAACCAAAGAAGAAAGTTCCAGTAATCTAGTCACTAGCCAAGTACCACAAAGCTGCTTGTTTCTGCCTTAAATTCGGTGTAATTGTATTTTAAATAGATTTAGTATAGGTAATTTTTCCGTAATGTTAGACAGGCTTCTGACAATTAATATCATAAATATAATAACGGTATACCATTTGACGAGACCATCATACCGCCTTTTTAACAGTCTTTTTTATGATTTGTAAGTCCGCCCAAAAGAAAGCCTTCGATTCGAAGATTATTGTAACCCTACTTTAAAAATTGTCTTATATTTCCTTAACCTACTCTACTTATTTTGAATAATATAATAATTTTAAAAAAGGTTAAATATATTTTTTTAACAACTTTTCAAGACAGATTTATTTAATAACTTTCTTATAACTCAAATATAGTAGAGCCGCAAGTTATTAACTAATTTTGACTTAAACGCCTTCTAGAGGTTTAGGTTAAAAGCTTTTCAGGCTGAAACAATTGTTTTAATTATAACAAAGTCTTTGGACTGCAGCAATTCCAACAAGATTTCTTGATATAAGTCATGCGCCTTAAAAAAAATACACTTTATAATTATCTAATAAACTTAGTTGGAGCAATAAAGCCATTATAGCATGTTGGTTAGAGTTAAAGAGGTAAAGTTTTTAGGGGAACTTTACTCATAATAACAGGTTAAACACGTAAACCCGTCATAACGCAATTTGAGTGGTCATCGTAGCTCAGTGGTAAGAGCATGGATGCGAAAACTCAGGTCGTGTATAAGATTCAAGTCGAGTACTGTATTTTCAGTCCACCCTCATATTTTCAAGGACGGGTAAAAAAACAAATGAAGATAAGTCATTTGCTAGAAGCTTTAAATTCTTTCCCTGTAAGAATCGTGTATCGCCCTGGTCGCCTACCCAAATACCTACCAGAACTTATTTATCATGGCTATAGTAACTCCAATGGGATATGCATAGTAGTTAAACTAAGACAGGCTTGCGCGAAAGCTTCCACAGAGGTATCACGAGAAGTCCTATCACAATAATTGTAACGTATACTATGTCCAAAATAAACATATAAAAGGTTTTCGCAATAAAAGGCAACAATTTATTTTGATTACCATCCATTGCGACAGAGCGGTGGAAAAAGTATTATTTTTTTTAAATTATAAACTTTTCGTCTTAAGCCTGTTTAAATCATCACATTAACAAAAAATTTCGATGAGCAGAAATATTGGTACCAACAGGAAATGAGCTTATAAATTTTTGAAAATAAGCAATGGCTTAAGGTCAGAGAATTTATCGATAATATCGAAAGGGATCCCTGTACCACCGTAAATACTAGTATAAGCAGTACAACACGAGTAAAGAGACCATAAGGAGTTTCCTCAATGTTTGCCTGCGCGTAAAAGCTCAGCTGCTGCGACATCAGCCGATGGTGATTCTCCTTTAGCTGGCAAAGTTGCTGTTGGTGAGGAGTAGTCCCTGAAGGTCAATGAGCAAAAGTTGGTTAATTAAACTCAATGAGTAAGACCCAAGTTCCCTACGCTGGCCTGTGAAGACCCAGAACTCCTAAGGTAATATAAAATTATAATAATTTCTATAAAAGAGCTATAAGATTAACCAACTGAAACTTTGGGCATTCGAACCAAAACCTCCAGAATTGGGTATAAAAGGTTTTAAAGAAGCATCAGGCTGCTAAGGTAATATTATTTACGAGAAGACAAGAAAAATAATCAAAACCTTAGAGTTAAACGAGGAAAGGGCGTTCATAGCTGGAGTTGCACCAAAGGCGGCTTCTCAAAAAAAGGGAAGGATCCTAACTTCCCAAAAGTTAAAAATTGAGAGAAGATACCCCCAGGCTTAAAAGATAAGCCCGAAGTCGGTTGCCCAAATCCTACGGAAAGAGCGTTGTGGCTAATAGATACAACACAAAAATATAACTGCACAGACCTCCTGCAGGAAATGTAGGGGCCTGGTTTTGCGCAAAATCTCGTTTGGGTAAAGCAAGGAAAAAGTCGCTTAGCTGTTATTATAAAAAAAAAAAAAGAGAGACTAAACGAGGGCTGCTGAGATTGCCCCAATTTCTGAGGGAAGCCAGTTAGAGAGGGGCCCTGCGGTTGGCACAACGTAGAGGAGGACGCAAAAGCTATAAAACGGTTTCAAAAAATTTGTATGACAATTATAGAATAGGCTAACAATTTCCTAAAGTTTGGGGTTGAGTAGATTGACCAAAACCTGGAAGAAAGAAGGGAGGAGCGCACGAGGTGTGACAATAAAAGGTTCATAAATTCCACATAGTTAGTTACAAGAGGTTGTGGGCTGAGGTTGCCCAAAAGCTAATAAAAATTATAAGAAAAGTGAGATCTTTCGTGTTTAATTAAGCAAAAAAAAATTAAAATATAACGACGGTAAATTATAAGCAAAGTTTTCAGTTAATGTATAAATTATTGTTTTTGAACACACTGCAAGATTAAGAAGAGTAGCAAATATATATATATCCCAAATGAGGGTGTAAGAAATATTACGTCTCATATAAAGGCCGACAAAATAAAATTGCGAAAATTTGTTAAATAAGTAACCTTCGAAAAAAATAAAAAACTAAAATTTAATAAAGGAAAAAGAACCATTAAAATACTTAATTAAAAAAAAACTACTAGTACAGAAAACCCTGACTTCCAAACAATTAAAATTTTTGCATCCTCAAAAACTCTAAAGCACTACGAGAGCTTATTTTAAAAAACTATTATTTTTTTTAACACTCCAGCGATATATTATTAATAAAAACGTTAAATAAGTATTAAAGTTGGTAAAACTATCTAATTTAAATAGTACAGCATTGTTTTCTAAAACAGTAACCTGAGGATGCCGTGGAATTCTGCTGCCCAAAACCTACAAAAAAGTTTACAGGCCTAAGTTCCCAGCTAAAAATGAAAACCTGAAGGAGTTCCACTGGTGCTTTGAAGTCCAAAGCCTTTAAACAAAAAATAAAGATATTATGGTATATAATAAATAAAGTCACACCTTGCGAAGATTTATTTTGAGTACCGAAGCCTAAAACAAGAAAAAGACTAAATTAATTTAAATTGTATATTCATAAAAATGTATAAAAAAACCGACCAAATCCTGACTGGTTACATTGATTGAAGCCTTTCGAAGACGCTGCATACAGTTTATACGTAAGGTTTTACTCAGTAAGCTAAGCAAGCATAAAAGTACCCATTTTCTTGCGGAGAAAGCGGGGTGCTGTCGGCAACGCAAGCGCATGCTCAAAGGGTTGAAACACATAGCCGAGCTAAAATAACGCGTTGCAATCCATAGATGGTAAAGTTATAATTTAAATATAATTTAGTTAATTTATCTAGTAACTTATACTTTGACCCTCGTTTATTTAATTTTTTATAGTAATTTACTTTATTAAAACATATGTTTAACTAATTTTTGGCTTATAATTTTTTTATTAATTTTTAAAATTCTATTATAGTAAATGACATTGCATTTGCAGGTGTTAAATTAACCAATAAGTTAAGCTGGAACCCTAAAACTTAAGTGAGTCGACTTGAGCATGAAAAAAAGACCTTAGTAGAAAGTAACTTGAAAATACTACTGGATGTAGTAGTGGTATTACAAGCGCGAGGTATATCATTCATTTTTAGGAGGAAAGTTGGGATCTTTTTTCTCGTTAAAGAATAAATTTTTCCTTTCCCAAGAATTCTCCAGCTCGAGCTGGCAACTTCTTTAAGGCTTTAAAATCCTCCATTGTAGTCCAAATTTCTTTCTAAACAGTATGGATTCTAACTCTTTTGATGCCTTATTTCTTTAAGTAGTCCTAATTAATGCTGTTTAACTGAATGCATATAAAATATCTCTTTCTTATATAAGGTTAAAGAAGTTCTTCCTTGCATTATTTAACAGGTGTTGCGCATGCCAGCGTCGAGCTTTATCTACGGTTTCGTTAAGTTCCGTTGAATTTAACAGCTTCCAGTTTTACATTTTTATAAAACTTTTCCACCAACTCTCCTTGAGAACCCGTAGTTCAAATGAGTGTGGGTTGGTTCCTAACTTAGTAAAAAAAAAGTCGGGACTCAAAAACTATACTATCAGGATTAAGTTACGAAAATTGTTTGTTGATGCAATAGAGGAGAATAAAACTAGCACAAATAACATAGTAAAACCAAGGGTATATATTTGTTTTAGGGTTTTTATAAAGTTTTTAAATATACTTATATTCACTAAGCTTTAAAAGGTCATACTCTCTCTGCTTCCGGACTTCTGACGGGTCTGGCGGTTTTCCCTGCGAACTCCGCCAATGAGAGTTAAGGGGGATTTACGCATTCCTTATCTTTCTGTCAAATTTTTCATCTTTTAAGTTACAAACTGCTTTTAAGCTCACAACATACATACTATTTGCTTAGTAATGTTGCGTTAACTGCATAATTAACGTTCCAGTTTCTACGTTCCAGTTTCTATAATCTTAATTAACACGATTAAGAAAGCAAAATACCGCATTACCGCTCTGCTCTAGCTTTCTTACCTCAAAAATCTCTACAGAATAGTATTATACACTTTTATCCTTGCTAGTCATAAGTTCTAACTCTTTTTTATATTATAATTCTTTTAAAAAAATGCTTTTAAATTTAAGACCGCCAGTTTTTCAGATTTAATTATAGGGCATTATGAGTGGAGTTCTAACCCTTACCGGAAAGAGTATCAACTTTAGTACCTTATTTAGTAGTTTTTGCACAAGCACACTTTTAAAAATGCTCAATATCGAATTGTTTGGCTTTTTTAACCTAATTAAAATTGTTCTCTATTTCAACACCCCTTCTTTCACTTTCTTTATAACCTTGAAAATTATATAAAAGGAAGAAAGTAATAAGAAACGAGAACACAAAGATGGATAGAGGCTCAAGTATTTAAAAAATTAATATTTAATTAGCATTAAAAAAATAAAAAATTTTAAGCTATAAAAATAAATATTTGCGTTTTATAACGTTTAATTAAATTTCGCAGAAATTAGGAAGACAATAAATATCCTTTTTTTTCATTATAAGCATGTTTTATATTATATATTCGGTCAAAAAATTTATTAAAATTAATTTTTTTAAAATAATCGGTTATCGACCTGTTTTAAAGCATTTTTGAAAAACACTTTTTCAAGTTTCCGATACCAAAAGGTTTGGTTTGCTTAAAGCGAGTTCGTTAAGGCGAGGTAGATTGTACTTCTTTTTCTGTGCCTACTAATAAAACAAATAGCACTAAGTATTAACAAATTTAAAAACACTAAAACAAAACATTCAAACAGGAAATAAAATAATTTCAAAATTAATGAGTAAACTAAATATTTAAAAAAATTTTACATCAATTAAAAAAGGAAAAATCTGAATTTAACAACAGTATGATTTGCTAAACCTAAAAAGGGCCCCGTGAATTTAAGCGAGCTGAAAAAAGCGGCCGCTCACTATTTGAGTTATACACCTATCAGAAACTCTATAGATACACAAAACTAGTTTATTATTTAATTATTCTTCAATTTAACATTAATCAAAACTAGTTTAATTAAATTATTTTTTTTTAAGTAATATTCGATATCTAATAAGAATGGCCTAAACATTTTGAAACAAATTAACAACCTATATATTATATAAAGAGATATGGAAATATTTTTATACTTTTTGTAAAGGTATAAAAATGATCCAACTGACCAGGAAGTAAAGTTTAAGGTGGAACCTACTTTTTTCAGTTTATTTAACTTTGTTAATTCCTAATAGCTACTTCCCATTTAAGTTGTTCCTTATATCTCTTCTTTTATTCTTTTAACTTAAATATACTAATCTATAAAGGGGGACTGAGCATTCTGTTCTTGTTTAAAACCTAAGTTGTTCATTATTTGTTATAGTAGCAGGTAAAATAATTCAAATACATCCTAAAAGTTAGCTCACATTGCTTTTTAGCGATTTATTCATTTAAATTGCCCACGTGATGACTTCCTTTTAATTATTATAGGTCAATCGTAAAACAAGTAGGCTAGGGGCTTAAAAAGCGTGAAAGGTGGAAATAGCAACTGAGTATGATGTGATCCGCTGACATTCCTCTAATTTATTTAGCGCAGAAGGCCAATTAAAGTAGATTTTTAAATAAAATAATGTAATTTGTAATCTGAAAGTAACATTAGTAACTATAGCACTTTCTCAAAATTTATAAAATTTTAATTTAATTTGTAATAAATAGAATTACCGCCCAAATTTTGTGCCAGTACTAATTCAAAATAGCGCATAAAAACTGACTTCAGCAATACTATAATATAGCAAGTGTCGAAATTAATCGCAACCCCAAAAATGGATTCCCTCGCAGTTAGGTGCGATTAACTCGTTTTAAGGGTACCGTTCCACCACTCCCCCTTACCCTTACGACGGGTAAGTTGTTCAAGACACTCTTTTGTCACTAAAGGGGTAGGCAGAGATCCGAGGAGAGACCTTTTTTCTTTGACTGGGACTCTCTTTTGGTCCCAGAGCCCTCTTGGACTTGACTTTAGGCGAGTTCAAAGGTTCCGGATTCTATTTCTTTCCTGAGACCCTCTTTGATATCGGAATTCCGTGAACTTGTCTGTTTCAGGGTATCGAACCGCGCCCCCACAGAGCATTGGACTCATAACCTGTCTATATTAACTATCACTCCAAAACCACTCCAAAAGATGACACCCCACAGGTGGGTGCGATTAATTCGTTATTAGGGTAAACGTTCCACAGCGATAAACACAAAAACATTAAGCTACCTCAAATACTTAAAAACTTCCTTTCCTTATGGATGCAAAAATTTATTGATATCAAACCCAAACTGAAAACCTTTAAAAGAAAACATTTTTTGTATTACTAGTTACATAAGGGAACGAGTCAACACATCGCGTGGAAATAGGCCTACACATAGAACATATCTCACACTTGCATTGAATTTAAATCCACGGAAAGTTGAGGCAATGGAGTTTCTCTACAAGCTGGCATATACTAGTAGTCTGTATTTCGTAGGCTGACTAGGTCCTCATGCGTCAATTTTAATAGCTAACACACCTTATGTATGATGCAGTCAAGTATTTATAGAGATTGGTTGGCTTAAAACTACGAATAGAATTAAACTACCCTACAAATTTAATATGAAAACATACATATCTCCCCTTTGGCACCATTGGGGTAATTTATCTTCGTTATATCGTTGTTTTACCGTACTTTAATAAAATTGGAGCAAAAATTTTAGTATACCATTAAAAATTGTTAGATAGAAAGAAAATGACGCTTGCGTAGAGCAGCGGTTTCGTGCCATCCTATACGGTATACTGTGGCTAAGCAATCTATGGATTTCAAAACATTTGGTCCAATAAATTTTTCAACATTTGAGTCAGGTCTATTCACATTAAAGTCTTAAGTAATTGTGTTTTTTTCGCAAGATACATGTTTTTTTAAGGGGTTCCTTTATTACTTAAAGTTTGGGTAGCCTCGGACATTCACTGTACTAAGCAAGAAATCATCTTGCGGGGGTAGGTGCCGAGTGTGCTGTGGGTGTAATCGTAAGTTTCTGTTCCTGCTAAAAATTTTTCGTGGCTCCTGTCTAGCTTCCTTGGGAGTTATTAAAAAGAAGTATAGGTATTTATATTTTTTATTGAGTGTTTTCTTCTTCATACTTTGTACAATGTAAGTGTTGTGGGTAGAAATATAGCGTGATGGCAATCGGGTATCTCTGGGCATAATTTTAAGTTTCTACTTTCATCAATAACGTTCTCATGAGGTATAATTCCATTGGAAATTCGCTTCTTGCAGATAGTATTTTACACATAGGCTTCTTTTATTGCAGAAAGGTTTGAAAAATACCCTAACAGAAGAAAACCCTGCTTATAAATCTAAGTGGGCATGCTGGTCTTAAAGAGCTGACAGTATAGCATACGCACGTAAAATTTCATAATCACATTCTGAGCGCACCACCGCACATTACACATAAAATACGGCCGCTGGACAGGACATTTTTTATACCTTTTAAGGCTCCATTTTAACCTGCAAGGGCCATGTGGATGAGATAAATTGTAACTGTGATGGTTGTAAAGCTCAAAAACCTTTGGTGCATCATAAATACAAAGACCCCGGCTACCCGTCCCTTTGTGTAGTCAAAAATATGAGGCCAAAGAATTTTAATATTGTTTCAAAAGACTTACATGAACACTAATTTTTAATAAAAATTTTTTTTTTAGGTTTATGTCAAGAGTAAAATACAGCCAAAAAATATGAAGCCTCTCTTTTTTTGTACATTATCTAAAAGTCCTGGGCGCTCGATCTTACCCTGCTAGTTAATATTTATATCATTTAAAAATTTATATCTTATGAGTTCAGTTGCCAATCAAAGATCTTGTTAGCCTTAAAAGCGCTTGCTTTTAGTTTAAATGTGTGCAAATAGCTCCATTCTCCCTAAGCTGTTCTAAGGTGTGAGCCATAAAGACAAAAACGCTGCCTTTAAATTTTAAACTAGGCGCAGAGAGAGCTGGAATTAATAATTGAGAAAAGAAAAGGATGTGCGTTTAATTTTGCTTTGTTAAAGTCAAGAGCTTGCCCATTATTTTCTTTAATGTTTGTTATACTTTTATACTTTAACGTTAAATTAGTAAATATCCAAAACCAAAATTTAGTTTCTTAAATACGTTAAGAACTGCGTTTAATAACACGAGCTTCAGTTCACGTGTAAGAAAGTGCTACTAAGGAAGAGGCGTCCACTATAAGTCAATTGTTTAAGGTTAGAAAAACTTGTGAACTGAAGGCATTATATATTCAACGCTGAACTACCTCGCCACTATAATCATTAAAATTATTACAAACTTTTATTATGTGATATTAGCTTTTTTTAGAATCTCCTTCCCCGCTGGAAGCAAGAGGAAGCTATGTTTCTTTTAAATTATATACCTAAAAGTACTTCTAAGAGTCACCTTCTCACTAGTCTGCTTTTTTTGCTTTGAAAACAATAGAGAAGCTGTTATATAAGAAATAGAATATATATCGCATTATACTTTTTATAATATTTTAACCCTAGCTTTCGTAAATTTTATTTAGTTACGAAATTTTAAAGGTTGATCAAAAGTGTTGTAAATTTATAGAAGAAGATTAGTAAGGTAGAATTATACAAAATATTTTCCAAGATATTTGCCTATAATTTTCCCATAAGTTTCTTTCTCCTTATGTTGGTATTACAAAATTAATGTTTTGAAAACTATATATTACAGATAAACAAAAAGTATAATAAATGTTTATCGTGAATACAAAAAACTGTAATTATTTATATGACAATTTTTAAGCTGTCTGAGGAACACAAACCACACCTAAAATAGACAAAATAAAGAAAAAGGCGGGTGTATGCTACGCCTATAATGACACCGATAGATTACTCGATTAGTAATGTGCCTCAAGCTCTCAACCCTCACGTTACATACATACACTTATGAGGGCAATAAACCTGCTAAAGAAAAATTAAGGTTAGCCACAGTCCTTTTACAATGCTTGCTGCTGTATATATGTATGCACAGTATACCCACGCTTTTCGTATAGCTCCCCCCCTTGGCCTTTAATCGCCTATAATTTTATCTTAACATTCTTGAGCAATAGATAATTTTGTTGGTGATTCGAGGCAACACCTTGAAAAAACAATTTTTTTTAGATAGTATTTTAAACTGAGCTGCCTACAGTTATAGGATGTAACTGTTTGACAGGTTATCTGTCAGGAACCGTTACGTATAGTTATTACATAACGCTTAAAACAAAAGATGTTATCAACAAAATATAAATGCCAAATAACAGACACTCAAAATTATTATTAGAAGCCTTGGCATACAAAATCATGATTAACTAGGTTGTTAAAATTTTTGGGTTCTCGTAAAACGTTTAAGTCTAACTACTGTTTTTATCAATAACGCCGACTTTTATCCAGGCAGTTTATTAATGCAGTACTCTGGGGAGTTTAGTTTAACTAGGCAAACGAAGCGCCATGATCGGTTAGTTATTGTAAGAGTTATAGAGAGACATCAGGAAGTCACTCAAAAATTTAATTAATTTTAATTTTGTCATTACTTTGGATAACCAAATCTAAGTATCTTGGGGATGTAAGAGATAACAATTAAATCGTAAAGCCCACAAGGAATACATAGCCACAATAAATTGATTGTGAGGATTTTTATAGTCCCTTTACTAAAACAAAATAATCTTTAAAATTGTTATAAGACCACATATATCCCATGTTTTAGTTGCGTGGGGTTACTGATCTACAGCCAACATTAAAGTTGCGGGGACCTTGCAAATATGATTTTACTAAAAATTTCAAAGCAAAACCAAATAAAACCTTTAATTATAATAAAAATGTTTTTATATAATTAACTAAGCAAGAATGCACCTGTTTTATCAGTATATCACAATATTCAAACTGATTGCGAAATTAATGAGTGATGTTTACCTTTGACTACTGCCTTGTTCCTGGGTCGCTGGTGGTGGTTGGATGCTTCTCTTGGACCAGGCCACCTTATCGGGACCTATCCTTAGGGCAATCAAATCTTGTGTCCACTAACCACACATGCTCTCCGGGGAAATACTCTATAATTCCCAAGGTACCTATATTGAGATATATTTTAATATACTTAACACTATTATAAGTATAAATACTAATAATTACAATAGTAACAATATTAGTAATGATTCTAATAGAAGTAAAAGTAATGTTTTTATTTATGAAAATATTTTATTTTATATGTTTAATTTTTGAAAAAGTCGGTTTTATTAAAAGAAATCCTATAGGGAAGGCCGTCCGGGTTGTTTTGGAGACAAACCCTTTTGTCCTTAACACAGGAAAATTATTTTAGTTCACTCAGGGGCTTTTTAACGGTCAAGATATTCAAAATCATTAAAGACCATATTAAGAAGTATATTAGGCTCGTACAAAAGAAGTTCTGCCTTTACCGCTATCTAGTTATAGCGCCTATGCTAATGATGTGGAAGTAGTAAAGAAACAGGTATAAATTTTTTTTAAAGCTTTACTTCTGCAGCCGTATAACACAAATGAGTAGAAGGCGGTTATATGAGCATTTGTACACTGTCTTAAAAAGCATTAAATGCATCCTCTGGTCAATATGTTCCTTTTGACTATAATTACCACGTATCCTAAAGACCCGCTTGCGTCTAGTAACTGTACACTTGTGCGTACTGGGAAATCTTAGTCTTTAGGCCGAGCCGATTAGTATCAGGAGTTTAATAAATGGGTAACCGCTCTGATATAGGGGGGGTTAGGGCAAACTTAAGGGTTACCTTGAATATCATGTGTAAAGTAGCTTATAAATATAACATTAAGATATTCCTAATGAGCATTGGTGAATTCAATCCTGAAGTCTTCTAATTGTCGCTATTATAGCTATTTCCTAAACGGAAGGAGAAGTGGACAGTATATTAGTGATTCCTAAATCATTAACGCATTGCAATTTTTTTATTCCCCAGCGATGGCTCCAGCAGAAAGAATAAAAAGTGCTTAGCAAACTTCTAAACTAATTTTAAACATAAAATCTATGAATTTTACCCACCATATTTTTGGTCAGTATATTGAATTGCCTCCTGAACAACCAAGTAATACTTCCTTACAGCATGTTAGGAATGTAACCGCTAAGCAACTAAGCAAACGCTTAATTTGATGCTCTCCATTCACAGGGTTGGGGCGCAAAGGAGTGCCATGACTCTTTTAGAGGAAAGATATCAGCCTACTCAGCCTAGGGTGGTAAAAAACCGCCATCAAGTGAGGTGGCCCTGGGTACCAAACTTGAGGCATATTGACCAGCATCACTACTAATAATCAGGCTGCCCCGGCAGGGGTCCAATTGTTTTTTAATTTTTTTTTATGACCATACACCGCTCATCTTGTGTCCCCTTCCTCAAAAACAGTGGAGGAATATGACTCGGAACCACAACTTGGCCTAGCGAGGCAGAAGACCGGTCTCGCAACGACCTTTTTAAATAGTATACGACATAGTAGGTTAGATTCATGTATGAAGAATTAATAGATTGTGACAGTCGGTATTTAAAAGTTGTGCCCGCCGAAAGTGGTGCTATCCAGCAATTTCCTATTTTAATGACGTACTGTGTGTGGATGATTGCATTAACTTTAGATTAATTTCTCCGCATGCCAAAAAGTGGACGCCTAGGCAGGAAATCTAATTGCTAAAATTAACCGAAGATCTCCAATTGCTTTGGGAAGGCGGAAACAACACCACTTTCTAAGAGAGCGCGCTTGCTGCTGTTATTTATCTGTTTACACAACTACGACTCAATTTAATATAAAAGCAATAGGATAGCTACTCACTTTTAATACTCACAATTTGCGATGTTTACAAAAAATACTTGCAACGAAATCGCCATTTTATTCACCTGAGTCCCTTTTATAGAATTCCCTTTTTTTTAAAGTTCTTATTTTTGAGCATGTCGTCTTAGTTAAAAATCAAATTGGTCTATTTTGACATGACTTCGTTAAATTTTTAGTTTAAGGTTTTATACATTTTTAAGAATTTCACACAACCGAGAAGTTAAAGATAACTATTATTAATAATCATGCACAGAAAAATTTATAAAAAGTGAATTAGTGAAATTGCCTAAATTAGCTAAACATAGTTTTAATTTTCCCAGTTAACGTTTCTGTTAATAAAGGTTTTTTTAAAATCAGTTTGCCTTGGTGTTGTTGCCTTGAAGAAGATATTGAACTGCGGCTCTCACACAAATGCAAATTTATTAAAAAAAATTGTGAATAGAAAAATAATTCTTTAAGTTTTTTAACGAAACTAAGAACGTTTAAGTTTCCTGTGTTCCATGTTATAAAAAATAAAGTTGGTGACTAATGGGTAAATAAATAGTTTAATTCCTACGATAAACAAATTTAAAATTATAAAAACAGGACACTTGAACCCAAAAATTAAATAGAGAACGAGACAAAGGTTAGCACTTGGTGTCCAACAAAACAAAGGAGACCTTTTCAGTCACTGATTCGACACAACCAGTGCCGTATTTTTTAATTACCCATATTATACCAGCCACAAAGGAAATATTCTAGTCAACCGGCGTTTGAAGCTTCACCGTGTTCCCCTTTTTTGTATTAATGGACACTGGTCGATCGTCACACTCGCCCAAAAAACAAAGGTCATTATTCAATCAGTTTTGGGATATATCTATTTTAGCTGCTGTGTAAACTTTTTTAGTACTACGCTTTTAAATTCTTCCATATCTATCTTTTACTATTTTCTTCGTTTCCATATTAAAAATTAAATTTTGGAATAGAAGCCACAACTTTTCTTCTGATTGGGAGTTAAGTGAATTTTCTTCTGAGGATTGTAAGCTCTGAAAGCTATTTATGATAAAGCAATTTTAAGTTGTCTTTTTAACGCTCAAGCTACATATTTTTATAATAGCTACAGATTTGGATGACCTGGTTCAGGGTAACCTGTATTCTCGAGAGGCCTTAAATAAGCAAGCTGTACATCCCACTTCTCCCCGACTTACAGACAAAGACTTAATACTTAATCTCTCGGAAGATGGTATTTACTTGGACTACTGTAAAATTGTTAAATAATTTTATGTTGTACAAAATCAATCTTTTTGCTTAGTCACAAAAGAACAAGTTAACCACCTACTTAGGAAAGAAAGCTCTCAACAGGAGCCTTCCGTGGGTTTTTTTTTGTTTCATACTTTTTTATATTACTATTTTTTTTTTAGAACACTTCAACTGTACGTAAGTTAGATGTTACCCTTAGAAGACTTATAAAACAGGTACTACCTTATTAATAATTTTTTACCTATAATTTCACTTTTACTTGATCATAGTCGGTATTAATAAGTTTCTTATCTTTAACCTATTAATTAGTTTTTTGTAAGAAAACTTAGCAATTCGGACGCTTACGCTTGTATAAAGTTTTTTTTAACAGAAGCTAGTGGCGTGCAGTTGCTTTTATACTAAATAAATGGTTTATGGAAAGTGTCCTGAATTTTTTTTAAGAAGACAAGCGTTTCCTTTTATATTTTTAACTAAAGTATTGTATAGCTTGGTGTCCTCGCTTTTAAAGCGCTCTTTAAATGCTTTGAGGTAACGCTTTATTGAGGTTAGACTAACCTACTGATCTGGATAGCCCACGGGCTTTATCGCAATTCTATTTCACGCTCCTCTTCTTTAAAGGTTGGTAACCGTTTCTAAATTATTAGCGAACCGTTTTATACACCGTCTCACAGAAAGAAGTGATGGGTCTTTTGTTAAAGGAAAATAAGATGATGGAGCCCTCCGAAAGGCTTCGTCTCTGCTCAATGCTGACTTTTTTTTGTGAGCATTACTCCCTTGAGGAGAAGGGTTCCTCTCAAGAGGATGCAAACGTTTCTAAAAGCTCTGTTCTCGAAGAGAGTAGGGCTACCGTGCTTAGAAAAATTAATTTTAAAGTACAGGAGCTGCTGTATAAGTTGCGCACGAACACACTAGCAGAAGACGATTATATACACGTAGGGGAAAAGTCGCCTTGCATGTCGCTCTCTTATGCTAACTCGCTTTCTTTAGATATTCGTTGCACTTCTGAGAGCATTTTTCCAGGACACCCGACTCGTTCTTTTTATACGCCCCATGAAGTTTTCTGCATCCCAAAAGTCTGGCAAAGGTAGGTTTCTTAGAGCGGCGCATCACCTTGCCGACCTGTCTTTCGTTATAGTCTTCCCTGTGAGTCGAGCATGGGCGGAAGTTTATCTGACTTCCGAGAAAAGATATGTAGGTTCTCGTGTTTTGCAGCTTGGTGGCTTATTGATCGGTAGTTCCATGCTGCAGCGGTCGATCCGGTAACCCGAACCGTCGACAAGTGCGATAGTATAGTCGGCCCTCTTAAATGCTCCAATTTCTACTGTTTAGCCTTTTATCAAGGTACAATTACTTGAAAATTTGTTTCTAGCACGCCAATGGTACAATTACGCCACAGACGGCTCAGCCTTTGATGTTACTGCGAAGTACGCTAAAGACTTCTTGTCTTTGTCTAAAAAGCGACAAGGCATTTTCGAAACTACCAACTTTTAGTTGCTTGTTCTATAATCTACATAGCTAGTATTGAATAATTGGTGGAGGCAAAATGTTTCATTGCTGCGCACAAATAATGAAGGATTTCTTGTATGCATTGTTTAGTTATTTATTACTTTGGTCACTGACTTATCTTAATGAAGGAGAAAGAAAAAAAGGAGCTGGACCAAATTAAGAAGGGTATTTTACTTCAAGCCATCCCGTCCACTCTCTCGGGGCTTAAAAATCATCCTCTGTATGTTTAACGAATGTTTGCATTGCCGATTCTCAGTTGTCTTTAGATATGTTCTTCAGCGGCACATACCACGCGATCAGTTGCTCTTCCCCTTTGATTCTCGTCCAATCGGCTTTTTCAAAGGAGAGCCTGTTTATGCTCGGCACCAGTTGAAAGCTGTTGAACTTTTAAGCCCCCTGTTGCCTGCTTGCGCTCACCTTGTTGCCTTTCGCAGTGTAAACGCCGCCTCCAGTGGCTTAAAGAAGGGCGTCAAGTCAAGGACGGAGAGCAGCCAGTGAGGGTGGCGTTTCGAAGGAAACGATATACTCGGTCATTCGGTTTTGCGTTTTTTCTGGTCTCGCGTTAAGCCCTCTTGACGGTTTCTATTTGTTAGAAACTGCTGATGACCCTTCCCAGGAATATAAAACCGTCCCTGGAGGTGCTCAAAAAAATTCCAAACTTGTATTTTCTAAAGTTAGTTGTCTGGATTGTATAGAAGTTGAGCTTTTTGGCGAATGGCAAACAATTTCCTTTCAGAGACCCGTTGCGTCGGCTGTTCTCTGGCGCTTATTTTTCTCTTCTCGCTACTTAATTTTTTAATAAGTAAACTATACCAGGGAACTGTTCCTTTAAACCGCTTTGGTAACGTGGAGCTGTTTCAACCGTCTATGCTGCCCATCGGCTGCGTTCACATCGATTGTACAGATTAAGGCTACATTCCCTCGTCGCGTTTTGACAATTTTACTATCCGACTTGCAGTGCCCCGAGCTGAGGAGCTTGCCAAAAGACTAGGTAAAGTAGTATATCTTGATCGGTTGACCTGCAGACAGGTGCCCACTGTCTTAGACGTTTTTTATGGACGAGCGCTGACAGGCTTTCAGTTCCGCAAGGAAAATACGGTTTAAATTTTGTTATTGCTGTTTTTTTAACAAAGTAAAAAAAATAAACTTCACTATTGTTTCATGCAGATCCCAGTCATCAACGGCATAGTCGTTTGCAAAGAGGACGCTATCTTTTTAATGGAGGTTTCTTTGCTCTCTAGGTTTCTAGAGTTCATTTTCGCAATGAGGCGTGAATGGGATTATAGAACAGATATCACTTTTTATATGGTTGTTTTTTTCATTTAACCATGGCTTTTAAAGGCGTGGTATCAGCTGGAGTGTCACCGTATTGACAAGGTGTGCAGAGAGCGAAAGCGCAGTACCTTAGCCTTGTGGTCGCGGCTCGCAAGGAGGTGCTTTCCTGCCTGAAAAATGTTTCACTGCGCTCTACCATACTTTTTAACGTTTTCAGATTACTTTTTCGTCACCAGCTTCGGCACCGTCTGAAGGTTACTGTATACATAAATAACTTACTTGCGGACCTTTCCAGGTTTTCTTATATTTTTAGGCGCAAGCAGAAATCGATATCGTGTCTAAAAGTAAGCGTGAGACGAGTAAAGAATAGAAATCGATTCAATAATTGAGGCCATTGTCTTTATGTTTTTGTCGCGCTTATTGCGCTACTTTCATTTTCTTGGAATCTAGAACACATTTACCATGATACTAATACATTAGAAAGGGTAGGAAACTTTCTTTTTACCCTGAAGAAATCTTGCTTGTATTAGGTTACCAAAAACGCAGTAGATTTTTTATTATTAAGTTCATTAGAAAGATTAAAATCTAAAAGAGCAAATTTTACTTGTAGACTATTGAACAGAACCATAAATGGCGCAGACTGTAAGTTCTTGGAGTTGCCTGAAATTGTTGCAGTTAAGGCTACTTAAGGCAGAGCATTGTTTTATGCTATAATAGCGCAGTTTCTGACAGCGCTCTACGGTTTTCTTTAAGAAGTCTTTTACTACTTATTACAGTATATTCAATTAGTCAAGCTTTTTTCGTTGGTTACCACCTTATAAGCCTAGTGTGCTATATGTACAATGGAAACTTTATCTTGTAATTGTAACGAATTAGTAGGTGCCGTTAGCATATATATAAGTACTATATCTAACACTCACACTTGCATGCACATATAATCGTGGATAAATCTGTACTTATAAAACTTTGAACTTTTTTAAAAGAATTAATTTGAAAATGCATACTGTTCACTGGAAAATAAAATTAGACTTTGCTTTTATTTTACTGACTTGTGACTTATTAATACGCAGCTCTCCTCTACCTCAAAGCTTATTATAGCACTGCCAGGTCAGGCCTCAATTTGTACAAATCATGATAAAATCCTGATATATAATAATTGGTAAGATCTGATCTGCTTACTAATGGCAATATTATTTTTGTATGTACATGGTTCAAATAGGATCAAATAAAAGTGATTAATACAGACCGTTTACAGTTAAAGTAATAAATTAGCTTGAGATGGTAAACCGTAGTAGACTTTAAGAGGAGTAGTTTAAAATTTTTAAGAAACGACCTAACCTTTCAAGCACTAATTTTAAGCTTTTTTTTGACGATTTATGACCTAAATTTATATGAATATAACTTTTTAATTTGTTAATTTGACATAAAAAGCACGTTGGGATTTTTAAACTTTTCTAAGTTTATGTGGTCTCAGCAGAGATACATCAAATAACTAAAGAAAACTTGGTAGCCTCGCATGGTTTTAGTAGTACACTCGCTGTAAATTACACGGATATACAAAGAACTACAAAAATTATTTATTTGAAGAGACACCATTAAAAGACATTTTTTTAAAAGGAACTTTAATTTGTCCTTTAAATGGAACCAAAGTAAATATGTTTATTTAAATCCAGAATTAAATTTAAACATACATATACGGAAAAGATCATAGTTCCTTTGTAAAAGTACATAAAAGGCTTACGTGCCTTAGTAGAACTAACTCGTTCTTTTGTTTCCTTCATCTTTGTTGCGATGTCATTAGTCAGTCAAGTATTAGAGACAGCAAGGTCCGCAGAATAATTATGATTTGCTCTTTTTCCTAAAAAGTGCTGTGGTATAGGGGGGCAGCAAAATTACTGTGTATCGTATGAATTGTCATTAATTATTTCGTTCCCTACCTTGATTACAGATGCAGATTGATGCTTCGTACAACCAATACTAGTGATGATTTTACCCGCAGCAGGGTAGGTAAGAATTTCTTCGCGATGAAACCTGGTGCCTGTCGTAAACCGTCGAAGATACCGTAACCTGTGTCCTGGCGGCCTCCTCTCAAAGCTGGCCAAGTAGGTGAGCTCGCTATAGTGGGAGCCGCTCAAAAGCGCTCGCGGTGTTTTTTCGGAGTTTCAGTTGAGATCTCCGCAAGGGCATTCAACTTAAGCTCCTCATCTAACAGAGTAGATGGCTCAAACCTTTAGCCTCGAAGAGGCCTCTAGAGCCATTGTTTCTAACATTCGAGACAGCAGTCCTCAGAATTTGGCGCACTAACCGTTTGGCCGCGTTTTCAGCATGCCTGCGGGGACGCACAGTAGCCTTTGCGACCTTAAGCAGCAAGGGGTTTTGTGCAGAATTTTTTTTTTTAACCTTGCTCTTCGTGCTTTAAATGTGCGACTGCCTTTGCTAGCTTGACCTACACGCAGATCGCCCTATACGCAGACTATGACAGTAACTCGTCGATGTCTCGTCTACTTGTTTGCAGGGCTATTTCTTCGCACTTGCCTGCTGGTACCATCAAGGAAAAAAAATTAATGGCGAGATAGCTGTGGGGTCATTAACACTATGTTGGGTTAGCCACGCATAGACTCCGTGAGGGGGCGGACAAAGCGGCGATTTAAGCGTTCTACCCCTGCCTTATGGTAAGCGAAACTGTATTGTGTGATGGCGCTAAGATCCATTGGTGCACTTAAAGACATACCTGTGAGTCAAATAGTATTTTGGTATGACTTCCATCTTTAGGTTGCCATGTATCTGTAGCCACTTTTTCCGATAGTTGTTTCTTCAGGGGGGGCGTTCGTGCCCCAGGTCCCTCTTATGGAGGTAATAACAAATTAAGCGCTAAATTCCTACTAGGACGGAGCGTAGTTTGCCAGTGAAAAAAAATTAATTGGTTGTTGCTTTTATCCTTTTCATCTAATTTTTTTAATTTCTTGATAAGCTTTACATCATAATTTAAGTAGTCATGAGAACTACTACCAGTTATCCGCGTATATAGGGAAATTAGTCAATTAAACATAGTAATTTAATCGGTTTAGTGAGGTGTATCTCAACCTTATAACGAATCCTCTATATAGTAAATACTATTTTTCTTACCATCCTACCCTTCCCACCAGAGGGACACTTGGAGATTACTTTTTTCTATTTCTTCTAAGCGCCGGGCTGTGATTTGGTCCGCGCACCTAACTTCTTAGAATTTGTGATATTTAACTTACTTTTTTAGCAATTTATTCATAATATACTTATACACTTTAGAAAATTTACGCTACGTAAGTTATAACTACTGATATGTATTATAGACCTTATATATATTATATTTTTATCATTTTTTTATTATTATTTTTTCTTCCTTTTAACCTCTATTTTTTAAAAATATGTATTTATCTTTATATTAATTATAATCTGTCCTCTGAAGAAGAACTTCGAGCATTCATTGCTAACTTGTTGACTATTAATGAAGAGCCCAGAGAAGAGTTGGCTTCTACAAAGGCAAACTTCTTGAAGTTACTAAAAACACTCAAGACAAAAATAAGTCTAAAAGGCGAAAGGAGACATACAACTAACAATAATATTCTATTTTCGACCTTTTATGTTCTAGATCAAGACGCTTCCGAAGTGGGTTTGGAAGATAGGGAGACTCTATAGGTTACAAAAGCCGAGCGTGGTCACAGGGAAATATCTAATATTAAAGATAATATTAGTAGTAGCGATAACCTCAAGGCTGATAGTTTCCCTACTGGCATCATTAATAATGGTATAGTAGTTAGCAAAAACAACACTAATAGCAATAAAGTCATATCCAGTAATAAAAATAGAAATATTATTAACAGTAATGATAGTAGTAAGTTTCCCCCCATTAAGGGTAACGGCAACCCAAAAAATCATTAGTCTGAGAAGCCCACAAAAGCTATACAAGACACCATAGATATTGAGATGGGCAGCGTTTCTGACACTGTCCCTCTTTTTAATGAACGTTTATCTACTACTGAATCTCCCCCCTCTCTGCGAACTCGTAAAGAGAAAATCCCTTCTACCACCCTTTGTGGAATACAACATTTGTAATCATCAGTGCCATTTTCCGAAATCAAGAGATATGCTTCTAGGAATTAAAATATTTCCGACAACAAAAATACCGTGCGATCACAGCGATAAGGCGCAAGCAAGATTTACAACATTTTACCTTTCAATTACCTAAAGACGAACCACACAAACTTGTTATTCGTGGAATTTATTGCAAACTCGATTTCTCCACCGTCGAGGCGGTCCTGCTCGCCAGTTCATCACATACCTCCGAGTGGCACGGATGCACACAGAGGGCACTGTCAACGGCGAGCGGAAGAAGCGTCCGTTACCACTATTGCTAGTGCATATACCCAAAAGGGAGCGACAAAAGCTTTTAGAGATGAAGACTATTTCCCGTCTACATATTAAAATAGAAGAACTTCGAAATAACAGTCGCGTTGGACAGTGCGACCGCTGCCAAACCTTTGGCCACGCTGCAAGCTTTTGCACAGCGGTACCTCGATGCTTTAAATGCGGGGAGGGTCCTTTGGTTGCAGAGTGTACCAAATCACGGGACTCGCCTGCTAAATGCGAACTGTGGCGAGGCACATACCGCTAATTACCAAGGCTGCAAATATTACCCGCGCAATGCCAACCAGCCGACCCGCAAAGTTTACTTTGTTTACGCCAACTACAAACAATACCGTTACCCCGGGGCCTCTTACGCGTCTCATTTGAGGACAAAACCTCATCAAGTTTTGCCTAATATCCCGTTAGGTCCTAAAGCCCCCTGACCACGCTTCTACTGCAAAAGCTGAACAGCCGCAGCCGACTATACGGCAGGTGTTAGCTACTTAACGACGAATTTATCCAGCATGCTTGCAAACTGTGAAAGGGCTGTATTCTGTTTGGAACAGTTTTTAAACCTTGACGCCCTGCTACATATGACTATTTTGGAATGGAAATGGTGTTTAGAGTACGAAGCAGTAGCTTCAGGAGCTTCAGGAGCTGTTACAACGAGAAAGAATTAATGTATGTGCTATCAACGAGACGCACCTCCTTCCTAATAACGTGGTATTTAATTTGTGCAACTTTTTTACTTATCGCCAAGACAGAATTGATGCACGCGGTGGGGAGTGGTTCTTTGGAGTATTCGATATCATTCGGCGTCTATGCCAGCTCTACAAAGTGTCGAGGCGGTGGGAATTCCTATGTATGGCAGACCAGGGGCCCGATGTTCTGAAATCGCTGTCTACAAATCCCCTTGGAAGCTAACTTCCGCCCTTCAATTTGGACGCCATACTTGGGAGTGTCTCTTCTGCTGTTTTGTGCGGGTATTTTAATTGCAGGCACTCTACATGGAACAGCGGAGTCGATGACCGAAGGGCCACATCCTTGAGGCCTAGCTTATGAGCACGGGCTCTGCGTATAAGGCCCCCAGAAACCAACACATTTGGCGACTACAGGCACAGTGGACGATATTGCCATACTTATCTCTCTACGGCAATTGAAACGCTTCACGGCCTGTCCTCCGATCACCACCCCGTTATTCTCGATTTAGGGATGAAAGGACACACCCAAAGATCATTACCCGTATTTTACCGCCTGGGTCTATTATGCTGATGATTTAGAACCACTCTACCGCCGGGTTCATCACTACCGTCACGCCCTGCCGGATGATGCTGTTGCCCTTTCCGAAACCGTACTGAACATGGCTCACACTACTACCACAACAACTCCGAAGAACGTACGGCCCCGACCACTTGTCCTACAAACTAAAGTTGCTTATCTGCCAAAGTTGACGTCTTATCTGAGTAGCCATTGTGTCGCAGAGCGCCCGAAAAGAAACTTGCGCTTAATCGACTTCATAGGCGCATTAGGAAAAAGTTAATAGCCCATTTTAACAATAAGTGAGAAACCAAACTGTATCCTGTATCAGAATCAAGAGACAGCAGCCGCTCCTCCTTTTGGAAATTTTTTGAAAGGATCAAAAATCGGGGGTCGGGGGCTTGACACACTACCACCCCTTCCTGAAGGTAATATAGTGGCCGAGAGCGATGGAGATAAAGCTACGCTTTTCGCCAATGTTCTTGCTATCTAAAACGTGACAGCTGCTCACTTTACTGCTAAGGATGATGCCTTCCTTCAGCTGAGGTTACCCCCTTCCCGTTAACTACGAACTACCTAGTCTACTTAATGTTGATGAGGTGCAAGCAATTGTCGAAGCGCTAACTTAAACGAAAAGCGCCTGGCCCCGATGGCATCACTAATGAGATGCTGAAGAAAATGCCAGTAATAGGGATGCGCTATCTTTACCTCCTTATAAAATATTGGATTCTCCTTGGCGCTCTTCCGATTAGATGGAAGACGGCGATCGCTGTGATGCTACCAAAAGCCCATAAACCATAATCAGCATCTAGCAGGTATCGACCCCTCAGCCTACTGTCAGCGGCAGGCAAAGTGGTGAGGTCGTTTTACTGCGCCGTCTTAAAGAGGTCGCTGACGCTCGGAAAGCTTTATGGAGTTTCGGTTTGGGTTTCGGCCAGGGCATTCAACGAACTAGCAGGTCCTTCGCTTAACGAATGAACCACTCGCACTTTTAACCATAAGAAGGCAACAGGCGCTGCCTTCCTTGACGTTGAAAGGGTATTTTTTGATCAAGTTCGGCATGAAGGTCTGCTTCACAAACTGCGCTCGTTTATCCGTCTCACATGGCTTTATAACGTGCTGAAATCATATCTGAATGGTCTCGTCTTCAAATGCGCGTGGGAGATACACGTTCCCCACTTCGATCTCTGAAAGCAGGGGGCCCTCAGGCATCACTTCTCTCGCCCCTTTTATTTGCAATTTACATGAGCGACGCGCACTTGCTGTCCGATCCACACACATGAATCACCCTGTCCGCTGTTGATACGACCGTATATCGAAGTCTCCCGCCTTGATATGCGAACATCTTCTGCGCTATCTTGACGCCTTGCTTTCTGGTGCCGTAAATGTAAGGCATAAGTGCGATGAAGGGCAAAGCTATATTAATATCCTAGAAACGCGTCCCTTTGTTGGTGCCCTTAACCTTTAATGGCGTGAAGATCCCATGGAGTTTTCAAGCGAAATACCTGGGAGTCGTCATCGACAACAAATTTTCCTGGTGGCGTCACGTGGGCTATGTAGTGGCGAAGGTCAAAGCAGCAACCAAGGCGCTTTATCCTTTAATTTGCGGCAAAACTAAGCTTTCTCTGCGAAACAAACGGCAAATTGTATTTGTGTGTTACATCCAGTCAATAATGACATACGCGTCTGCTGCTTGGACCTATGAATCCACTGCAGTAGCGTCGGCCTTCAAGTGCGACAGAACAAATTGCTGCGTGTTCTGGTAAAGGCGCCGTGGTTGTGCGAAATGATCCTCTTCACTGAGACCTTCAGTTGGATCCTTTAAACATTGTCTTCCAACGCTATGCCGTGGTCCTTTACGGGAGACTCACCAGGCACACCAGTCGCCTGCTAGTGAGCGAACTTATTTACAAGCCATGGGACGGGGCACTTTATCACCGCCAACGTGATGCGCTGAAGCGCTAGTTTTTATTTTTTTTTGTTAATATAAAAAAAAATGACTCTCTGAATGCTGTTTGTATATCACCCCTGATTGAGAGCTCGAGTATTCGAAGTTTTTAACTCGCTCGAGCACCAGGAACTAATTAAATAAAAAATAAAACTCTCTCCACTGCATTTATTTTTGTTTTGCTTGTAAGATGAACTGATGTTAAACTTCTTGAAGGCATCCTTGCATATCAATCGAAAACTCAATTTATTAATCCGACTTATGCTTAAGAATTTATTTTAATATAAGCAGGTCCTGTTTCTTCTAAACATATTAGGAAGTTTTGTCTTTGCAATTATTTTGCTTTTCTAAAGCATAACCTTACTTAACTTTTATTAGCTTCAGAATATATTACCAAGCTTTTTTTTTTTCAGTTAACTATTCTAGGTATCAATTTATTTCTCAAATTAAATTCTGTGAATATAACCACGACACCATAATACCTAATTATGTCTTTAATCTATATAAATGTAGGGAACTTTTATAATTTAACACCTTAATTTTGAAATCTGCCACCCAACAATTGCAATTGGACCGTAAATACTGTGTTAGAGATTGTACTTTGTAAATTAACAAATTAAACAACTTACCCTTTTTCTTTTAAAATCTGCGGCCTTCTTGAAGACCTCTTAAGATGGGCGTCCACTTTTAGCATATGGCAGCTATTTAGCCTCATGCTAATGATACCTTCTCGAATTAGCATTTAAAAATTTAGTTGAGTAGCCCCTCAACTTGCAGTTATTAGGTTACAAAACAGCTTTTTAAACACTCTAAACTTACCTTTTGTAGAGATAACTAATAAGGTCGTCTTCATATTCCAGTTTTATCTGTTATAGCACTATCTAAAAGATCTAAAGAGTTTTTCTTTTTGTATATGTAAATTGAGGGTTGACCGTCTAAACATTCAAGGGATCTCGTGACCCTCACGCTCTTTCTATTTTTTTGTCTTTTGCTGTTGTCTTTGTTTGTTAGATGGTGAGCGCTGCGCTCAGGCGACTCGAGCAATAAAATGAACAACACAGCTCTTCTTAATTTAATTAACTCTATATTATTTTCTTTGTGATCAATTTAAAATATTACTCAATTTGTTTATAATTATATTAGTTCTTGGAGTTAACATTTATAAAATTCTGACAATTTTTACAATATCGCTACTTTCATAGAGAATTAGTTTACACCCTTACACTCAAGAGGAGATCCGATAAAATTTATGCTAAAACGGTTTGTAAGATTTTACTGTTTATTTTTGACTATAAAAAAAACACGGCATAACTGCATAAATATAAAGTTTTGCTTAGATAATATATAGATATAACGGCCGTAGTGTTTCAGGGCAATGAATAAATAAATTCTGCTCTTGTGTCTACTTACTCCTTTTCTAATCCCTCTTTATTTTTATCTTTTGGCTCCTGTGTACATACTTATATATTATTATACAATTTAACTGTTTGTTATAAGCTAACTTAGTTTTTTCCCATCATCTTAACTTTCGCTGAGTAAAGTTTTGTTTTTAAACCCAAAAATGTCAATAATTAAGTTCACAATAATAAAGTTATAAAATAAATTCATTGATGTTAAACATACCCACTACTAATTGGTTTATATTATGGGTGATAGAATAAAATTAGGCAGCACTGATACCAAACTTTTGCGCGTGCATTTTAAAAATAGTCTGAGATAATTTTGTAAAAGCATATTAAGCCTTTTTTAAGGGTTAGATTAAAACCGCTGGTAACCGTGGGGGCCTAAGTAGATGTAGTGCTAATAGTTCTTTTCTCGAACCTATTCCGGATGACGAGGGTCCGGTACCGATACAAATCCGCGACACTTCTCAGTCCTTCGAAGCAACATCCTTCGGAAGATATACGAGCCCAAAATCAATACTAGGTGGTCTGCGCTCCACTCCCCTAGTTTCTGCAGGTCTTAAAAAAATAAGTATATAGACCTCATTCCTAATTTAAATTAGTGCGCTTTCTCGCCTGCAAAATTAAGTTAACTGCATATCCTTTTGCTTGTAATCAAATTTGTTCCAAGTGTGAGGGTGGACACCCCAGTGGGCAGTGTTATTTTTACTAATAATATATATACTTGTATAATCTAACGGCAAAAGTTTAATTTAACTACGCGCAAAAGTATACTAGAAAGTTGTAATTATAGTATTTCGTTTTTATGCCTCTTTAACATTATTAAGCAAATCTACTACATTAAATACAAGCCAAATATTTTCTTTATGCTGCGCGTCAGGGTTTAAATGGTGCAATAGCGGTTGATCGTAATTAATCTTTTAGGAGCATAGTTTTGTTAAGAAATCGCAAAAAATTGTAAAGGCAACTAAAGGACAAACCTCATTCAACACATTAAAAAAGAAGACAATACACATCACCTCCCCAAAAACTGAAACTCAGCTATAATAATACAGAGCAGTAAGCCCAAAAATTATCAAAAACTAAAATGTTTTATAGAGGTATTTTGAAATAAAAATAACTTTTCTATAACCAATTTAGTTAATTTTTGTCCAATTAAGATGTCCTAAAAAGTTACTTAAACTGCAAAAGAAAACTTTATAAAGCTACTGCAGGCGAATACTTTCCCTAAAATTGCTATATCACAACGTAAAGAAAAAATTCCGATCCTTTCATCATCCTCCTCATCCAGTTTTCCTTCGTTTATTAATTAGAATTAATTTTAAAGCTCTAGCACGCCAAAAAGTCACCGCAATCAAAATAAAAATTCGAAAAATTATTTATTATAAAATAATATTTAAACGTTGTTTTTATGCCAGTTTTGCTGCAAAGAAGAATCACGCTCACTGTATCCAGTATAAGTGTGCCCGTAACTGTGACCCAACCTGTTAAAACCACTCGAATGATGAGAGGGTATATAACGAACACCCGATTTTAAATGAGGTTGAAATCGATTTCGGTAGCTACCATTACAGGTTTCGAGGTCATTATTATTTATGTCGTTACAATTATCAATTTCACAGTCAACATTATTATTCTTAAGTTTACCATCACTATCATGACATATATACTCTGCGGGTGCTCTTTCGCTATAAGCAGGCACTTCCTTAGTTAAATCGTGGCCTTCAACCTGCTCATTCTTGCCAATAAAGCTTCGCGGGTCCTTGTTATTATCCAATATAGTTACATTGAAGTCGCTGGTGTTCTCACTAGTAGACGTTAAAGTTCTACTAGTGGTGTGATCGTTAAGCTGACGGGTGCTACTACTCATTTCAACAAGCGACAAATTAGAATTAGTAGCATTGCGATTGGATGGCCCAGTATTCCCTAAAGGGGTGCCATGGGCTAGTCCACCAGACATCGTAGAACGCGGTATCTAATGCAGGCTGTTCTAGTAGAGCTAAAAAAGCATATTAAAAAACACAACCTGCCGCGGTTGACATTGCTGACTACAGCAACCCAGCTCGTCATCGCCCGCAGTGGAATGCATCAAACCCTGCACTAGGTGCTGTGAAGCAAAACTATAAGCGGAATGCATGGAAATGGGATCGTAATAATGCTGTTGCTTAGAATACTGGACGCCTTTATCAAATATGCCAGGTAATATTAACATCCAAGTTATACGCTAATATAATAAACCTATTCTAGGAGCGTGGTATTGAGGATGCACCGAAGCGTATGAAAAAGCGGACGTCGTTGGATAAAAAGACTGAAAATGGGGGGCTTGTTGGTAAGCTGAAGGAAGTTGCGGTCGAAATTGACGCTGAGGAGCGTGCCGGCCATTCCGGTGAGGGTGTTGAGAGGAGGGCTCTTGCTTCTGTCCAAGTGAAGTGGGTTCGGATGGTGCAGGAGTTGCCAAAGAGCTCAGTGAACTTAAAGGCCGCATATAAAGGGAATGTAAAGCGGGGACGTCCGAGCACGAGACATCGCCATTATCTCTTGAGGGAAAGGGGCACTCATAGTATGGGCTCCTATCATCAACATACATAGCTGGTACCTTGAAAAACGAGTCGGGGAAAGATAAGGCAATTTATATACATACTGTGAACATACCGGATATGGCGGAGAAAATGAAGGGTAATAGTAGCCAACATCATAGTTCCCGCAGGAGGGGTGCTGAGGGTGATTAAAGCAGGGGTTTTGGGTGTTTTGAGTGGAAGGGGCGAGGGGGCTATGGATATGCGATAGTTCTGGGGGCTGCGAACTAAGGTGGCTTTTAAGTCGTCTCTGCTGGATAGATGTCAGCGGCTGAGCGGGTTGCTGACTTTGCTGCTGTTCTTGAGAAGAGGTGATATGATCGGAGCTTACATACGCCGGAATATGCGTGCCTTGAATAGGCAGATATGCACCAAACTGCTGATACACGTTAGGTGGTGTAGAAGAGAAGGGCGGTGGCACCAGAAGGTGTGGTGGCAGGCACCTGTCTTGAAGCGCGCCGTTGGACGTCTGGTAGGAGGGGATCGGGTGGTGACGAGTTGGGAGGGGATCTCTTGCTAGGGTAGAAGGAGCGGGGGTTAAAGGAGCTGCTGCCGAGTAAGAAATTTCTGAACCAGTAGCAAAGAGTGCCTCTTCTTTGGTGGCGTTTTTCCAGTTTGTGTCCAGCCCAAACTGCAAATTTAAAGTACCTAATTATTATAAGTTATTAGTTGAAATAAAATTAACACTTAGAAAAGAAACCAAGCCCAGTTGAGTGAGAAGTAGGCATAATTACGGGCTGCGCAAAGTAAGGCCGTTCATCGTCCTGTGACTTCCGATCCTTCGCCACTCCTAACGGCCGGTCAAATAACGAAGAATCCGAGGAAGTCACAGACTCATCGTCTCCGACCAACGTAGCTGTTTTGTTATCAATAGTTTTTGTAATTTCTCTGCAAGGAGAATCATAATTATTTTCATCTCGCGAAAGCGAGTTGCTCTGTTCCATATTCAATGCTTAAAAAGAACAGGATAGAGAACACTATAAGTCCCATTATTCTATAAAATTTACCTTCCTTGCCTGGAGGGACAGGTGACTGAAATTCTTGCTCCGAAGTGCCAACCAAATGCGAAGAGGGAGGCGACTCGTCATTGGCTTTGCTACATTCCACTTGGTTTCCTTCCTCCGATATGCTAAGCTGCTGCAAAGTGAGTGATGCGATATAAGAAATATAACGGTCTAGCAAGCCTGGTCGGTTATGGACTGAACAAGTTGTTCTTCAGAGATCTGGCAATTAGCCTGAGTCTCCACGCTTTTGTGAGCCCTACTGAAGTTGGCCCATGTTTGAGCCGGTGTACCTAATATATTGACAATTCCGACGTCATAAACTTAAGTTAATGAACAAAAGACACCTGCAACGAAAGGGGCGGTCTGTGCAGTCATTTCTAAGTTGCAGTTTGGGGTATTGGGCGGCAGGAGTTGCCCAGAGGAGGAGCGTTGGGAAGAGTTGCGTTGTATTAAACTTCTATAAGAAGGTTGGCTCGTACTATTATGGCGAACAGACTTACTACAGGTCTCATAAACGGGCGCAGTGGGCAAATAGGAGACACCCTGTAGTTCAATATTTTAAAAGTTTACCAAACTTAATACTTATATTAACTGTTACGCTCTTTTTTAAAGCACCTTTAGGCCTTTCACTAGTGCCTAATAGTTCCAGTTATAACAATTAACCGAAAAAAAAATTTACAAAGTACTTTCTAGCTTAATAGAAAAAAAGGAACCTTTTTGGGTACTTTTCTGTAAGGGAGATAGCCTTTTCCCTATATATAAGGTAAACAAAAAAAAACTTTAGCACTCTATGTAAAACAACCCCTTTCTCTGACTGTAAAACCAGAGTTATTGGCTCTGACTTGCCGCTCAGATTTAAAATCTTAATTATATCAATTACAAAAAATAACAAAAAAAAGATTTATATTTATAAAACTTTTATTTTTAAGCTCGGGTCCTTTGCTTTCTTTATTTTTTTTTTTGCCCACCTGCTTAAAATCTCCCTGAGAGCCGTCAAGAATAGCGTTGCTATTATTATAAAGTTATAGATAAGTGGATAAAAGCGTTTATCATTAGGCAACACATGTAATACGAGATATATCAAACCAAGTTTTATCCACATCAAAACCGTTGTCAGTTAGAATAAACATAATTTGATCATCGCTTAAATTTGACAAAGAAGCATCTTTAACAATTTTAACTTTTTCTGTATTTTATTAATATAAAAAAATGTATAAAAAAAGAAGGAGGCAAAATACTTTGAATTTCGGCGGTGGATAAATTACATTTTACAATTTTGACAGTGTCAGCAATTCTCAGCTGTTCCTCAGTGGGTTGACAAGTAAGGACCATAGTTATAACCTTAAATAACGATATTAAAATATTATAAGAAAAATTTTAACGATTTCCTACTTTTTATACAAAAACAATGATAGGGGCATATATAAGCGGTTGGGTTCCCCAAGAGAACCAAGAAGTAAACTAAGGTGATTTAATCACGCTGAACAACGCAAATGGCCTGTAAGGGGAGTAGAAAATTGAGGACGCTGAATCAGCGGGAGGGCATATATAACGTGGCGTTATGAACGACACCCCGCCAGAGCTGAACAGTCAAAATACCACGACCTTGCTCTGCCTATATAAACTTTACTAACTAAAAAATAATTTAAAAAAACATAATTTTATTTTAAAATTAAATCCAATAAATAGTGAACTATTAAATGCTAACAATTATAATCATATTTCATAAAATCTTATATCAGACTTCATCATAGTTGTCGATACATAAAATTTTTTTAAATAATGTCGTATATGACACCTTACTCTCTTCTAATCTTTTTTATTATTATAATTATTTTTTTATATATACTTTATATTATCCTTATCTCATTTTTTATAAACATTTTCTTTCCCCTTTTTAAAAATTTTCTCGACCACTTTTGATTGAGAACCCAAGGTCTTCGAAATTGTTGACTCATCGAGATTAAGAAAAAGTTTACAAATAAATAATAATAATAATAAAATTTTGAAATTTTTTGCTTCTTTAATAAATATCTAGTTGCTTATATGTTTATTTGATTTCATATATATATATGTATATGTATTTTACATTTTTTATGATTTATATCCTGTTTTTTTCCTTACACTTGAATCTATAGTTACTTGACTTCCCTATGAATGCCCTTTTTTCTAAATACACTTACCAAACACCTTATTGATAATTAACTAGCTGTCCATTGTGAACTTAGTTAGAAACCACAAATTTAAAAAAAAACGATCTTTTAAGAAAAGGTAAAAAGAGAAAAATGAAGTTAAAACCAAAAATAACAGTAATTCCAATATGTCAGTAAACCCTGGACCTTAGCAAAATTATACTTGAACATCGTGAGATATTACAGATTAGATTACTGGAAAAAAAAAAAAGCTCTTAAGAACATACTCCCAATAATATGATGGCATATGTTATGATTTAATACTCAATAATTGATTTCCTGCTTCTAAAGGTGGGTAACACTTGTGGCGTGATGAGAAAGCTAATAGCTTAAGAGCCCATTACTCCATCGATTAAGCGTTAATTATAATAGTTAAAAGATTGCGATTATTTAAGTAATAACTTAGTTAATTATACAGTAATTTTTTTATTTATATGCAAATTAGTAATGATAATTATTTTTGTAGTAAGGTTTAATTAATAGATATTAGTTAATTTAATTTTTTTTATTGATTACAATATATTAGTAAGCTAGCTTCCACAGTTAATAAAAGATTAAAAAATTGTGACCCGTTCTCAAACTGGAAGATCGCGATAGATTCTTTTCTTAATAGGAAGTAAGCTTGTTGCGTCCCTACAAATGTTCTGCCGATTTTTTCACGCTAAATAGCAGGTGATATAGCAGTATGACACCTATCGAATGTTTAAAATTCATTATTTCAAGTATTGACTCAAGTCTTTATCCCATTGGTTTTAATTCTTAAAAGCCAAATGATTGGGACGGAACTGAAGTAGGAACCGCTATAAAACTTAACGAAGTTAAATTACTTCAGGATGAATACCATCAAATTAATTGATTAAGAGAAGAGAGTTATCATAAGCTAAGTTAAAGCAGGAGAAACTGTCACAATATTGGAAAACAGAAGAAATGACTTGGCGGAGAGGAATAACGCAACTCCAACTTTTTTATTACAGAGGATATAAATTCGAACAGATTTTTAGAGCTCTTCCAAATAATGGCAAATGCAGTCTGTTTAAAAGCATAGTGCTTAAGCAAAAGGAAATTTTTGAAGAGAAGATTACTTATAGATTCGGCGTGAAACTAGAAGAAGCTTGACAACTTAATAACGTTAAAATTGATAGTTCTCATGATGCCTTAGAATCGGTGAAGAAGGCTATTAAAACATTTAAAAGTTATAATCGTTTTTATAAGGTACAGTTTAATTTTGTTGTTCTGAGGAGACAGGTGCATTCCGGTAATTCTCCTACTCAAAAACAAGCCTGCATAAGATAGGCAGGTTTGAAAATTCTAAAAATCTCTGTTGTTATATTAACACTATATGCCGCTATTTTAGAAACGTCAGTCACATCGAGAGGCTTTGCAAGATAAAGCTTAGTAGTGAAAGATATAATGTACAAGAATTTACAAAATCGGGCTTTAATGCTCGAACTCTTAGTCCGCAAGGTCATGAATACTTTAAAGCTAAAACCTGTTCTCATTTGGTTAAGAAAATACATTCTGACTCCAGTTGTTTATTATTAATGTGACAAGTCTAATTGAAAACTTTAGACCTATTGAAGAATCGAAACAAGGTCACTGGAGGGGGTAATTAAAATAGTGGCAGGGCCTGGTGTCCTCGCTTTTGTGAAGGATTTATAAAGCGTCGACGACCTATGTAATAAGAAGAATGCTGTACTGTTTAACCATGTTAGTGCCATATTAATAAACAATGAGGAAAGCTGACAAATTTTTTTTGTCTACTGAGGAACATCAAAAAACAGCTCAGAAAGGTAACAACGGAATTTATTACATAATATCAGGAGTGGATCTAACTTGAATAGCATAGTATAATAGATCGATTGACCCACTAAACTTGCAAAAGTTTAGAATTGTATTTAAAGGTATTGAAGAAAACTTATATTGTATCATCTGAAAGGGCCCAATATAAAAAGAAGAAAGTTCAAGGAAACATTTACAAAAATCGTTCTAGACTTAATAGCTGTGAGGAAATTAAATATAAAATTACACGGCCCTTACCCGTTAACATTGAGCGGAGCTTGAGGGGCTAATTCTATATATTGAAAACGAACCAGACACATGTGTAGTTAAACTATGTTTCCTTTGTGATAGCGGATTTTTAAAAACGACTTGAGATAACAAGTATAAAGTGAAGATAATCACCCCGGACAATACAAAGGAATTTACCTTTGTGTCTTGACTTTCCATGTCCAAAATTAGAGGGGCACCTCCCATCTTTACCGCGCCCCATTGTAGACTGATATAACGGCTTATTAAAATCTATGACCAATAGTTTCAGGAGACCCTTTGTTTAGTAATTTCTGGGCTAAAACTTTGAATTATGCTACCCTAATGTATATTAAAACTCAAATTTCTTGATAAGATATCCTTAACGTTGATCCTGATGTAAAAAATTAAAAGAATTTCGGTATACAAGCCTTTTCTTATAATGTTAAATTTGGAAATGGCACGAAAGAAACTCTCCAAAGCTCGCAGGAATTTTTATCGATTTTATGATGACTTTGGTCAAAAGCAGAAGTTTAGAGAATTTCCTTTGGGACCTAACAACATAAAAAGTTTAGTCCCATTGAGCAATGATAAATGTTATTTTCGAATGTTTTTTAAAAGGTAGGAAGAAAGCGACTCCTTTGACAGTAGCCAAGAAGCGGTATTAGAATCTAAAGATGGAGAGGATACGAGGGGCGCCACGCCAAGCAATAATATGTAGACCAACATTAAGCCCGAGTTTGGTGATGATACCCACGCATGCGAATCGCTTCTGGTTAGCGAGGGAAAGTAAAGTTTCAAAGCATCCGAACATTATTATGGTAAAATGGTACCGTTTCGGACGTTAAAAAAACAGATTGAGAGATGAAAGGGGTGTGTTAAGATTTTAATAAAATTTGTAGAATATATATAAACTATAATAAATATGTTAAAAATTGTATATAATATGTGTATAATGATGTGATATAGGCAATATATAAAATAAAAATAGTATAAATAAAAAATTCAAAAGTTTAAACAGTAAATGCTTGCTTTATTGATCAGTTTTAGTTCTGTATTTATTACCTTTACAAAAGGTCAAAAAATGCTTCCATATTTGTATAATTAAATTTAAGTAACCTAGATTAGTTTTTGTAAAGTTTTACTTAGTTTACTTTGTATCTAATTAATAAAGGTGGCCAAATTATTTTGTAAATGTTGTCGAAAAATTTATTCCCTTGTATTTTTTTTGGTTGTTTCTCAGGTATTGATTGGTATTCACTAATCATTTTTCTTGTGGAAATTTAGGGGTTTCGTTTTCTGTATCTTGTTTTATGGTTAGCGTATTTAATGTTTAATGTAATTTATTATTTTTTTATTTTCCATATTTTATTTTTGTTCCTTTTTTTATTACATTTTTCTTGTATTTTGTGTTTTCTATATTTTGTATTTTTTACTGTCTTCGGTGTTTTCGTATGCTGTGTTATTGGGTTAGTCCTAATAACTTAAGGTTTGCGTCCACTTTTTGACGTAGTGGGGGTTATAACAGCCTAATAATCAATGGTACCGATGACAGTAATTAGTATATAAACAACGTTAAACGTAACTCTATAAAAAGTAGCATTAGTAATAATACTAGCAATAGTTTTTACAATATCGGTGACTGCCAGACCACAAATTTTATTGATAAAAGTAAAACTAGCACCACTACCCGTTTTATTTAAGTAACTTTAACAGTAACAACTAAAATAGTAATTTTAACTTTACTAAAAAACACTGGTGATATAACAAGTTATTTTAAAAAAAACATTGTAGTTCCTTGTTAATATGAACAAAATTATCTTTATTTATTTGCAGACGCTAAAAGTATTACACAAGAAACCAGGGTCTATCTCCACCTAAGTGATTTAAGAAAACTTACCCTCTTATTAGATTTGTTATTCGCGGAGTTTATAAAGAATGCCCCTCCAAAATTAAATTTAAACTTATAAATTAAAGATTCCACCCCACTCAGGGTCCGTTCTTAATTTAAGTTTAGGTACTTCAGAAAAAACTGTCATTTTTAGTTTTAACAATATAGGGCTTCTTAGAATCTTAGATAAATCTATAAAAAATAGTGATAGAATTTAAATATTGCACTTCATTGACTCAATGCGTGAAATGCGGAGTAAGATCATAAGCCCAAAGCTTGCGTTAAGAGATATAAAGAAAAACCTACCTGCGCCTAATGTCAATTGTGCATTTAAAGACATATCTACGCAAGCAACAAATAAGTTGTTCTAAAAGTTCAGCATACATTCTTACTAACTATTCCCTGTTATGAAAAGGAAGGCTATGCGATCTATGGCACCCTTGTCTTCACAACCTAAAAGTTAAGTTCGAGTAAGACCAACTGGAGAATGCTCTTCTATGTTAAGCCTGGAGCTTTTCAACGGTCATGAGATCTACTCTTAATCAGTGAAGGGTTCGTAAATAAAGGGCTCTTGGCCATGTTATTCCAGTGCCATAAATATAAACATATATATAATAGTAAAGCATTATGGTAATATAAGCACAAATAAAGAAAAAAAAGTTTTTGTTTTTCTGCGTATTATATCCATATGGATGAAGGTAAAACCAGAATAAGTTTTTGCTCTTATATTATGTATGTTTTAATTTAAGTCGTGAAGAGGTTAATAACCTGAAAGCTGCTACCGTTTATTTAGTGATCAGAACAATATAACAAAGTATTAGAAGAAAACCCTCTTCTCTATCCCAGTCTGTGTGACCAGTCCCCTCCTTCCTCTTCCATCACTCGTGCAAGGGAAATTATGTGTGATAATTATTTTATCAGGTACCACAACCTCAACTATAGGAAGTAATTAGGTTAAACTTGTAAAAGACTAAGAATTATAGATTTTTTAGAATTTAACGTTGTAAACACTATCACACTTTATTACTAAGATCAAGAGAAACCTTGTATAGTAATCAGCGAAAAGTTTTTGCTAGGGGCACACCTGCTTGGATTAAAAAATGGAAGAAAGTAAACACTAAGCTTGTGTTAATTTTAATTTTTTTTTAATTATCATGAACTGAGCTACACTATTTTTGACATTTTTATATACGTGACAAGTTTATAAACATATGCTTGTGATTTCTTTATAGGTTCCCAGTTCAGCAGAGATGAAAGTGAACCACAAGTAAGCACGTAAGCTAAAAACCGCATATTTATTTACTTTTTATATATACTTTATTACTGTACAAGTAACTTGTCATTTTTAGTGATGTCTTTAACTCGTATAGTAGGGCTTTTACTATAGAATCTTTTTACAAGGAGTACGCGAGAATTAAAGAAGCCCGTGTTACCAACATAAGTATAGTTCTATATCTTTCAGCTATTCATGTACTTTACTATTTCTTTAAAAGCTGTTAAACGACCTAATGAAGATTATATGAAAAAACTTGACTCTACGATTAAAAAAAACTCGGCTTTTGTTAAAAGGCTACGCAACCTTAGCGAGGATCAAGTGATTTTCTAATATTTTCTTTTCTTATATTTAACTTTGAATATTTATTATTTTTTGGAAAGAGTAAAGCGTTGGAACATGATTTTCTAAATTTAAATCTGACCAAGTACATCAGCGAGGCAGTTAACGCCATTTGCGAAGCCAAGTTGAAGACTTCTGACGTCAGTATGTTGTTTGCAAAGTCTTTTGTTGCATCTTTATTAACTCTATCAGTTACTGCTGTTAATCTCTGTTCTCTGTTTCATCGACGTTATTCGGATTTTAAGCTTCTATTTACTACTTCTATTACCAGAATTTTTTCGGACGTTCTTTCCTTTGATAAGGTTTACCTTCTTAAAAATATATTTTTTTATACAATATTATTTAATTTAGAAAGAAAAGGGGACTTTAAAAAATGACGATCTTTCTAAAAACTTGAGGAAGTACCGAACAGCTTTACGTCTTCTCGGCGCACTCGTTGTTGAGGGTTTCTTTTTCAATTTTTTATTTTGGTGGACCATTTAACTACCGAACACTAGGAATTGTTGACGACTACCAACTTTTGATTAATATACTTTCTGACGTGTGTGGAGTTGATGAAGGACAGTACCTTTTTTTAACGGCTGTCATATCTTTTTTAAAAGGATCCGGGGAGGTTGTCTTTTTGTTTGTAGCGTGAGTGTGCGGAATTCGGATTTCTGATCTTCACCTCTACAGCTTCTTCTCAACGCCCCTTCCCGATCGACAAGGCTTCTATTGGAAAAACATTGTTGCTCTCTTCCAGCGCTTAATAGTAGTTTTTTTGCCGTTCCTTTTATGAAGCAAAATATCGGTATACTAAAATAGTTTTGCCCGAGGAGTGTAGAAGCCGTCTGAAAAGTGTATTGGGCCGGTACTTTTGCTCGGCCTCGGGCCATTTACTTCAGTTTGATGTATAACCGCACGCAGTCTCCCTTTATTTTGATAATGCCCCTTTTAGTTTGCATGAAGAGCTGCACGATATGGAACAACAAAACCATTCCGTGCTCCAGCTTAGAGGATTTCTGAGCGCAGACTCAAAAGTACTGGATGTGTCGTGCTTTCTTAATAAGAGAAAAAAACTCATGCACATTTTCTAAGGAGGCTTATGAGAAGCTTCTTGTTAGTTACGAGAAGATGATCACGAACGTTACCGCGCTGGCTGATCTACTAGATCTGGAGGTGCCCCAGTTGCCCGTTTATACTGCAGAAGCTACGCGGTTATTTTATAAGAACTGCTCACCACATATCGTAGACAGACTTATGAGCACTACCAGCCTAACAGAAGGACCCGGCCAGGGCATCGAGCTATCTGATCCCTGCGAAAATTCGGAAGGTCCTTCTACGTCTTTTATGGGCTTCTTATTAGTTTGGATGCGCTATCTATTTAGTGAGTGTCTGGGACGACTGGGAGCAGAGATCCTTTTATGAAGACCTATTAGATCTTAAGAAAGCCGTGCCTGGTGGTTTATTGGAAAAGCAGGGTAAGCTTGTGACTTTTTTTTAATATCAGCTTAATATTTTGCTTTATAGCATCCAAAAATTTAGAGGGCGAAAAACAAAAAAGTAAAGGAAAGGGGCGGGGGTTCTCACTTTATCACTCAAAACGCTGCTTTAATTAAGCAGGAGATGCTGAGGAACCCAAAGAAGCTCCGCGCACGACACTGTTGACCCAGCTCGACCAACTCCTTCTTCGGTTGACCAGTTTTTCACCTTTTTTGGGCTGCTTGCCACTAGCCTCTCTTGTACAGCATGCCTCTTTGCGTTAGTAAAGATGATGCGGATAAGATAGCTGTTGACTTTTGCTTCTTGAACGCGAAATCTACCAGGAAGAGGCTAGTCAAGGCTCTCTTTAACATCCCCAGAACTAGGTCGGGCCTTTCGACCTCCTTCCACCGTGCTATGTTTACTTATACAGCTCTTTAGATTGGATCTCATCCCGTACTACGCGAGGCTCGCTGCGGTTGTTAGCCCCCATTTGCCCGATGTAGGCTCTAAGCTCGCCCAGCTTCTTGACGAAGAGTTTCAGTGAGTGTCTTTGGTCGTGCTTGTTCGAATTTGCTACTCACCTAGTGCATCAGACAACATATGCAGAAAAAAGAGCAAGGGAACCTAGAGGCGCGCATACGCAACGTCCGCTTCATCGCCGAGCTTACAAAGTTTTCTATTGTCCCTCATCGGGTCGCTTTGGACTACTTTCAAGTATGTTCTTGCGCCTTTTTTTCTTTTGCTAAGCCGCTTCTGCCGGTATACTTTCCTGCAGGCGCTGCTCAATGATTTTACCCACCACACAGTTGACGTTACCTGCCACTTTCTAGAGAATTGCGGCAGGTTCAAAGTTCCTCTCTTCCAGCGACTGCTTTTTCTTATATATAATGGCAGATACCTTTACCGCTCCAGCCAAAGCAGTATTCGTTGCAAAAATCTTTTGGGCGTTATGATGCGAAAGCGTCGGGTTTTGCATCTGGACAACCGGCAGACCACAGCAGTGGAGAATGCTTACTACTTCTGGTCTTTTTGTTTAGTTAATCTCCTATCGCTCTTTACTACTTTGCATTCGGTTTGCCTTGTAGTAATCCTCCTGACAGGCTTGCCTATAAAAAAAGTAACCGCACCCCCACCCAGTTATACATACAGAAGCTCCTTTATAAGGACTTAAACAAAATGTCTGTGGAGCGCGTACTGAAGCAGTTGCGAAAGCTTAACTATGAAGACCTTACCACCTTGCATTACGTAATCTCCTCCTTGTCGAAGCCGTGGAAGGTTCACTTTGGTCGCCCTCATGTTGCCGGTCTGCTTTTCTAAGTCACCTGCAGGTCAAATACTACAACGTGTACTGTCTCGCTTCATTGGTTGCTGGCCTTTCAAGATGGTGCAGTTGTCTGTTTTTTCCTGTGCTTGTGGCTACTCAACGTTCTACCGACAGGTATGATGAAGTTGGGGTCTGCGTCGTCGACGATCTCCTCGAGGAAGTACGGATCGGGTTGGAGGTCCGCGTCTATCACCATGTGTCGTTTGCCCTTCTACTCAAGGCGACCCGCTCTTAGACCAACATTGTCTCCAATAATCAAAGGCGCTTGACGGTTGTTAAGTTTTTAGGCGAAGTGCGCGTTTTTTCTTTCACCTCAATTAGAATTTCGGTTATAATATTTCTGTAAGTTGTACAACTTCAGGGTCTTGGATTCCTCCACCTTGTTTGACACGATGTACACTATCCTCTTTTTTTCTCATAACGTCGTGAATTCGGGTACTTTTCACCTGTATGTTTTTTTTTATTCATTTTTAAACTTCTAGTTCAGACACCCCGTTTGCATCGCCTCTCGATGGCCCGACAGATTATTTTAGAATCCGCCTCATGTAAAATTGGTATACTAAGTATTTCACACTCACACTTAGTGGCTATTGCGTCAGTTGTGCATTCATCGACACCTGCGCTCCTTACTTTGATAGCTCATCCACTAAAAAGAAATTTAAGTACTACTTGCATTACTTTCAAGTAAGTCCCGTATAGTTCTGGCTCTCTTTTAGAACTGTGGGTCCAATAAAATTATGGTTTAGTGGTATATACTTTCAAAGAGTCAGCCGCTTCCTCTGGATATCGACTTCCTTCTGCAAGGTGTTCTCGTGCTTCCTTTTATAGGCCTGCACTCACTCTCTTTTAAGATACATTTGAAACTCTTCGGCCGCCTTTCCGGTTGTGCGAAACATATAATCAGGCCAAGGCAGAGGTTTCTCATGTTTTTCATTGATTCATGCTGTTTTCTCTTTATTTAGAAGCTTAATTACGTATAGATTGAACGGCTACAAGAGACATTTACTAAACTTACTTTAAATTGCTTAAGCAACAATGAAGTTTTAGACGAAACGGACGAAAAGTTGTGGTTTTTCTGGACTTTAGTGACACATATCTCATCTGTTGCTATGGAAGTATGAGCGACACTCTCTTGGAACCGGAGGCTAACAGCGATGAACTTACAGCGAGTCAACGCCCGTCCTCATGTGCCGATCCGGTTTTCCTACTGTGTGATTCTTTCCAGATTATTGGAGCTGTTACAAGCATTTAGGAAGGTTCCGATGATCACGAAGAGAGCATTATTCTGCGAGGAAAGGTTAAGCAAGTACTAGTGGAAGAAGATGAAGCCTTCCTATCTGAACTCGGATCATTAATTAGTAAAATTATGGAACTGTTTACGAATGCAGATTTATTTTAGGCATTTTCAGATGAATCGCATATTTCGGGGCGGAACACACCTGGTTCCTCGGTCTCGGATCTCGCGCTACCTTCCATCCACCGTAAGGAAAACGGTGTTCCTAGCTCTCTCAGCTATCATTCTCAGTCGAAAACTTATGACGCATCTCGTCTAATAGCAAGCAAATTTTCCGAGACTTCATGGAGGGTCATGACGAGAGGGAAAGGGTGCAAACACCACTTTAAGAAAATCGAGCTTCCAAAGGTTTGTTATTGATAAGCCACTCTGCCTTTTCCATCTATTTGTTCTTTCTAGGAATCTAGCTGGGTAGTAAATTTTAGAAACAGACATCAAGAAGAAGAGGCCGAGAGGGACGAGATGAAGCGCTTTATATTGGAGTATCAAGAAAGAACGGTTGAGGAGGAGAGTAGTGGTCTCCTTTGCTGATCATCAATGTCCTTTTGTATCGTAACTGGTAGCTTTCTTTTCTACTACCAGATGGTTTTATAAAAGCCTCTTTTACTCCGCAAAGTAAGCTAAACAGAAGCCAGAAAGGAAGAAAACATTTTGTACTTGTTAAAATTTCACTTTGCTGGTTTGTGTATCTGACACTCTTTTATATGTTAGACATTACGTAGATACCAGAATTAACATTCTTGCGCAGCGCTCCCCAAGACTTACTTGAGTATCTTTTACCACTGTACAGTACGACTGCTCCTGGCTTTTTTTCGTTAAACTTTATTGCGTTTAGGAAGGTATCTGCTATTAATCAGAGACGTTATAAATAAATTCGTAATGAGCTAAAATATAATTATATCTATTTTGTTTTCTTTGGCCTTAATAAGAGGCCACTGTGGTGTGCTTTTATAGGGCACGGACAGACTAATACTGTTTTGCTTTAGCAACAAACTAATAGCTTTTAGAGATTTAAAATATTAATTTTTTAAACATGCTTCGCCTTACAGTCATCGTCTTTCCGTTGATACTCGATTGATTTTTTATTTCCATCAAGTAGTTATTGTTTAAATTAATTTATAAGGTTTTTTGGTAACTAAAAGAGCCCAAATTTAAATATAATACCGAAAATATACTTAAACTGTAGTATGCTAATTTTATAGGAAAGTCTGCTTATGTGCATACCAATTATTATGTTTGATGTTCTGAATAATGCAGTACATGCAATGGCCTCATTCTAATACGCTCCTTTTAAAAAGCTCATATTAACTCTTAGTTATGCTAAGTAATTACCTCGTTTTTTCTTTGGCAGCGCCCGTTTTTTCAATATAAATTTCTTTTGGCTAGAAGGATTATGCCATGTTTAGTGACTTTTTTTCAGCTTCGAATTTTTGGATTTCAATATTAGTATGTAAATTTAATTTTTAGCGCTGTATATACGTAAAAATATTAACTTCCGACGGGTCATGAGATATTCCTGTTCACGTCAAAAATATAAATAAGCCACCTTTTATTAATGAATGTTTGCTAACAAAAAACGTCCACCAATACTAGTGTTAGTAAAAATATAATAACCAATCAGGTACTAAAGAATTTCCAAACAAGCTGAACGGGTTGAAGCGGGAGAGTGGGCTCGCCTAACAATGCTTCTACTTTTTCAAGTTTCGGAAAGAGCACGAAGTTGCAGCCGGGCAAAGGAATAGTGAAGATATTTTTATTAAAGACAGTTAAACTACTACAGTGACGAATAGAATCTGATTGCTTATGGAGAAATATACAGTAACAAGAGGTTCACATAAATATAAAAAATGGTAAGAGTCAGTAGGGTAATTCATACACAAAATGTTGACCTTTGTCTAAAAAAATGGCAAACTACTTGGTAATTAGTAAAAAATTATATTGGAAAATTGCATCCTCACGATATAAAATAAATAAACGTTAAAACATTTTTTAAAATAAAATAAAATTATCCTGTATTTTCAGTAGAAAAAGACAGCAGCAAATCATGTTTCTTATAAAGATATGCTTACCACACATAAAGAAATATATGAAGAGTAAAATTTTTAAGAAATTATAAATACGTTACACCAAAAATAATTAGTTAAATAATTAAATTTTATCAAATAGATAGTTAAGTTAAAGGAAATTACAGCGCATCCAATGGTTGCGGTACTCACGAAATCGGAGTCCGTAAAAAGTTACTTCTTCATTAGAACACGATAGAAGTGTTGTAAAATTGTTAAGGTGATCTATCAGTAAATATAAGGAAGAAATAAAGGTACCGATGTAGAGAACAGCGTACTTCTGGGGGCAAATAATGGCGGCATACTACCATTTGGCCCAGGTGTCGAAGAGAAGTGAGTTTTCCTAAGTCCTACAAAGGATAGAGCGCCTTTTGGCATCAAAAAATTCAAATATAAAATTCTTTGAGCTTAAGAAGTACTGAATGGCTGTGATTTGTAAATTAACGCCTTTGAAATACGCCATATGATTAAATGTGTAATATATGTGCATTCTGTCCTTTCAAAACTTCATTATTTAATAAACAAAGTAAAGGGCGCTCTATGTAATAGTGAATGTATACTTTGTACACCACAAACGTTTGTAATAATTGTATTAGAAAATTTCAAATGTATAAAAATTTTTTATATACCGCTTAATTTTAATAGTAAATGTATTTTAACCGCAAACACTTAAGCAGACATGAGGTTTTACTAAGTGAGTACAAAGTATACAATGAATGCGATAGATAGATAAGAGCAGCAGCAGGGAGATGCCCATTTTAGAGGTTGGGCTTGTTAGAGGCTTGAACAACCCATGAAAAAAAAAGTAAAGCGGAATTTTCGTCTGAACTATCGGGACTTTTGTGTCGTGTTCAGTTTGAATTTCCTGAAAAAGTATAATTAATGAACCTCATAACAATTATAATAATAGTATTTGTAGGTGTAGGTTTAATAAATTCTTTCCTCGTAATATTATATTATAAATATATATCACAAGTTTATAACATTTCTTAACGAATTTTTATAAAACTTTAAGCCGACTTATAAAAAACCTGATTGGCTTCTATACACTTCAACATTTCGTGCTTTTCACTTAGCCATTCCATACAATGGAGAAGCAGAAGGGATCCTTAAAGGTCGTTAACGTTTCTTAAACAACTAACGCATAACAATATCAAAACAAATATTTTGAAGTATAGTTTCATTGAATTTCCTTGTACTAACGCCTAAAAACTAAGCCAGCTAAGAAGCGCGAGTTCAAAAACTTGTAATACTAGTTGCAGGGTACACTAATAGTATTGTGATGTAAAAACATTAAAACGGAATCAAGAGTAACTATAACGAAGCGATTTGAGCATTAACGCGTAAACTTTTCAAGTACTGGGTTGAGGGTTTAATATCGCCCTTATATAATTATTTTTAAAATATACAAATACACTTGTTTACAAATCTATAAGTTCTTAATTATTAAAAATTATTTTTTTGCGAGTTATGGGTACTAGTTTTACATAAAATTAAACTTATATCTTCATTTAATGGATTGATTTATCTGTCGCCTCTTCTTAGCTTTTATAATCACATTAAGTGTCACACAATTAATACCTATATTTTATTTTTTAAATTATAAATACGATGAGTTCAAGTTTAGAATTTAATGGCTAGCATGGTGTACTATGATGTGTATATGGTAGTTTATAAAACATATTTAAAATTATTTCATAAGGTTAATTAATAAAATAATTCATGATTAGACACCGTAAATCATATAGCACAACCATAAAAAGAAGTTATATACTAGTGAAATATATACTTCACAAGTTTTTAAAACTAATATGATAAAAGTGTCTGTGCACGGTGGACTAAGTTGGAATGAGAAAGAGCGGATGCTACGAATTTTTAATAATAGGATTGATTGCTCGCTGGCTAAAAAGGGGTGGACTTCCGGATTCTTCGGACGGACTTAATTAAATCCTCTAATTTTTAAAAGATTGGAAGTTGCCTTCATGTGACTTTTATATATTTACCCTTATCCATTACTCTCGCCCACTGTAGACTAGTTACGAACTACCAAATGTTTTAAAGGATATACTAAACTTTAAAGCAAAAAAAAATTTATATATTAGCACTTCTTAGTTTCTTAAAAGATACTTAATTTCTTATAGAATTATTGATCTGGGTGTACTTGACCCGTTTTAATTATTCTCCCCTATAGAGTTGGAAGGGAATTAAAGGGGAGGGGCGTTGGATAACATACTTTATTAGGTTGCTTTACGGCCAGAGACTGCAATATATGTATAAATTAGTGGCTTTTGCATTCTCCTGCCAAGGCCAGTGATTGCAGATTATAAGCTCTCCAGCAACAACTAAAATTCTCAGAGAACGAAGCCCTGGTTACGAAGAACCCTTCAGTCCTTATATGTGAGTATCTTAACTCTAAGAATCCCACTTCTAACATTCATGCGTCGTTACCCAAACGATCATATCCGCTACACTTACATCAGCGAGCGCAGAATTCGTGTCGTATACCCACAGTATCCAACGCACATAGCGAAGACGGTAACATTAGGAGTATACGGGATATAGCTGTTTTAACGGAAATTAAGAGGTTTAATACAAACCCAATCCAATTTGTACGCCTTAACCCTGTTTGAGGCTCGTAAATTAGGTTTTCGTTACTTTTTTTCCGCACTCTAGATGTGTTGACAGGTTCTTGAGAGAATTAAAAAGTGTTGAGTAAATTAAAGTTTCTTTATTTTTTAAACTTACCTACATAACGCGTATATTTATTTTTTTTTATATATTTTAATTTTTAAAGCTAATAGCTGTTCAATTAACAAGCGTGAACTATAGTAGCTTAATGATGATTATATCGTTATTATTCTAGCATTTTAAGCTTTCTATCTTTTATATAATTTTAAAAAGAAGTCTAAGTTTTTAAAGCTAAGGGAATGAGACTTTCTAGCAACTTTGATGTTACTTAAATATAATATCAATCGGGAACCTAATTTTCTTTACAGAGTTTTTTAGCAATGGACAGAAAATATTAAGTAACTTTTTAAGTATAAACCAAAAACAGGTGGTTATTTGAAATAATCAACTATCATGTATTTCGAGGTAGTGCCAAGTAAAATGAAGGATTCGAGCGGTCCTGTGTTCGTACGCGGTTGATAATCCGTAGGAAGCAAAAAAAAACTTTCAAGGATGGCATACAAGAAATTTATTTAATTATAATATTATGAATGTTTATTTTTCTTGGGGTTTAACCGCAACGTTAACCATTTTTTTATTTAGTAACAACTTAACAGCTAAAGAAAAATTAATGGTTTCACCATTCCCTTATAACACTAGGTTTATCGTGTTGAATGTTAGCCGCGAATTGTTAGAGGATCTAATAATAAAAAACTATACTTGTTAATGTACTATAATACTAGTTGTAATTGGCAAATAATATTATAACGCAATTTTAAATACTTAATTTCTAGTTTTTTTCACTCTTCGCTGGTTAAGTTTTTATCTTCAACGCCAATTTAATAATATGGGGTTTAGGGTTTTTGTCGAATTAACAAGTTCAGTATCTATTTTACCTCCCGAACTTCTTGCCAACCTAAAATTACAGCGTAGGGTTACGCGCAATATCTTTGAGGTTATGCGCAACATCTTTGTTCTTCTGCTTTTTCTTTATTCTTCTGGGAGGTTACAGTCGCCTTATTGTGATGAATCTTTTAAGAAGTATAAGATGTGAGTATATTTTATTTGTGACTGTTAGTCCGACCCACAATACTTAATATGTTACTCGTGTTACTTACGCTCTATCTCATAACATCTGTCCCTTAAAGTGTGTAAATTTGTTGATAGCACTTTATGGTCTGTTAATAGTTAATTTACCAACGTGGGTAACTTGCACTTCAGATGACTTACAAGCCTTTACAGTAATAACTATTAAATAACTAACTAAGCACTTTATTTTATCATTAAACTTCGAAAGTATACGGATAAACTGTGAAATAAATTTTTTTTCGGGCAAGGGAATTCCCTCAGGAATTAGAACAATGTAAAATTTCAAGTATTATTTCACCTTATAGAAGAGTATGCTAATTCTTTAATTTTATATTATAAAAAATTAATCATTAGAGTTCTTCGAGGAAATTCAATCACTTCAATCGAAGCCATCTCTAACCTTAACTCTTTAGAAGAATTGTAAGTTGACTTTTAGTTTGAGTTAGGTCAGCCCATATATAAAAGTGGACTGCGGTGATCAATTTTTTGTTATTTACTTAATATGGAGTTCAACTTCTCTTAATCTATGTTCTCTGTTTTCAATTTTTTTCCTTAGGGATCTTCGAGCAAACCAATTTAGTGTAATTGACAAGAGAATGTTCAGTGGACCTAAATCTTTGACCTTTCTGTGCGTTCACTTATTATATAAGTTAATTATTTTAGAACTAAGTTTATAATTTGTTTCTTAAAATAACAAAAGTGTGCACAACACAAACAGATCAATATTTTATTCGAGCTGTTGGCGTTGACAAAAGCGTCGTGGTTTATGTATATGTTTTATGATACCAAATGATTACAAACAACTAATTATTGGTTCAGGGTTAATTCATAGACCATTTTCTGCGGAAGTAAGTAAACAGTGTGACATGGTAGCACTTTACAGATTACAAAGTGAGTTAAGAGGTTCCCGCTTTTTCCAACCAGCCATTGCTGTAGCCGCTGATTGTTAATAGGCACCTCTTTAGAATAAAGCTATAAACACTAGATGTTAATGGTAAAGAGGCGCCACTAAAGCTAAATAATATGTACGGTTACCGGGAGCTTTCCTAAGGGAGTAAAAAGTTACTTATGAAAGTGTCAAGTTCTAAGAGATTAACAACTTTAAAATTTAGAAGCACTACAATTATATTCTACTTTTAACTTATTTGAAAAAGTGACCATTATTTTATTTCTATACACAGAGATCTTGGGTATAATAATATTACCTTTGTGGAAGAAAATGCCTTTGCTAGCCTTGGTTCGTTGCAGAGCTTGTAAGTAAATCGAGAAATTTTCTTCAATATAATACTTCTTGCTTATATCTGTCCGCTTAAAATAGTTGATTTCAAGTTTCTTGCTAGTTATGTTAGCCTACCAAACTGCCTAAAAAGGGGTTATACATTTTTTAATATCTATAAGGCTTTTGGATGGCAATCAACTTGCTTTTCTTCATAAAGGCATGTTTAGAAAACTTACTTGCTTAACTTTTTTGTAAGTTTGTCGTTTAGCTTTTTTGCTTTCAATAAAATGTTTAATTTTCATTCTTAAAAACGACGGCCTTTAACGCAAGCATTATTTGAACTTTACAAAATAAACGTATTAAGTCAAATCACTACGTGCGGTTACTTTTTTATATGACTAATCGTCTCTAATGAGTGGCGGCCACCGTTTGATAGCCGGGCCACTGTTTAAAAACGTGGCTTAGTATATTCAACTGATCACTGCAACGTGTGTGTTAGTGGATAGGGATAAACCGAGGAAACGGTCGAAAAATTAAGTAAATGTTATCTATACGAGAATAGTAATAATACTTCAAATATTTGATTATATATATAATGTATTTAACCTTTCCGCCTAATTAACTGTCAGAAGCCTCCGAAACAATGTTATCCATTTCGCGGAAACTAGTGCTTTCTCTGATCTCTCTGCATTGGAGCGTCTGTAAGATTTTATATATATGAAATGACTATTGAAATCAACTGTACAATTGTTATCACCATCCATTTAGGGATATAAGCGAGAATCAACTTACCCAAGTGGAACAAGGAACGTTCAAGGGCCTTGCTAAGCTGACCACTTTGTAATATTCGCACTAAGACTTATTTAGGCTGTCAAGGCTATATATTCTGGCAATTTAAAGGGGAAAGGTCTAAAAATCTACCAAATAGATTATTACGTGTAAGCAAACTTACCCTACTCAAAAAAAGCCTGTTGCGGTCTTACTGGCTGAGCTTATTTAAGCTATTGAGTTGCCATAGATATTAACCGATTATGCATAAAAAACACTACGAACGCGAGAAGCAGCCATTTTTTCATTGTTATTAAAAAATTAATAGGATAGTTATGATAGTTCTAGCACTAATTACCTTTTTTTTAAATTTTTTATTATTGTATCTGGAGACCTGAGTCATAATAACATCCGTCGGTTTAAAAATAATCCTTTTTTTGCTACGCAAGAGATAAACAGATTATAACTTGTTAATAATATTGGTTTCAATTATAATAAAATCACAGCACCTTCTCAGCGCTCACCTACTTCCGATTATTCATAGCAGTATTATTGCCACCTTGGTACTACCAGTGGCTAAAGGGGTTGCGTCAGCGCCGTGACCTTCGTAACGTTAAGTTGTTATAGAGACGATAGTTTAGTATATCTTCTGAAGATTCCGTGCGTTTACTGCATTCTCGGGAGAAGGGAGAGGAGAGGCGTTTCTATGAAGTAAAGAGCGCATTCAGTTCACCACATCGATACCAGCAGGCAGGAGTCTGCTATAGCGTTGTACCTCCCCTCAAACTCCACTAAACTCACCATTACATCGTTGAGCCCGGTGCCCACCTCTTAGGTTATTTTTATTAACTATATATATTTGTAAATAGGCTTGTCAACGGAAATAACCTGAGCATAATACCCCCTAGTGCCTTTGTAGAGTTGAAGAATTTAAAATTTATGTAATCTAACTTTATTTTATTTTCATTTTTTTATGTACCTGTATTTTCGCTAGTTTATTCCTCTTTGTATAAAGGCTTTATTTCATCATAAATAGTTTATAATTATATCATTTTGCACAGAAATTTATGTGATAACTACATAACTGAAATGGCCCCGCTTCTTTTCATAAATCTTTCGATTTCCAGAAATTGTCATATTTAATTTCGAATTAATAAATAAAAGAACAGTTTTTATTATATGCGCATTGGAGAAGGAATATTCGATGAACTTTTCTTTGTTGGTTACGGCCTTTTTACAATGATAAATTTACCTTCCTCGAGAATACGTGCACCTTTAAGAATTCTCTTCAAAATTTAAAGTAAAATTAATTTAGTAAATTTTAACTGTAGCTAAAATTCATAGGAGCCCTTACCATAACTGCTTTATAAACTTTGTACGTTAATTCGATATTACTTATCAATGGCCCCTGCTGGCACTATTGGGCGTGAACCACTTTCTAGCATTAGCTACACAACCTTGTCATAGACAAATATAAGGTCAAATTTAAAATAGAAAAACGTAACTTTGTAAAAAGAAATGTAAAGTGGTTGGACAGGGAGCTAACAGAGAAGGGAGTAAAAATGGGGAAAGACCGCATACAAAAATTGCGGATGTCTTTCTCGACAGTAGGCGGAAACGAATAATGCACGGTTAACGTTTCATAGGGGTGTATACGGATTTGTTCAACGCTTGGGAAGCTGTAAACTCTTAAAGCTTCATTTGTAAAACCGTCTCATTGTTTTATGGCATTACTCACCGCAAGTCAACTTTTCTCTTTATTAAAACTAAGGGATGTTAACTTTTCATACTCATGCGGAGCTTGTAAAGTCTCGCCCTGGCGGAATCTCATAACTCGATTCTCTTATAGCTATCGCATAGAATCAAAGTTACTTTAATAACTTGGTATAATACCAGCGGTAGAATGTCAATTGTTGCGGCGCTAGTGACGCTGGTAAATGAGTTAAAGAATTCATCCAATATATTAAAGGTTATTGTCACGAATATTATCTTGGGGTCTCAATTTCTTTATTTCAGGCGACTCCTACAAAATTTTATTGTGGCTAAAATACTTGTCGTTTGATAAAACTAGTTATATACCAAATTATCGCTTTTGATCCTTGTCGTTTCGTCCGCTTCTCCCAGATGATTATACACCATAACCCTTTCAGAATTTGTATACCGGTAAGTTTCGGTTTTGCTTAGTAGACCTCGTCATCTGGCACTTTGAAGTTTTGGGTTTGCATCGTTAATTTTTTTTTTGTCGTTCTTCGTGATCTCGTAATAATGAGCTCGAGTGCGGTAACTACAAATTCTTCTGAAAAATGTCCCACCAGCGTTTCATTTTTTACTGCTGGGCTTGGTGGAGTTGTAGGTTTAAAGTTGTTTGTACGTTTATAATATTGTGCTATAGGTAATTAAGGTTGGATCGCTATTCATCCACTCAATACCATCGCTATCAGAATGAACTTAACCTCTTATTCTCGTATTTTATTTGTAGATTTTATTTTCTTTATAATAAAAAATCACCTTGTGAATTTTGAAATAACGTCTCGTAATATCTATATTCTTTATTTAATCTATTCATATGGCAAATTTAGTTTTAAAAAGCCTAACAAAGATCCTTTTCTCTCTTTAAGCACACTGTAAAAAATGCAAGTAGTTACTTTACAGTAGGTTGACAATTTTCTCTTATAGAAGGAGGGCCCCGTCCAAATCTTGAAAGATTTACTAGCAGTATTATTAAAGAAGAGGGAATTTTTTCACTTTACAGTGGGCTGACAGCTGGTATAACCAGGTTATATGGGCAAAGCAGCTGAAAAAGTTGTTAACAGAGTTAAAAGCTTAATTTAAACCAGGCAAATTTTTTATGCAACTTCTCGCTTTGGTCTCTATGAAGTTTTCCGAGATGCACTCTCTCGCTATCGCGATATTGATTTTGTTAGCCGCGTTATGACTGGTGTAGCTTCCGGAGCTTGCGCTGCTCTCATTTCTTGCCCTGCAGAAGTGTACTGTTCATTGCTGAATCCTTGTGTTTTTTTTACAATCAACCTTGTTCAGCTAGTGCCTTGGTGCGTATGTCAAACGATAGTTCTCTTCCGTCGGGTGATCAACGAAAATATAGACACATAATAGACTGCGCTACGAGGATCTGGCGAGAGGAAGGTTAGTTAATAATGTAGTTAACTTTAAAATGTAACAAGTCTATTACATAGGTGTGCGCACGTTCTGGCGAGGCTCCTTGCCTTTTGTTAATCGGGCGATGGTTGTCGGTGTCTGCCAGGTGGGCACCTACGATCAGTTCCTTTCGATCTTCAGCAAATTGGGTTTTTTTTTGTCGTCTAAAAAGTATACAATAAGATTATAAGAAACATTCTGCAGATATCTTGAACCCCACCTCTGTGGTTGCTTTTTCGGCTATGAGCGCCGGTAATTATATTTTCTACAATTATTTGTTTTTTTACTTTTGTAAGATGTGTGGTTTTATAAGTTTATATTTTTAAAATAAAGGGCTTATCTACTCGACTCTTACAATGCCTTTAGAGACAGCTAAGAACAGAATGGCTTTTCAAAAACCAGACCCGCGTGACGGTAGCAATATTTTATTATCAATAATTTTTTTTTTTAGGAAGTACAAGTGCTAAGCTCTTTCCTGGCGTTATTATTAAAATTAGAAATAAAAATTATATACAGGGGAAGTTGTCTACAAAAAAACGTTTCAAACGATTAAGCGGATCGCTACCACAGAAGGTTCGAACTAGCTTTTATGATATTTACAAGTTCTCATACTCCTGTAAAGGTCCCCTTTCTTTGTGGAACGGATTTTTGCCATACTTCGGGAGGTGCGGAGGTTCTAAAAAGCAATATGATTTTACTTTTGTAATTTAAAGAGAAGATCGATAAATAGGCCATACTATTTTGATGTTCTTAAGTATGGAGTATCTACGAAAACTTTACATCAAATTTTGTATTATTTCAAATTAAGAATTTTAAAAGAATATATCTTGCAAGGATACTTTCTCTGTTTCATGATAGTAGTATGTCAAAAATAAAGTTTAATTAAGGTGTTGCTTTACCTTTCTTATACTAAAAGTTGCTAGGGGTCAGGCCACAATAAGACTTATAGTCTATTATATATTTTCATCGAAGAGAAGTGACCATCAGATTATACGTTATTAAGGTGTTATATTTTAATTAATTAATACTGATATATTGCAGTTGATATGCAAACACGTCTTTACTATTAAATCCTTTTTGTCCTCTTAGTTGAAGAATAGGCAAGTTGACTCTCTGCGAAGACATATATAATAAAAATAAAAATTAAAAAAATAATAATTTTTTTAAGTTAAGATCAAATATTATTACATTTTTGTCGTTATAAATTGTATGCATAGTACAACTGTGGATATGATGCAATAGAAAACTAAATTAAAAAACTACCGCACGATAATAAGTTTTCCATATACACGGATATTAAAGCTACTAATTCAAACGTAAAGAAGATGCTTTAATATTTGGCTCTTAGAGTTATTATAACATTACATGAAGATAAACTATGAAGAAACTGCTAGCTATACCCTATACTTATACATAAAACATTAAGGGAACTAGTCCAAAGCTCCATAAACATATCATTATACCAAGATTATATAAATTACATAATAAAGTAGTTCGAACGATCTAATTTGCTACTTTGTAAAAAATTTCTATGATTTTTTCAAGGTTTAAATCAATGCGAACTATTAAAAAAAAGGGGATAAACATGAATAGTGGTAATAAAGAATCTTAAAGTTTTTTTATCTATCTCTCTTTCTATCTTTTATTTTTCCTTTCATCTTAATTTTGTTTATTCACATAGCTCATGTTTATATGTTTACTACAACCAAGAAGAGAGAAGATAAAGGGAGCACTCGCCCACACTTTTTAAATCGCTGGGTGGCCCTTGGGTAATGAACCCCCCATACATTTAAGACAAATTTAGTGAGCATTAAGAATGTCAAGTCGACCAGATTTTAAATAATTAGCAAAAATGATCTTATTAAGTTAGCTCTATTTTAATTACTAATTTACATATACATAGTAGTTAAGCATTTTTATTGTCTTTCAAGTTGAACCGATGAATCCTGAGACGACGTCAATTCTCAAATAGCTCGTTAATTAAATTATTGACCAGGGAAACAAGAGCTTTTTTTTCAAGTAAAGTTATTCTTTTGGCGACAAAACGTTATTGTCATATTCTAACGATGTTATTTATCGGGTACCTAAGATTCCAGGCGCATATAACCTCCTAAGTTGCACAGCTTTCGCAACTTTAGCAAGGTGGAATAATAAGCTTTCAGATTAGGAAATTACAACTACTCTAGCTACTTTTTAAAATCTACTAGTAAGAATTTTTTTTTGAGACAAGTATAGATCTAAGTTAATTGATCCTCCTAATAATATTGTTTAACAAAATTTATCAATACTCCTTATCCATGTTAGGTTTTCACCACGCCAGAACATTGGACGCTAATCTATCGTACTCAAGAAATCATACTCTTTACGCTAGTGTTATACAACCCTCTTTTAAGCCACTACATATAATAACATTCTCATTAAAGTCATAACTTGTTTGGTCATATATATTTAATTTTAGGGAATGGCAGAACTTAAATATTGAGCATTTTGGCCTTTTAAGCTGTTAAATCATCGACACCATAGAGTGGGGCTCCAATTCCTAGGCAGTGGTTTTCTTGGCGGTTTTCCAACCCCACTAGGCAAAATGGCGGGAGTCCGGGCCAGGTATTTTCCGCTTTTTTCAATCCTTCTGGGCAGTCCTGAGAGTGCAGACCCATCGGGTGGGCACTCATGCACGCTTAGATCAGTTAAGCGGAATATTATTCCCTCTTCTAATTAGGGCCTGGATGCAGTATGTCAGGTAATAATAAATAAGATATGAAGCAGAGATAACTTTATAGAGATTGGGGGAGATTCGCTTACGCTATGAGCTAAAATTAGTGTAAAGTCCCTTTTCCTTTATTTTAAAACTGACATACTAGTTCGAACTTTTAGGAAATTTTAATAAGCTTAACTTCTTCTAAAATGTTTCAAATGAAGAATAATATTACGAGAACTTCGGAGGATTAAGAAACGACGGAGAAATATAGTACTGAACTCCCTCCGTTGAGTTGTTCTGAACCTTTAAAAACTTACATACTTTACATATGTTATTTATGTTATATTTAAACGTAATTATTATTTGATATTTTCTTCAGCAGTTCTCTTTTATACAATGTTTATTTATTTTGGTAAGAAAAGTGAAACCTTATTTTAACTTCGCCATTATCTTCCCCTAATGACTCACTGTCTTTTGTTAAGTGGGGTACATGAAAGGGACAAACATACCACTTTGTCTCTTCTTTCTTTATTTAAATGCACTTACGGGCGTGATCTTACTAACTACCTTTTTATTAATAAACCGCTTTAGCAGAGTGAAACTAATGGCTTCTAACTAGAAATTATATTGGTTTTCTTACTTTTTATTATAGTTAAATATAGACTTTACTACCATCTTGAGTATTTTCCTTAGCGTTGGGTGGTAATCTAGTACTTCTTTCCTAGCATTAACAATCGTATGAGGAATGTGGATAACTATTTAGACTTTCTAACTTTATTGAAGCAATAATAATGTGCTATAACATAATTCATGCTATAGCTCTAACAAAGATTTTTTATAACTATTTTAGTAGAACGACCTAATTAGTAGTTCTAGACTGCTAGTTAGTTTCCTTTTACTAAAGTAGAAAGTGAAAAGTAGGACTCTTCTTAAGGTGAAACAATCTTCTCAATCGAATAGCCAGAAACTAGAAACTAGAAACTCTTAACTAGAAAGAGAATTTTGATCTTTTTGTTATAGGTAACTTGCTATTAAAATGCTAGGGTAATATCCAGCATTGGCTTACAACAGGTGTTAACGTTCTCAGTGGTTGAAAAATACTTCAATTTTTTGTACGACAAAACTGGTAAAAGAGTGTATCTATATGCATAGATATTTTAGAGAAAAAGAATCAGTAATAACAACACGGCCCGCAGTTGGGATTCAGTAGTGCAGCGTACATTAGACTCTTTGCAACGATTAAAGGCGTCTTCCGTGTGTCATAGTAAATGAGCAAATTTAAGAAAACATGCATTCGATAGGATCGTATAATAACTAAACATGTTGCAAAAATATGTACATTTTAGTTTGGGTAAGTGCTTTCTCAATAAATCTATTTCCTTAGGGCTAGCAGTAAGAATTTTAGCATGATCAGTATTACTGGTCAGGGGCTTTTTCAGGAAGCCTAATCTACCCGATAGTAATTTGTCAAGGCTATGGCCTAGAAAAAAAATAATTTGATTAGATATTATTAGTATTAACAATGATTGTAAATCTTAGTTTAAAGTTTAAAACACGTAAATAGGGTAGTTTCGCTCTCCAGGGTACAAGTCAACCAATAACGGATATGCTCTATTGATTGGTAAAAAAATGAAGTTCATATTAGAATTGTTATAAGTCTAGGACTGAATCGCATTATTATCATTTCTTTAAGTGCTAAAAGTACTTGGCTTAGCTGTATCACATACTTTGACTCAATTATATTTAGTATTGGGCTTAGAGCGAATAAATCTACATTTGTTAGGATATTATACCGGTTTCTTACTAAAAAACCATTTTCTTTAATAAATAAGTACATAAGAGGGTATTGGTCCTAACCTCAAACTCATGCGTAAATATTCTTAAATTAAAAACAGCATGGGGTGATCAGCGCAAACAGCAGTGTGTTCCTCTTTCGATCCGTGCCTCACTAACCTTACTAGGTTCCAAGATAACCTTACCTTTTCATACCAGCAATATTTTCTCTCATGCGGTAGTTAAAAATATTAAAAACACTGAAACAGTTTTATCCCCACTAAATCTCTCATGAAAGAGTACTAAAAAATATAATAAGGTAACTTTCTTAGTGTTTAAAATTTGTTCGAACCTCACATGGGAAGCTAGCTATACCGTGACAAATAGTAGATAAACAAGACAGGATTAGATGCTAAATAGTCAAAACAACCTAGCTACCTTCTTTCAAGATACTGATATGTTACCAGACATAATAGTAAACAGTATCAGTAGATCCTTGAATTAGCGCTTTAGCACTAGATTTTAATAATTATAACTCAGTAGATACTGGGGATCACGCCCATCTTTTGTTCGTCACCGTCCCTTATCAACTCAAATAATGACTCTATTTTACACCCTCTTAAGGGTTATTTTGCATGAATAAAGTCTCTAAGTTTATGTATAAACGAGAACAAACGCTAGTTTAGCTATTTTTTGTCTCCCTTTGACCAAGGCGGTGTTGGCTTTGAACGTCATCATTTAAAAATTAATGGCGAAGCGTTTGAAGCGGACCTACTCTCCTGCCTTCTTAACATAGTGGTGTAAGCGTTCGCTAAACTACCTGAGAACTACTATAGACTATAATAAGGTGTAAACGTGCTATGAAAGTTTACGAGAGGAGATTAAAGCTGTGTGAAGATAATTAATTAAAAGTTTATGTTAAATTGGTTAGAACAGTAATTATGCTCTTCTAAACAAAGGGGTCTACGAATATTAAATGCAGTGAGGAGCCACTTAAAAAAAAAAAGCTGCCCGAGTCCTAATAAACGTATCTCTTCGTTAGTTTTTGGAGCGAGTTATACAAGTTTCAGATATTAGAAAATTAAATATGATTCTGGATCGTTTGAAAACTTTAGTATTATAACACGGAGAAAGAAGGGTGGCTACGAGTTTGTAGCCAAGTTTGGTCGTTCCTGCTTAGAAAAGTTTAAAAGGTTTCTAGAATGAAATTTTATGAACACCGGATGACGATAAGTTTACTTAAAAACACGAATAAGACTTTTAAACAAAAAAAAGTCAGATGTAATGACTGATTGTGAAATTCTGAATTTAAACTTGGTTCTTTGTGATCTTTTTTTAACACTATCTTTGTTACAACAGAAATGGGGTTATGTATGTATTTTTTAAAGGTTTATTGATCGAGGGCTCAAGGATGAGAAAGAAATTGGCATCTGCACCGGACCATCTGTTTATGTTAATGTGGTGTTTGTTGTCCTCTTTAAACTACTCTAAATTATCATATGTATTTAACGAGTTTTTATAATTTCAGAAAAGGTCAAGAGATCAAGATTTACATATATGAAATTGACTATTAAATTTGTGGCTACTTACCACTGAGAGTTGGAGTATTTGAATGTTAAAGTCCCGAACGAGAATCAGGATAAATCATTTATATATAAATAATCATGTAGTAACAACCTAGGGAACATAGTTGATTAAAACGGTAGAGCATTAAGCATTTTTAAATTACTTGCTTTTAGCGTTAATATGATACAAGAACTAAGAAGAAGCACAAGATCAAGTATTCCCATGCTGAAAACAAGCGGTAGTCATAATGTTATTGGAGACCGGCATAAGAGTTTTCGCAATTATCGATACATCAGCCTTTCGTTGGCAGTAGTGGACACCCTTGAAATATAATTGTAGTTTTAGTTTGGAATTCGTAAGGTACACTCATCGACCCATAACTTCTTTCGAGTGGGCGACAGGAGCCTTTAATTTTAAGAAAGCCAATGACGCTGTCTTTTTCAACGTTGAGATCGACGTTGAGAAGGTTTTCGGCTTGAGAATGCCAAGCAGGCCTGTCATGCAAGCTGCACGCTTTGACGATCCCGCGCGGCCTTCGAGACGTGCTCGAAGCCAGCTCTTCAGCGTACGAGTGGGCGATAAACTAACGCAGCAGAAATGCCTCTGCCTCACGCGTGGTTGCCCTTAGTAACGCCCATTGTACGACGGTCAATTCATCGTCAAATTACTCATTTTTTTGTCAGTACGTATAACTTTATCTCGATGCGTCTGCTAGCTGTCGTCGTTATTAGAGTTCTCTATTAATGTAGCAAAGAGCAAGACATTCCTAATAACATAGAAACGTCTTGCACTGCTGAAAGTAAAATAAGCCTTCGTGGTAATAAGAAGTCTCGCTTCGAGAGCGACAATACAAATTTGATGCTCCTTCTAACAAACGATTCACAATTTGTGTTTTGTGTGCAGTGATACACCTCACTGCGAACTACGGCTTGAATTTTTGGTCCCAACTTTCATAAGTAATACAGTCGCCCTTTACCTTTACTAATCATATTTTAACTGATGAACTCAACCCATGAGCCTTAGAATGGCGCACAATACAACCATCCGTGTGACGGTTGAAAGCTAAGTAAAAGGATTTATATCAAACTTGAAGGATACATTCTAGTATAATTTTTTCAGGTACTTACGGGCGACTAATTAAAAGCTTGAGTAAATGAAGTTGTTAACTCGATCGAGCATAGAAAACGCCAGTTATTGATAAGGACAAGGGAAAAAAATTAGTTCCAGGGACAAGACATTTTTATTATCAGCCGGTATAGCTGTATAATTTTTATAGGAGTTATTTTTTCTCTTTATTACTTAAATACATCGAATAATAAAGATTGCGCAGCGTTGTTTACTGGATACATTGACTTATTGTTTATGAATTTTTATAAAGGTTAAAAAAAAATAAGTTAAATTTGTTTTTATATATTTATATTTAAATTCGATTTGCAATATTATAAAAAACTTTTCTAAAAATTAAGGTCCCTAACAGTATTTATATACGTTACGAAAAAGAAATGTTTCTCTTTAACTGGTTAAAATGTACAAACCAGATGTGACCCCAAATTTCGCTGTTTTGCGTAAACCGTGCACTGAAACGTAATGACTTAGGATTTAAAAAAGGTAATTAGGTGGGAGCTTAAAAAAAGGTTTAAAGCCTTTAACAAATAGTGATAAAATGTGTAGGAAAGCAACTGTGTTTAGTGCAGAAGCGATCTTCATGACATTATTAAAAATATTAATAAGGATTTGTCTTAATTATTATTCGAACAGTTAAGGTAATAACACGCAAAATAGGATTAAAGTTGACGTAATTTTTTATTATATCAATTATTTGTTTTAACACGATAATTGAGGAAATATTGGACTTTTATATATTCCTCGACGTTTATATATCTACTGGTATGAAATTTATTTAATTTTAACCCAATTTTAAAAACTCGCATCTAGTAAAATAAACTAGCCCCTTTTTATGCAATTGGTACAAAGTTTTAAATGGTGCTTTAATTACTCCTTATGTTCTACTCAGCGCTGATTTTAATCTCAGACGTGCAGTTTACAGGGACTGTGGTGGTACCCCAAAATCAGTCCAATGAAAGGACAAAGCGAACAGGTTTTCATGTATGAAATTTTTTATCTAAACTTAAACACCCCAAAAGAGGCATACAGTATGTCGCGCTATTAAATGGAATTGTGGCTATTATTATTAAAAAAAAAAAAAGTTTTGTAGGTAGTTTTTTTTCTTTTACCACAATTATGTTAGTCACCTAGGCACGCTAACTTGCTCCTTTACAGGCTCTACAAGGCCCCGATGAATTCACTTCCACTAATGTGCAGCAGTACTAATTTTTTTAAGGTATTCAAAAATCTTTTCGGCTATTGTTAGCTCGTAGCCCTTTAGACAACAAGGTAGTTATACTGATTTGGATAAAAAACAATCCACAGCCCCGAGACTAAAAACTTCGCCTTTCGGTAGTCCCAGAGGGCCAACGCCAAAGAAAATTATAAACGTACAAGAAAAAGCTGCAGACGGAAAATAGCACTTCTAAACTTTTTTTATAAAATATAAAAGTGGCCACAACGTCAATAATATAGAAGACCAGTGACCGGCCAATGAAAGAGTTTTCTAGGTAAACCTTCGTTTAACGCTACTACATAATATAAATTTATTTAGTATATTTTCAACTCTAAGCTTTCCAAAAGAGAAAGGGGAAAAAAAAGAAGGAAATTCTCAGGCAATTATTTAAAAAAAAACAATGGAAAAAAGTAACAGGCTAAATTTAAAAGTTGTGTAAGGAAGACCTAAAATTTCACAAAGTCTAATAGTTTTTACGGTGTATAATTTCTTCTAGCAAAGTACACCAACAACTATTTAGCTGCTTATAACAAGGCTGCTGTTTCCATGGACTTATTTTTAAAAAAATATAACGAGGGCATAATAAAAATAGTGGCGGAAATATTTTTTAACTAAAGAGCTAATAAATTTTAATATTACTCCAGAGGTAGTCATAAACTTCTATTAAAAAGGTAAACGTTAAAATAATACGTTCCCTTATTCAGTTTCCGATGAGCCACAGAAATTGGTCTCGCCGCTATTCCACAATATTTGAAAAATAATTAAGTGCTTTAATTTTAAAAACTAACGTTATTAATTCTTAAAATCCTATAACTGGAAAAAAAGTTTATCGTACAAAAAATTCTACAAGTGTGGTTATTCTGTTCCTTTCAAGGTAGAAGTGATAATAACTTAAACTCAAAAGGTAAGTTATAATACCATGTAGTAAGCTAAGAAAATTAGTAAGAGCAGAAATTAACCTATATATTTTGTCAAAAAACCAATGTGTCTACGGACTTTATAAAATAAAGTTGCTTGTGTCAATGTGCAAGTCCACAAAGTTTGAGTTTATATAAACAACTGCAAAACGCTTCCTATAATCTCTTATAAGGTGGTTAAAAGCTAGACATTTATAAACTAATATTCTTTATGATCCACGCCCAGTAAACCCATAAAGGCTAATGAAGAAAAAGAAAAAGAACAGTACAAAAGAGTGGAGTCTGTTATATATATTTCATAGTCCATACATTTCGCTCCAATGCAACAAGCAACAGGTCACTTATGTACAAGAGCAAAAGTAGAATTTTACTGCTTTAATTTTTTACAAGTGACAACTTTCAAACAATCGGAAGTAATTTTTTCGCCTATAATATATTATTAAGCATATGTATAATTTATTTCCTTCCAGTTACCTTCGCTCGTCATGACGACGTCTTCAAGCAAAAAGGTATAAACTTCGTCACAGCACTGATAAGTTCGCAAAGGAGCCTGCAGTAAAGTCGGGGGGTCAATAAAAGAGTTTAAGCAATTAAAAATAAGAAAACTAAAAATAAGCTAACTGGGTAAAATCCGCTTAATGAAAAACTTTATATATACGCTCGTAAAAATTTAATAAATAATAATTTCTATTAAAAATAGTAAGAAAAGAGTGCAGTAATATATATATAAATATTTTTATACCCTATTGGTTTAAAAAAACTTTAGATATATATATATATATTTCCGTTAAAATAATATATAAAACAATATATATTTTAATATAAGAATTCTCTGCTGATCTATAGAATACTTTATAGTATAATATGACCCCAGATAAACGAACAATTCCCAATAATAATGAGGGGTAATAAAAGTATTCATAATTATAAAGTTAAATCCAGTCCACATAGATAAAAACATAAATGCAGCACTATTGATAAATTTAAAAGTGGCGGATCCGCGCAGGACAAAAAGTTAAAAAAACTTACGGAATTACACATAAACGTAAAAATCCTGAGTAAAAGCTACAAAAAATATAGTCATTGGCTTATTATATAGTAGCCCTTTCTAACGGAGGAAGCTTTACTATTATTAGGTTAGTAAGTGTTTTCAAGTAAAAAAAGGGTCTCTATATAAAAATATTTTTTTTAAAAAAAATTAAATTTTATTTTTTTAACCTTGTAGTACTTTTTAAAATTATATACTTATAAAAATTTAAATAATAAACTCAAATAAATTTTATTTAAGGACCTTTATGGTTATTCTGTTTTTTAAGTGAGTAGAAAGGATAGTATTTATAGATTTATCAAACTGAAGAAGAACCTTTTGAAAAATTAATATAACAATATTCTTGAAACCTAACATTAAACTACCCTTTCGGCTAAATCAGTAGATATTTGGTGTGAAGCTACCAACTCATCGAGGCTAATTATAAGGTAAAGTATAAAAGTATATAGGATATATAATGATAAGAGACGTGTTTTGTAGGCACATTCCCACAGTAGTTTCTCTGTACAGTTCATAATAGCGCGAAGACATGCTTAAGCATAAATTCTAGTTAATAGGAGTAGCGCATCCAGCGAAACACTTTTTTTGTCCCCTTCAATCCCAACCAAGCAGTCATGTCGTCAAAAGCGTGTGGGTACTATGTCTTGTGCTCTCCAATGCGACTAAGCCTGATAAAGCTCCAGGTATCCGGACTTAGTTGACTATTGAACATTAGATTATATCAAGAAGCACTTATAAATAAATAAATTTTTTATAAAATAGGTGTATACCATTTTTGTCTGAAACGCACTGGGAAATAGGCCTTGTAGTTATCAAAAATTAATTTTACAAAACAAATGACGCTATCACTCACCTTTTATGCTTTCCAAAGAGGGCAAGTATGCTAAATTATGTAAATTTTAAAATTATTACACGAACATGATAAAACAAAAGCTTTAAATATATAAAGTGATTTGTTTGTGTACGCAGTTTGATACTACTAGTAAACTTGTCTTTTCGTTGTAGCTGTAAGGCTTATCGGGTGTGTCAGAAGGGAATCGAATGCTGAATATATTAAGCATGTTTAAGTAAAATAAAATATTGCCTGAGTAATAGTATTTTTGAGTTCCCATTACTTTTTAAGTTTTAATGCCGAGTACTAATGTTGTAACCATTTCATATCAGTACACCTGCATGGTTATAGCTTAAAATTTTTTTTGTTTCAAAGATGAAGGCATATATTGAAAGGTTACTGTCACATAGTAACTTGTGCATTGCAGTTTTACAACTTTTGAGGCCCATAAAGTAAATTTTACAATTATAAAATATTTAAAGTCTCTGTCCGTCTATGATCAAAGTTAGCTTAAGTTACTTTATTTTATATAGGTAAAAGAAACCTAGCATATTTCATATAGCCCTCTGTTGCTCTTACAACCTTAATCTTTTTTTTTCTTATACTTGAGTAGAATAAGGTAATTAAAGTTGTATTAAAAGAGCCCTTTTGAATTAACAGCTCAAGTCAATGAAAAAAGGTCGTCATGAGTTAATCTTCTTAACTTGAATTTTACCTACAAAGCTTATTAAGGTTCTACTTTGAGTAGAACGCCCCTACTTAAAGAGAGAGACTTTACGAGGTTTATTTTTAAGTCCTATGTGAGAGATTATAGTCTTAGAGAAAAACTAAGCTTCAAATTACAGTCGTTGATTCAACCCCTGCGAATCTGTACATAATTCTACTAAATGAACCAACTATGGTTCGTTCTTCGATGGGTTATTATTGGATTTAGCTGTTTTTGCTCAATACAGTATTGTGCCCTCGTGCTTTTAAAAATACTATATTAGATCCTAGGATGGATTTGCTCTTGAATTAACCCTCATCGCTTAAGGAGACTAGTCTGTTAGTATATTAATATGTATATTTGTTTAAAATTATGATTCAAAACATGATGCTTTATGTATTCCTCAACTGAGATATCTAAATTTATTAATTGTAAATTTGTAAGGAAAAGATAGATATTAATATATTAAAAGAGTCACACAGATACACCTAAACCGGATAAGGGTTGCGATATAACTACTGAAAACTCAAACGCTCAGTTCTCTATCGACCACGTATTAACAGCGAGCTCTTTGTAGAGCCAAGGAAAATATCCAGCCCATAATCGTGAAAAGCAAGGGTGACCAGACATAGTTTCTCAAGGCATTAGAGTAATGCTACCCTTCCCTGTAGACTTTAGCACAACCAATTACTATTAGAAAACGTTATGACTTCCTAAAGATAGGCCATCGAAAATGGTGCTAAGAGAAAATTTTCCAGAACTTGACTGTATTGAAGTTGTTGAAGAGGTCTTACGCCTTTAAGGATTTCACTCATTAAAGTTCGTTTTTATTTAAAAACTATAAAGAACAAAAAGTCCTCCCTTTCGTGGTTTTCATTTGCCAAAATGTGAGGTTTTTATTTACAAGTAACTTGACGTTGCTCAGTTTCGGTAGAAGGGTATAAAAAAAATTCAAACGTTACCGACCAGTGCCACCGTTCTCTGACTTTCGGATAGTGCTGCCTTTTGCACTTCTTCTAATTAATACTTCAAGTGTGCAGACTACCATGAAACCATCAGCTACACGAAGACACCAGATGATCCTCCGAAGCGCGCTAACTGACAAGGTTAGCACACTACTAACTAATGAGGCTGTCTTTATCACCCTAAAAATTCTTACTTGCGCAAACATTGTTCCCCACTTAAATTCGCATAACAGGGTCATACTCCCGGCTAAATAAATGTATCCCTTCAAAGAAAATTATAAAAAAAAATTTCTCAGAAAAAGATTAATCAATCAACAAGTTGGGCTACGCACCTACCGCGAACATATAGACAAAAACAAAAAACTATAAACAAAATTTAATTAAGATCCGAAGGACAATTTCAGCATGGCCAGGCTGTTAAACGATCTTCTTAAATAGTTATAATAACCTCCCATCGCCAGTTTAAATATGTTTGTATGTTATTTTAAATCGTGGACGGTTTTTATGCTAAAAAGAAGAGTTTAAACACTTTCTTAATAGTAAGAAAATTGATGTTGCCTTAATTTGAGATTCACATAGGACCAGAACATTTATTTAATTTTTCCAATTAAGTGCTTCTCCGGGGTCATTAGAGTTATGCGAGAAAAGAAGGGGCGGTCATTATAACTAAAGGCAGCTAGCTCATCCATTTAAAAACTTAGTAAGTTTATTGAAGCGGTGGCTCTTTATGGCAAAGGGGAGATTAGTCATTGTTTTGCATATACTCCCCCCAAATTTTATTTGTGTCATAGAAAGAGAGGAGGAGCGATCAATTTATTGTTCCGTAGAGGGAAGGTATTTACACCTTCAGGGAAAATATAATATGTGGGACAAAAATAGTAACATGTGACAATTAAGCGTACAGACGAGGTATAAGCACGTGATTTATTAGTGTTAACTTCAACAATTTTTTTACTTAAAAAATTGGATATAATTTTTGACCGTAGTAAAGGTGTAATTCTTTGCAGTGATTGGGGATCTTTCGTGGTTTATATTAGGTAAAAAGTCTTAATGGACTTGAACTTTAGAACTACACTTGAAAAGAGGTTTAGTTTTTCCGGATCCTTATAACTAACCACACATATCCCCTAAGGGACTTTAGTTATAAAAAAATTTGAATCGACTCAAACCCGGCCAAGGTAGTAGATCTCTTTTTTGAATACTCTTCCGTACTTTAAGACGTGGTCCTTTTTCATTCTAGCCCTTTGAAATATATACGAAGGTATAATAAATTTAAAGAACTAATTACTGAAGCAATAGAAAGCAATCCATTTAATCTGACTTAATTAGCTACCCTGAAAATTTTGATGTTCCGCTATTAGACTACAGTAATTCAAGCATATTAATTGCTTCGTTACCAGTAGCAACTCTCCAAGTAAAGCACGCTTGGTTGGGGAGATATATATTTCCTAAATTTAGTAGATACCCTTGACCTCCAAAAGCCCGAAGATAAACAAACTCATAACACGCTCGACCAAAAGCTCAAAAATCTTCATTAAATTACGCAAAGGAACTTGAGAATCGAAACTGCACATCCAAATAAATATTTATAAACTTTTTACGTAACAAAACACAAGCAAAAATCTACCCTAAAAATTTTTTTTACTCAAAAGGAAGGACTTAAAGTTTCGAGGTAATTGGAAAACCCCAGATGAGAAAAACTAAATATTGAATAACTTTATCTGATGGGAAGGCCTAATTCAACTAACTTATAAATCTCAAAATGGTCCACGTAAATAGGAATCGCTGTTCAAAGGTAGCAATTGACTATCTTAAGTTTCTTTGAGAAATGCATCATATTAAAATTAAGTCCATAAGATATATTTTACATTGTAAGCAATATAATATTACTAGAGGTAATGGGATTTATCATATATCCATTTTTATAATAAAAGTCTTGTAAAAATAATTTAATTTCAATAAAGTAATGTAATTGGCAATAATTTATCTTCCTTACGGAAACATAAAGCTAACTCTATCAACTATAACTACCTAATCCCAGGCTTTAGTTTCTAAGTTTTTCATACCCTAGGCAAGTCCTAGCCCAATATTTTCCAGTCATTTGTCAGTACTTCAGGCAAGGCATTATACTCAGAAAGAATACATTGGTGGCACTCGTATAATAAAACAACTGGGAAAGGGGATCCAAAATTAGAAGTTTAAGATAGTGCTCTAAAAAGGGTCGCTTATCGCATGAGCTTCCGCTTATGGTGTTATAAATTAATTAATTTTATAATAATAACTTTAGTCTAGAAGACTTGCTAGCGCTCAACGCTAAGCCTTACGATGCAAGTTAATTAGCTCGAACCGTAACACAACCCAAGTCATTATCATTGCGAGCAAGTCTGCTAACGCCCTAGTTACTTCAAAATGAGCACACTTCTAATACAGGTAAGCTAGAACCTGATTCAAGACAAAGGTCAAATCGAAGTTTTTGTCAGTTTTAAGAGCATATCTTTCGACACGTGCGTCTCTAACATAACTCAAGTTTTAGTTTGAATTAGTTAGCTATTGCAACCTACGTCTCTCCTCAGTGCTTGCCCACCCTGAATTCAGAGCCTCAGTTCAGGAAGGTACCATAGTCACGATTCGTTGGGGTTGTGAGTAATTCGCCATTAAGTTCAAGTATCAAATCGGATACTAGACATGTTTGACCTTAGGTTAATATAGAATCCGCCTAGGCAGAGGGCTTGCAGAATTGTTAATGGGCGAACGCCGCAGAATAGTAGAGGGTGACATGACCCGACCAAAGATAAATCTATATTGAACACGCCATCCATCTAAGGATGACAATCTTCCGAGCGCCCTATATCGAAACCATCGGGAACCCTCGAGAAATAACATTCGATCTGAAGCGAATTTTAATATATAGGGCCTTCTGGGACACTTGTACGACATGCACCTGGGAACCTTTAGAGTCTAGTTCTTACGAGCATGAAGAGTTTACATCAATGCTGGACAGCCAAGAAGAAAGCTGCCAATCAAGCCAACCACTAAAGGCTCGATCATCACCGCTGAGGTCTAACCCAAAGGGCCTAACTTTAAATCATGACAGAATGATAGCCTAGATCGCGATGACCACGCAAGCAAAGAAGGATGCTCGCGCTAGGCAAGCACTCGAGATAAAAAAAGACACAGATACGAGCGTGGGCACAAGCGCGAAGGCGCATCGAGAGCAGATTGCTGCTCTCTTATTACGGTGTCTTCAATCACCTAAGAGATGTAAAAAACGACCCGAAAGGTCAAAGATAGTGCTTCTACCTATTTAAATAATAAACACAAAAGTCAAAGTAAGTTCTATGAGTCTAGTATAGGCATAAGCACTAATATAAAAATTAATAAGAATTATTTCAGATATAAAAATATTTATAAAAATATGTCTAAATTTTAAGATATTATAGATATAAAATATATTAATTATTTAAGATAGGTAAGATTTAAAATATATAAGATTATTATAAATATTATTTTTAGCTTCGGCGACATGATCGAAAGCGAGAGGATGACTAGGTTGTGTTAATCACTTTAGTAGATTAGGATGTTATCAACTTTAGTCGATGAAGATAGAAAGTTAAGCTAATGATTGTATCAACTTCAGTCTACAAAGTTTAGCTGATGAATATACTAACTAAAGCTAATTTACATCCTTAGCTACAAACTAACAGCAGAGTTAGTTCATTTTTCTTGCAAACTACGCTAATTAGTCTAAAGGAAGTTAGTATATAAACAATAAAAAAATAAACCTAAAAGGCCGGTTAAGTTAAATTTAGTTATCTTAGTTGTAATTCCTTCTTATGTGGAGCTTTATACTGAAAACGCAAAAGAAATGTGAAAATAAGTAAAGGCATGCGGTTTTTATATATAAGTAAATAAAATTTGTAATTATACACAATTTGTATTTGTCCCTCTGAGTGTTAAGGTTTTAGCTCTACAATGACTTCATTATATATAGCTACTGTTCGTTATTAAAACCACCAATTATGGCGTACCGTTAAATCTAGTTAATTATACCTTTTCTAAAAGTGCATCCCTAATCAGTATTAACTCTAAGGGGCTACAAGAAGAAATAAATCTTAAAATTTTAACCGGAAATTAAACACAAAAAAGAAAAAGCGTTTGAATTGTATTTTTTTTTAATACCCTTTACCGATCAACGCGGTCTTTGAAATATAAACTATTAAGAGGTATATTTTTATAATGGGAGGTAACTCAATCTCAAAGTTCAAAACTTTTATGGTATTGTATTAATTTATTCGCTTTAGTATAGTTGGTTGTTTGTTTACAATATAAAAGAACACTAGCTATTATTTAAAAAAATTAGGGTTCAACCGAACATAGTTGGAAGAGAATGTCTAAATTTTATTTAGTTAATGAGATAAGATTTAATTTAAATGGTTTTACCAAAATTTTTTCAACTCATTTTTTCCTGGTGAAAAATAATCTAAATATTTAAATATATATTCAGCTTTAACGCGGGCTTACTTCAACAGTAACTTTTTTTTGTTAATCCTCCATTTTTTTCCGTGGGTTTTACAGACTAAAATTCGGTAAACTGTTATATTATAACCAAAGCTATTTGTTTAAATTAAATTGGGCAAAACACACTTAGCAACCAAAACGTAATGAGGGGCAGCTTTACGGCTGCCGCTTATCATATTAAGGGGTCCCGCAGGTCTAGTTAGGGGGGGGGGGGGCCTTTTTGGTATAAAATGGCGTTACAGCACTGGAGTTTATCCTACTTCGAAAGGTCAGATGAACTGTGAGCAACCAAATGAATTTTTACTGTTCATGGTGCGAAAAAAAAATTGTAACACAGCGATGCACAAAATACAAAAAAACAGTAAAAAAGAAGGAATAGCCAAATTAACACGTAAACTTTCTTATATACCTCTAGAGTAATAAATTATTCAAATAATTGATTATTACTTAAATTATTAATTATAATTTAAAATTTGTACCCCTCAAAAGCTTCATATGTCGTAATACCGAATCGTCTGAAAGCACTTGATATATAATATATATTTGTACACGATTTATTTTCTTTAAATTTTTTAAATCATATATTATTACATTTTTGATAACCATGCGGTCTAGAACATCTTTTTTTTTCAAATTTTAACTAATCTTCTTATCTTCAATAAATATGTCTGCCTTATGAAACCCAACTTATTTTCTTATGGCGTTTAAACAGTCTAGCTACTATGGCTAAACTCTAAAATTTTAATTGAAATTTTATTTTTTACGGCTAAGTTTACAATAACAGTAAGCTTAATAGCAACAGATTTTACAACTATTTATAATAATTTTATGGTTTCATTGTACATCTCGCACTAAATTTTTCAAAAAATTTATTTTTTAGGCTTAACTTCTAAATTCTATTATTAATTTCGTTTTCTTTGACTAGTCCTTCTTACAATTTGGTTTTACATTTATAGTGGGCAGTATTAAATAACTAACTGCACTTTATAAGACAATTGATTGTTACCCCCAAAAAGTTAATGTTTATTAAAATTTTCTTCTAACGTGATATTTATAACGATTTTTTGATAGTGTATATTTCTTGGGTCTTAGTAATAATTATATACTGCTAGTGTTTTTTCCCTGTATAACTTAGGATAACTCCTCTAGTCATACTCTGTATAAGCTCGATAACACCTCACGTTTTAAGTAAGGCTTATTAGCAAACTTTTGGCATACATTTAACGTTCAAGACCTTTTAAAATATATTACATTGTCCTTTCTGGGATACGACATTCTTTCCTTTATATACCCTTTTTAGTAATTTTGTAAGTAAATCGGCAATTATATTAGCATATAGGAAGATATAATCTAATTTTTTGTTTGCTTCTTCTAACCAGTTCGCTTTTGTGCTCAGCTTGGCCAACTTGCTTATATTAAAAAAAAAAAATGTAATATTTTTGTAAGTTTTAGAAACGTTAGTTAATAGGAGGCAAATACCGCGTTAGTCTATTACGATACTAAAATAAATCTCCTGCTCCCGCAAGTCGCTAACAACTACTTAAGGTGCTAGTTTTTTAATAGGGCTTTCTTTAGGCAAACTCTACATTTTCAAACATTCATAATCCTTTTTCCAAGCATTTTTTTATTTTTTATTTTTTTATTAACCTTTTAGAATTTTTTTAATAGCCTCCCTAGAGGTTTGTTATGTGTGGACTTAATAGTTAAGAGTCCATAGAAACTAGTAATTCTGATTGTCTTGCGAATAACTTATCTTTTTTGCAAAATTATACTCTCCTAAGCGAGGTCATACTATATACTTATTCTCTTTAAAACACGCAAAAATTATCTAGTCAACTTCACCTCAGGTTTTTAAATTCAAAAGTGGCAATGCAGTCACGACTAAACGCTCTTTCTCCAGCTTTTTGTACTTGAACGAAGCCTTATCACAAAAGAAAAAGCTAAACTGTCATTGGTATCGTCGTCCCTTTTACAAGAAAATAAATAATAAAACTATCTGGATTAGCATAAAAAGGCAATAAATTATAGTTTACCTCATAGAGATTAGTACTTTATACAAAACCATTAGCATATAATAAATTTAGTGGAGAGAATTATTCTGGTAAGGTTTAAAATAAATGGTCTTATATGCTTTTTATTTTAATAAAACCGTTAACTTAAAGCAAAATAGTATCGCCTACTTCAGTTTATCATGCTAATTCTACATGAAGATTTTACGTTTTTAATGAGTATTCTAATTTGCCGTTAAATAAACAAAAAATAAATATGATTCGTGAGTCTAAGCATATACCCGATTAGGCTATACAGTTGAATCAAAAAGTAAAGTAAAATTTAATATACCTCATCCATACTTGTATAGAAGAAGAAACTATAATAAACTCAGATTCACCAAATAATAATTTTTAAGTTAACTATAAAAAATTATTACTCATGCTGAAATTCAAAATATATGTAAAGTTGCCTTATCCTGTTAACAAAACAAAATTAAAATTTATCGTAATTTAGTAAATCAAGTAGTAGAGCCTTGTTAGACGATTTTTATCTTTAATCAATTGTAAAGTTATTTAAGGTTTAACACTGCATTTTTACTGGTTTAATTATTTGCTATCGTAAAAAGAAGTTTTTACCACATTAAAGACGCGTAATTACTGGTGGAATAATAAAGTTTGCCTAAACGGATAAAAGTTTATCGGACGCAGTAGATACCACTTTGGCTAACCTACTGTAAACTTTAAGTTTATGCACCTAAAGAGGGATACTAAATTTTTAGATCTTAAGCCGACCTTTATATATAAAAGGAAAAACTTTTAGTCAGTCAGGCGGTTAAGTTTTCGCTTGCGTAGAGGGACTTAGTTGTATATCTCTACTAGTACCCACAGTAAATGATACTAACATGAAGAAAGAAGTTGATGCTGCCGTAGATTTTCTTCATTCTTTTTTTGCTAATAAATTAGAGGAAAAAAAAGTAAAATATTTTTTAAGTAACATAATATATATAGTAAACTTTCTGTTGTCTATTTATAAATCATTTATAGGCTTTAGAATTTGCGACCTGTATTAAAAATCTTCTTCTTGAAAAATTTGTAACAGAAAATTGTTGGATTGAAAATCAACCTTGGAGGGGATCTGGTTTGTCTTTATGCATTTCTTATCAGTAATAGCGTTTTAAACCCCAAAGCCTTTACGCTGCTTAGTATTTTACTTTCGTTAAATTTTCTGCCGATTATTACACTTGAATTCCTTTTTACTAAAGTTTAGCAAGCTTAAATATCTATATTAATTAATCATTTTATAGTCTGATCTTATCATGCAGGGAACCGCTGCATTCGCTTAGATTCAAGAATGGACCCTACACTTGAACGCGCTGCTTCTCTATGTAACATAGCGAGAGTTAACCTGTTACTTCCGTCAGCCTTAGTTATTTGGATTGATCCCAATGAAGTGTCTTACCGACTGGCTTACAGTGATCGTACGCCTATTCTAACATTATACTCTAAGGTATTTTTTAAGCGTTCGTAATATAATTTAAATAACATATTTACTACTCACATACACCGTCGCAACAAAAATCAGAATAGTAGAGATCCCAGCGTTCCTTCATCGTCTAATTATAGGAAATCTACTATTATTGAACGCCCCAAACTGCCATCAAGGAAAACTATATACCCAATTTTATCTCTTTCTGAGGAAAAAAAGGAAGTCCAAGGAATTAAACATTGTGTTACTAATAAGTACACTAACACACCCACAAAGACACAGCTTGTAAAATATGAAGTTTTAGCAAGTTAATATGGTAATATAATTTTAACGAACAATTCTATGACCATTTACGTTCTCATAAGGCGTAAGGCTTTTGTTCAGAGTATTTCATTATAAAATAAACTACATCAAGTTTTTTTTCAAAAGATTTAACTAATTCTTGTTTATTAAACACTATGGCATACATAAGAAAATAATTTTGTGTAAAGTAAGCACCGGGTAGACCAAAAAGGAGCTTATAAATGTATTCTACTAAGAATATTGATATGATGATGAGTAACAGAACTATCTAGGATTATCTTTGATTTATAGAGATGACCGTTAAAAAATAGAAAAATTGAGCGGTAAGCATAACCCTAAATAGCAAGCTGTTAAAGGGTAGTGTGCGCGGTGGATGGAGAGCTACTTAAGTGGCTTAAGGGAAAGAAAACAAAAGACTATTGGCCTTTAAACTTTAACTATATTTTATATTTTTTTGTCTATTATTATGTATTACTGCTTTAGTTTATTGTTTATACTATATTAAATTTGATGCTGAAACCTGTAAGATTAGCATTATAAAGTAAACGAAAATTATTAAAAAGGAATATCAAAAAGAACTTTTACTAAACATCCCTTTTCTGGTCCTACTTAATTACATTAAGTTTCCAGCAGTCCACAAATATTGTTGCGCCAAAATTATATTGACCCCTTCAGAAATTGGCATCTGTGTTTTTAATGAACGGGTCTCATATAAGGCCAGTGGTCATTAATTTTTTTTTAAGTTTTTACTTTCTTTTTTCTTCTTCATAGTTCATTCAACCTTAACAGCACGTACTGAATTTTTAAATTACTGAGAATGTTTAACAAGAGCTCTTTAAGAAAAAATACCAACTTTCGTACCCCTAATTTAGATTTGACAGCAACACCAATTGCTCAGATAACGCCACTTCAAAGTTTTGTAGTGAGTAGTCCCTTAAATTATTTCTGCTTACTTTTTTTTATTAATTACTAATTAAAAATAAAGACTGTAATTGGAATTGTTATCACAAAGGAAGACTTGAAAATTATAAACAAAAAAGGTTTCTTTTATTAATAGGCTACCAATAATTTGGACCCTTAAAACGAACAATTTGGGTTTGCTGATAAAAAATCTAAAGGTGATGGAGTTCTTAAACAAGGGGCAACCGTTTAAAAAAAATGACTGTAGGTCTCTAAATCCCGAATGTTTCACTAAGTTGTAGAAGTTTTAAAAAGCGGTAGAGGCTGTTTAAAATGGAATTAGTTAAATTTAACTCGTTATTTTCTAAGTAGAAGGTTAAGGAAACACATAATCCTTAATTATCCAAAACAGCTACGATTAATTAAATTTGGTTGCAGCAAGTATATAGAGAGCATTTTTAAATTTAAACTTCTGTATCGAAATTAAGGCGATGCGTCTTTCTCCTTGTTCCCCTTTGATTATTAGATGGCACTGAAATATGCAAGACCGGGTTCCTTCTACGTGACTCATTTGAAGACGTCATTTATGTTTTTAAGTGGGATGATAAAGCTAATATAAAAAGCTGGCTACAAATCTTTGAGGCATCTGCTTTTTTGTAAAACTAGTAGTACTTTTCCTTCGTTCTTAGGTATTAGGTATAGATTGGTTCTCTCATCGATCTTCAAAGAGCACAAGTAGTCCCTAAGAAAAGCGATGATTATTCCCCCTACGCTAACAAGTTGCTCCGTGCTCTACTGTCGCAGGAGCGCCAATTATCTATTGTATTATAATAATAGAAATTTTGAACTAGCGATAAGGCCTACTTCAGTTTTTAATAACTTGACTGAAAAGGAAGGTTATCAATCTTTTTATCAAAGTAATTTCTTTTGAGTTTTAATCATTATAAAATTATTAAATAAACAATTTAATAAGTTCTAAGACCCCTTCTCAACCAACCGCTTCCTTTCAATTCAGACTTTTTTAAGCTTGCCGATCTAATAGAGGACGGTAACTTTTTGTTGCCTTTAACTTTTTATAGTACTTATCATTGCTTGTGTCCTGATTAAAATTTTTAAATAGCATCAGAAAATAATTTAAATATGTATGTTTAGAAAAATTCGTACTATTCCATAACACTGCTCATCTTTTACATAGACACAGTTGCATACTTCAACTCTGCTTTTACTTTCCTTATTGCTTTATTAAAAAAAAAAGTTAAGGGTTTTGATGGGCAGGAAGTCAATCTTTTATTGTTAGTCTCAAGGTTGCCGCAGCTTTACATCCCAAGCGTGCCCTATTCTAGTCTTCTGCCTTTAAAGTATTGGCACCCCAAAGCAATGCGGCCGTACAGGCTCTTCTCTTTGCACTGTTTATCTCTATGACGACAGCTATGGCCCCGTCAGTTTTTGTTTGTAAGCTTTCTCCGACCGCATATCCATTATTTGTCATAACTTTTAAATTGGTTATAGGTTTGGGGAGGACGTTGTTAACTATGCAGCATCCTGGGCACCTCATGAAACTGGTATGAGCTTTTCCAATATAAACTTATCATCTTACCTTTGGTTTTACTAATTAGTCCTCTTTCTGACGGACGTTCGAGTGGTAAGGGCGCGAAATGTTGCTTTGGCACTTTCGCTGACTCGTAAAGTCATTTTTGCTTTGAGGTTATTCGTAATACTAGACTGCACCTTAAAAAAACAGCAAAAACTGTAATAATTGAGTCTCCTGGTACCTTTTTTCTTTGCCTTTTCATTCCAGCTCTCTTTTGATTTTTTTATTAAGATATTGAGGAAGCTTTGTTATTACGGCGTTATGCTAAGGAAATTACCTCGAAGTTTTCAAAAGGTTGTGAACATTCTTCTGCTTTTTTTTTTATAATTAAAAAATATATGAAACTTTTTATTTCTAATATGTTCAAAGATGGCGAACTTCAAGCAGTAAATACTGCCTTTCTTCTGGAGCAATTGCGTGATCCGTATTATGTACTTTTTTTTAGAAACTTAAGCCGCTTCTCGCCCTCCCGAAAAATTATAGGAGGGGTCTGTTGTTCTCGATGGCCTCCTGACACTCTTTCCTATTGACGATCCCTCCGTTACAATAGTAACTGGGTAGATTTTATCTTTGACAGAATTTTTAAAGTCTCTGATCTTAAAATAATTAGAGGAGGTCACGTACCTATAACAGAGGAGGCGTCAAGAGGTAGCCTTTGTTTAAGACTCTTTTTTGAGACAGCTCTAATATGTAATAGAGCCTTGCACTTACAGATTTCGACTCAGCATTTCTGATCAACTCGGAACTCTGAATTGTAGAATTGGAAATTCTGCAGCTAAAGAACTTCTTAAAATTGAAGTTGCTATCTCTCATAAAAGTTTATGTCATATTTTTTTTTTAATTTTATATGCGCGTTGTATACATATTTAGGCGCCAGACTTTTTGGAAAAAGATTATAAGAAGCGGACTATTCTAAAGTACACACATTTGTTTGAAGCGTTTAAGTTTGTGCTATCTATAAGGTCTGTGCTGAGTCAAGGGCGTAGAGGTTACTGCGTTTATCGGGTTATAAAGACTTTTATTCATCTTAATATTTTAAGAAATCACTGTAGTGGAGATGCAACCCTTGGAAGGTGAGCGTCTCAAGTCTTTTATGACAAACAACCCTTAAAGTTTTCTCTTGCCATTGCGAAGTATGATATAATAAACTTATCATTTTTATAATACACACACTTATATCTCCTCGTATCTCTGTAAAAGGCTGTTATAGTTTACCTTATATATAAGGACAGTTGTAAAATAAGTTAAAGCTGCGACTTTTTGAACTGTACCCTTTTTTTTTTCGCTTAACCTTCGAGATGGGGCGCCAGACTTAGAGACAAGTCCAATTTTTTAAATATTTTAGACAGTCTAATAATTTAAATATTTCATATAGAAATTGTTGAAAAAGAAAAGTTCGTAGAACTTAGTAATTTTAATCTTGCTCCAAGAGTTTATAGCTTATAAGGAACGAAGCAGCCACTCGAAAAAAACCTAAATATCTAGAATTGCTGTACTTCTTGGTGCCAACTACTTTAGCTTCCAGGAAATATCACTTTAATAATTTATGGTTAAAGAAAATGTGAACCCTTAATAAAATCTTGACTGTTTGGGAAGGAAGATTTAGATGCATTGTTCGCTATCTGCTATTATATGCGGATGAGATCCTCATTCAGTTTAAATACAAAGTTAAAAAATTAAGTGTCGTTTAGTTTGTTAGTTTCTCAGCTTTCTACAATCTCCTTAGTTATAACAATGGTAACGTAAAGTTTTTAAAATTTAAAAGTCTTTAATTTTAATTTTCCTAGCTTTCCACAAAAGAGGTTCTATATTAAAAAATTAAAGATAGGGTGGACAGCAACAGTGTTTAAGGCCCTTTTGCAGTAGAAATCAGAAGCTATAATGCTATATATTGTATAGATAAAAGCAGTACAATAAAATTTTTTGAGAGCGCAAACAATTTTTTCAATTGTAAAAGGGGAACAAAAGTTGTTTTTGGCTCAAGATTCAGAGAGTTTAATAAGCTGAATCTTCTGGTATAAATTCTAGTAAAATAAAAAAAAGAGGAGGTAAAATATCGAAAAATTGTTAGAGGATATTCAGACTTCTATGTCTTTCGGGAGCCCGATAAAAACTTGATGCACTAGTGAAGGGGAAGTAATCTGCGATTAAAAAAGAAAAACATAGTAATTATGTACTTAGCCCCTAAAGTTTTTGGTTAAAAGGAAAACATTTTCCTAGAAGCAGGCCAAATATATCAATATTTGACAACTAAAATATGTTAGGGCCACTAAGGAAGGCTAAACTTTTGTTTACCAAATTTATATTAAACATTCAAAGACAAGCTTTTCCGAAATTGTTTGGAGTTCACCACAGTTAACACTTAGAGAAAAGTCTCTCTAAGTGGACACATTACTTGAACTTAGTTTAGAATTACATTACAATCTAATTTTTAAGGTATTGTAGATTAAAAAAAAATATAATAAATCGATTTAAACTATATTTTTATAGTCAACTTTTTCAAAAACTTGATTGGCCTTTGTCACTGAATAAATATATATTGCGGCTTTAATGTCCTTTCCTTTTTTTTGTAATGTCTATACGACTAGTGTTGTTACCTAACTACAGTGATTCGTTAAAAATAGTAACACTTGTAACTTGTTTATGCATGCGGTCTCAAATTTTTTTCAAGGTTAATTATATGTTCAACAACATATTTATTAATTTTTATATAAAATAATGTATTGCAGCTCTCGTATATATGTAAACTCTTTTAATGACCGCGTCTAACATATACTAGGTTGTTACGCGTGGGCTATTATATTTATTTTTCATCCACCCTTATTGATGGAAAAGTAAAACCTAGTATGACTTTTAAATTGTTTTTTTTATTATAATTATTCACTCTTATAATAACATGTCAAATTTATAAAGGAATAGCATTCGTAGATCCTCTTTTTTTTTCCTTAAAAAATAACAATTGTTAAGTGCTGCTGAGTTACAAAATATACTCTGATAGAAGCGTCTATAGAAGGGCTTTCTCCTCTGATTGGTTGCATGAAACTGAAGAAACTGGCTGGCAACATGCTAGCTGGTAATCAATAGCTGCGGGGTCTTCTTTCTGGGCCTCCTCCCCCAACAGTAGTTTTTAGTGTTTTGCCACCACACAAGAACATGGCCCCCGCTTAATTATTACTCCGCTGTTTTTTAGTTCATCATGACAGCTTTAACGCTAAATCCTATATAGAACAAGGAGTTATAGGCGAGCCTAATAAAAAAAAAAAATCCGTTATGGAGAATTTAAAAAGTTGGCTTTATTAAAAAATGCCCAACTTTTATACATGTAGCACAACTTTGCCCATGGCAACGAAAAATTTTCAATTCTTGGTACGACCTTTTTCTATTAAGGGATTATTTTCAGAGCTCTAAAATAACTAACTACTTTTTTTTTTATCTATTTGAACTTAGACTAGCAATTTAAAAGTATATGCTTTGATAAAGTTACTATAATATTTGGTTTTAACTTCTTAAATACTTTTAATATTGCAATCTTATATAATTATAGAAGCAAATAGAAATTGAGTGTATATATAGGTTTTTTTCGTATTTTTACTTTTTTTTCTCTATTTCTCCACTCTGAAAAATTACTATTTTAAAAAGTCACCTTATCCATGCACTTTAGGACTTTGTGATATACTTAAAAACTCTAGGTCGACAATGAAGTTTAGTAAGAACCTTATGTAATTTTTAGACTACAATAAACAATTTAAATATATGGTAAAAGGAGAGCTAGCAAGAACAAGCCTGGTATGTTTATAATTTTGCACAGTAGATTTAAATCATCCAAAATAAGTTTATTATTGTACATTAATATTATACTGCTCCCGTGGTAAAATACGACAAGACATTTATTTATTTCCATAATTTTACCATTAATCGCGAGAATTTAGAGTAATTTATCTACTTTTAGCCGTTGTTATGGTAAGGCATCTAAAACCGAAATAAAAGTTAATAGTTTTCATAAGGTAACAGGTAATATTAAGGTAAATAAATGAGTTTTTTGTATAAATTATTAACAAAGTTTTTATCTTCACAACTTGTGAAAAAAAAGTTTTATCAAACAGTATTCTAGTTTGATGTTCAATTTTTCAATTGTGTTAAGGAAAATGGCTTTTGTGATTAAATGAGAAGAGCAAATGGAACCCTTTAGTTAATTTTTATTTGCTAAACATGTGCGTTTGATATTTATCTAAGAATGCTTTTCAACTCTTGACCAATAAAAAACAGTTTTTATTATATGTAAGATTTCATATTGCTATTTAGTTTCAATAAAAAACATATTTATCATTTTTTTATTCTGAAACTGAATTTTTATGAGCATTTCATTTGTTGTTAAGAGAAAACACTTTTACAAAATAAATGCAACTCCACACCCTTTTTAGCAATATATTGGTCCTTCCTTTGTACTCTAAGCGTATAAAGAGTCAAGCTTTTTTCAATGTTACTGGAATAGGGAATAAGATAATTACGAAAGTTTTTAGGTTTTAAAAAATAGTAAAGTTACACCTTTACGTGATCTCTTTTCTTCACGAGCCTTTAACATATCTGCTTTTCAAGGGAAACGAGCGGTTTTTGTATAACCTTATATAAAATTCAAGAACCGAGAGTGTTTAAAGAGACGAACTATTTTTTATTATTATTAAAAAAGGTCACTACAGACGTTTACAATAAAATCTTCTATTGAGATATTATGGGAAAGATTAAAAGAAAAGACAGTCTGAGCGACTTTAAGGCTATAACCAGGAGCTCAGCTCTTGAGTGTCTATCACTTCATATATCGAAGCTTATAGAAACGGCCAAAAATAAAGAGGCATAGTAGATTTTTAGAATACTTAAATATAATTCATTACACAAATAATTATTTTTTATTAAGGAAGTTGCCTTGGAGCTAAAAAGATTTGAAGAGTTGTACCATCGTTTTTTGGTCTTGCAAGATTCCAAGATTGACTGGAGGAAAATTCAACCCCCTGAACAAGGACTTGTATAAAAATCTTTAATAGAACTTTAATATTGTTTCTCGTTTAAAATTTATGGGTTATTACAAAAACGCTTTTTTTTAAACCGTGATGCTCTTATTTAAAACAATTTTTTTTCTAGAAATTTGTTTACTATTAAAGATTAACTTAAAAAAAATGTAAGGTTCACAACCATGAAAGTCTTGATGATCCGCCACTAGAAAGAGCTACTGAAATGCTAAATAAACTAGTAGTTGTTAAGCTTAACGGAGGTTTAGGTAACACAGACTTAAGTAACAATATCAGTAGACGCCGATAAACTGTTTATTTCCAAGTTAATTACATAAAAAAAAATTTCTAATATATAAAAAAATGGAAGTAATGAAGGAATTTTTAGAGATTAGTGGGTTTTTGTTTTATTTTTTTTTTTAAAGCCTTAGAGAGTCGTATGACAGTTTTTGTAAGTTTTTAGTTGGACTATGTTTCAGTTTCTACTTTAATAAGAAGTATGTTAAAACTTCGTTTCCGCCTCAGTTCCATAAATAAGTTAAGAGGAGTCACTATAATGGCTTCAGGAACGACTATGGGCTGCACTGGCCCCAAATCCGCGATCGAAGTTCGAGAAGAGATGACCTTTCTGGATCTTACAGTTCAGCAGGTGAAGTGGTTAAACTATACTTACAATTGCAACGTTCCTCTAGTGTTGATGAACTCCTTTAACACTCATGAAGAAACTGAAAGGTTTATCCTCTGAACTATCCAAATTGAAGTAGTACCTCCCTCTCCTAAATTTTTTATTAGAATAATCGGAAAGTATAAGGGAGCCTTGGTTCAAATATTAACTTTTAATCAAGCTCGCTATCCCCGTATTGATAAAGAAACGTTACTACCCTGTGCGAGCGATTATGAAGAGGATGACTCTGAGTGGTTCCTTTCTACTTCTATTTCGTTGTTGGCATGCAGTTAAAGTTGTATCGTTGAAGGTATCCTCCCGGCCACGGAGACATTTACTTTGCTTTGAAATATTCAGGGCTACTGGACTCTTTTTTAAAAGAGGGTTTACTGTCTATCACTATTCATCGTTTTTTATATGATAATTTAAACAGATAAAGAGTATATATTTATTTCCAACATCGATAACCTCGGGGCGACGGTCGATCTTAAAATCTTAAATTATTTGGCCAACAGTGATTGTATAATTTATTTATTTACAAAAATAGAAAGATAAACTTTCATTTATTATATCCTCACAGGCGAATTTCTTATGGAAGTTACCAACAAGACAATGGCGGATGTCAAAGGTGGGACTCTGATCAGTTACGAAGGGCATAGTCAGCTTCTTGAACTTGCACAAGTCCCGAAAAATCACGTATTGTGGCGCGTCTTTAATAATTTTAAAGGCAAACACGTTGGGTCGAACAGGTAGACGAGTTCAAGTCTATAAAAAAGTTTAGAATTTTCAACACCAACAATTTATGGTTGAAGCTGAAAGCAATAAAGAGGTAAACACTTCTCCCAGCATTTATCCTTTTTTTCTCCTCTTTAAAGCTAGTTCTGTTAGAGTGTTAGCTAAAGACGATTTCGACTTGGACATCATCGTTAACGAGAAGGTTGTTTACCTGGCATTGCACTCGCTGCGGCGCCTTTTGATAAATGATTTTTTAGAGGGTCAAAGGAAACCAGAAAATCATACAGCTGGAGACGGCTGTAGGCGCCAGTATAAAGTACTTCAATACTGCTAAAGGTAGTTTGGGTGAAGTAGTATGAGAGCTACAGCGTGGCATGCACTATAAATAGGGATCAACGTCCCTCGCAGTCGCTTCTTGCCGGTTAAGACAACCTCTGATCTTCTCCTGGTTAAGTCGAACCTCTATTCTTTAAAACATGGGGGATTGCTTATGAATCCTGTACAGAGAAACCTTTTAGTTTCTGGCGGGTGGTGTTACTAAATACTCTATTTCTAAGGAACGGCCGTTTCCAGAAGTACCGTTAATCAAACTTGGGGAAGAACATTTCAAGAATGTCCAGCACTTTTTGCAGCGCATCCCGAACATTCCAAATATTATAGAGCTGGACCACTTGACTGTGGTTAATAACTCTTGCTTCAGTGTGCGTGCGCTGGTTACCCAAGTTATTTTTAAGACAGGAGACGTGACCTTTGGGTTCGACGTGGTCTTGAAGGGGACAGTCATTATTGTCGCCAATCACGGCGAGCGCATCGACATCCCTTCTGGTCTTCGTGCGACTTGTTAGTGAAACTTTAATTGACTTTCGATTTGATCTTCCAGGAGCAATTCTGGAAAACAAAGTTATTACTGGAAATTTACGAATTCTGGACCACTAGCCAAGAAATTAAATTATAAAAGAGGCGCCAGTGGAACAAAAAGCGCTGGATTATTAAAAGCTATACCGTGATTTTATAAATAAACGAATGGCTAGCAACTGGTAAAATTTGGAAGGTTTACTTTTAAATTAACTCGCTAATATATCAAGGACACTTCCATCTTAAGTTGTTAAGTTATTAGATAATAAAATTAGTTTACGTGATTGCTTTATAAATATAAATAGCTGATCGGGCTAAAAGATTAAAGAGCTGGTAAATTCTTTGAATCAAATATGATTCCTTATTTACTATTGTAGCAGACAAAGCTTTTTATAATAAAAAATATATTACATTTATATTCTTTTATAATGTCTGTTAAGTACTGCTATGAATATAAATAAGACAGTAAAGAGATTCACCTTATGCGGTTGTAAAGAGACAAAGTGAATGCAGTTACTTTCACCTTCCCCTCACATGGACACAATTTTTTATTAATTTAAACATCTTATGGTAAGATGAAACCGATGCATTAGGCTCATAAAATTAATTTTGTTGTGCTCCTAGCACTATGCACAGGACAAGCCAAGTACAACAATTTATAAAGCTAAAAGGTTCAATTAATTTTATAACACCCTGTTAAATAAATATTACCTTTTTAGAAAAAATGAGATATAAATTATGAGGTAAACGATTTGCTTATCTTTTATATATTCCGATAATATAACTTAATAGCATCCCCGTGTGCGCGACAAATATTTTTATTGACAGTAAATTATTTTATTTTAAACCTTTTTGTTCACTATTATGTAAGAGTGCAAAAAATTGCTAGTCACTATCTATTGGCAAAAACTTGAGCTAAGGTTCCTCCAAGCAAACTTAGTGTACAAGAATTCCAAAGCTCAAGGGCTTAATTTTAATAACTGACTCTTAAGGATCGAATAATTATCTTTTTATAAAGCTCTCCTTCTGTGTGTGTGTTCTACGTATAGATAAATAATATTTAAAATGTAAGGGAAAATATTCTGGTGAAAATTTTTTTAGTCCAAGCTAGGAAATTCTCAGTGGCTTAGGTCAACCAGCAGCGAGAGTTAGTGAACATATTAGAGGTATCTTTAAAAACTTGATCTATAGCAGCGGTGGAAATAAAAGAATTCTATAACTATATAGTAGATAACTGTAGAATTAATTTAAAAAACCCTGTAAGGCGTAATCTCTAAATTACACCTGGAGTTATTTCCATAGAAACTTATATATGTATAAAATTTTAGAAAAACGTTATACCTGCCAAAACCTAGAGTTTATTACTAGTAGACTGAGTAGGTACTATATATGATTAAAATGGTTTAGAGTATTAAAAGTAGTTAATTTTTTGGAATTTAACAGGTTACTAACTTCGAGATAATATATTATTGAAAATAAAGAAAAATTGTAGAATCATAAGTAAATAGAAAAATTAAAAAAACCGTTAATTTTTTAATATTTTTTAACTCATTCGTTAGTAGGACCATGTCCATGCTCGCTCACTCATACAGTTTTATTTAAAAGAACTTTAATGCTCTTTATTTACTTATTTTTTTTTTTAGCACTGGCATACTACGGCCTGTCTTCTTAAGGCTTATTAAACCGCTTATCTAAAATCACCTTTTCTGTAGGGGTGAGGCACGAAGGCCCACCAGTTGCGCCCTTTAGAGAGCTACAATGACTGTACCGAAGGACTGAAAAAGCGGGAGGTACTCCCGCCATTCTGCCAGATGTGATGGAAAACCGCTAAAAACCGCCACCGGCGGGGGCGGCCTTGGCATAGACCCGAGGCTACTTGGAGACACCGGTCAGCACCTCTGCCAGCCATACCTCCCCGAGAATGTGCTCCTCACCTGAAAGGAAGAAGCTGTCCAAGCTACTAAACTTTTAATGATTGATCTCTTTATAAGGTTAAATACTTTACCAATTGCAAGCCATTAGCCTTGATACTCCGTGGTCATAGATTGGAAAAACATATCATTAAAAGGGTGTTATAGCTATAAGCCGAACCACATACCGTCAACGCATCTATTAATTTTTGTTTCACCTGTTTATTGCTCTTGAAAGGTTACTACAAAAAGGTTTAAGGAACGATCGCACTGTTTTAAGTAAACAAGTCTGCACACGTCTGCACGCTTAGTTTTACGAGTTTAAAGAGTTTTAAATTTTTCTTTTATAAATTATTTTTCGGGTCTGCATTCGCCGTTAACTTGTTCTTGTTTATAGGATTTTTTGTATATTTAAACGAATATGAGGGCTAAGGTAGATTTTATTATAAAAAATTTTAAAAAAATTTGCAATTGAAAAAGTGAGTTATAAATTTAGGCGGCGCTACTTGTTAAATATAAAGGAATATGAATAATAAAGATTTGCAAGCGAACAAAGATAAACTTAAAAAAAGAAGGAAGAATTGTTATTAAAGTATTGCAACGACGCTTTTTACCTGAAGAAGATTACCGAGCTGGCTTACACCATGAGTAATATTGACCAAGACAGCTCTGCTTGGACTCTGGTCATGAGGGCATTTAAATAACTAATAAAAATTTCCATATTTCGGGGTTTGCGCTTGAATTAGGTTGTTCAAATCTTTTTACTCCCTCGCCGACCCACAAATTTTTGGAGATTACCGTACATAAGCCTGCTCACCAGGGTTTGTACTGCCGGTTAGCTATATAATTTGTTTAATTAGCAAGCAAGTCCTTAGTAGGGGAAAGCTCTATATATACGTTTTCCTTCTCAATTTCGTCCTTGACTTAACAGTACTTCACACCAATATGCTTTAATAGCTTCGTTCCACTATAATTGTTGGCAATATGTATACGGGGCTGGCCTTATACTATAATAAAAAACTTACTATGATAGTGCAGTTCTCGTAGCACTGAAAGTACTCATTTTTAGCCCTCTTAATAATTTCTACCAGGGCAACAAACTTGGCCTTTGTGGATAAATGAGCAACCACCTACAAGTTTTTTGTTTCTTAAACAATTAGAAGGTCGTTTACAATTACCACTGTAACAGAACGGGGCCTACGATCTTCCTCAGAGTCATAACTAGGTCTGAGTAAACTTGGTTACCGAGTTTGCCCTTCCTCCAAGACCTTTTTTAAAGGGGTTGGGTACCCTTGAGGTCCTTACAAGCATTTCGCTTACTCCCTATGTTCTTTGCCATATAAACTGAGGTGCAATGATAACTTATTTACCGCCAACTGTACGTTTGGTCTGGTGCATGTGGTTAAATAAGACCAGTTTTTCCAAAGTAATGGTGTGCTGAGGGTTATTCTACAGGTTTACATTTTAATAAATCATTGTTATATAGAAGTTCACCGATAAACTTTTCTTGGATCATTTTACAATGTTCTTTCAAATACCCTAAATTTAGATTCAGAAAATCAGAATGGAGGACCTCGGTGATACCATCAATTTTTTCCGTTAAATTACGGGAAAAGCTCTCCTTTTTAATATAGACTTTAAAGTCATATATTACTAAGTTTTCTCGGCGATGTTCGATCAAGAAAGGCTCGTTTTATATTTCTTTATACCGAGTCCATTGAGCTTATGCATTATGTGCTTAAACCATAATAATCCTATTTGTTAGGTGCCATATAATGCCTTTACTAGTTTAAGTCGTTTATTACCAATAACCAAAGGGTGAAGTAATGTAGAACCCACCTAAATTTTTAGGTATAATGTAATTTATATAGGTATGCCTATATGCATTATTCTCATAGAACTGTAATCGTTGGTAGTTCATCTGATGTGCCCATGATTCGAGAAGTCTAAATCGCTTTTCTAGAGATTAGGTGGCAAGTTGCTTTGATGTAGTGCATAACCTCAATTTGAGTAAAACCCTGCACGTACCATCCTGGATTGTAGAGTCCTCCGTGGAATTTAATTAAAAATTTCCGTGTGGTTGGTATAAGTGACTCAGTAACTTCCCAATTACCAGCCTCATCCAAGGCTATTAGTTCTGTTAGCCTTAATAAATTCATTCCCCGCAGGTCATGGCTTCCTGAAGGGTTCTTCGACACTGGCCAAAAGATACTTTGCCATTGTTCAACTTTGTATTTCTTCAGTTTCTGGTATTTCTTCATTACCCCTCGACGTCAAATATAACGGTGTTTGACTCTTCCATCTACAAATTGTATGTCCTGCACCGTGTCTGGGAACCACTTTGGTTTCCCACCTTTTGTTAGGAAAACTATGTAGTACGTCTACCTAGGATCCAAGTTGAAACCTGTTTTACCTTTTTTATGGCTACCTTTTTTGTGGCTTTCAATTTTGCCAGCGGAAAGGTCATTTTTATAAATGAGTTTTCCAGTTAGCTTATTATAACGCTGGAAGAACTAGGGTAAGCTGACAATAAGAATCCAAAGGTTTTATCGGGAGTGGAAAGTTTAGCTGCAGACCTGTTATTAAATATTTCAAATTTCTGCTCTTTGAACTCTTTTAGTGGAATAGTCATATATACACCCGAATCCTCCAAAAGTACTTATAGGAGGAACCTAGTAGTATCCCCCTTCTAGATTTGTGTCATTCCTTCAAAGGTCATGCCTCTAAAACACATGTATAGAGAGTCTATCTTTTGTATTACGAAACGTGATTTCTTCCAACTTCCAGAAAATGCATTTGTAACAAAAGCAGCGTAGTTGAAAGCTCCAGCCCATAAAGCGTCTAATTATTTGGCTCTGTAAATCATAACCTTAGCCATTACCATTGAGATTCCATTGTATACGGTTCTACAATTGGGTTATGCGGTGTATTTAGAGATTTAAGTAAAAATTTTATTCTTCCTTATATAATATACCAGAATTCTTATTGGTAAACAACGAAAGCCATATCTAAAGTATTCATACACCAATTCATCAAATGCCCGGACAGCAGAACATTCAAATGCAATCCGTACAATCCAGACTAATCTTACATCTTTTCATCCTGCGGTAAGGCTGTATACTTGCCTATAAGTTGTGCGCTTTCATACCCAAGCGACTAAAAGTTATATTGATAGAACAGTGGATTAAACTCTATGTAAACAACAATATATAGACCACATAAATCGATATCCAGATGAGATCTGACTGGGCGCCCATTATAATCATGACGTTACATTCTTCGCGCGGTCTAATGTAAATTCATAACTGCTCACGAAACACAGGAGAGTTTATATGTTTTATATTTGAGGCGATATATCTATTATAGAATTCTCTATGTTTGCTTTCTTTAATATTCCCCAAGACATCATTCATTTTATTCAGATATAGAGCGTAACTCTCAGGGACTATCCAGTAGTAACAACAATTTAAATTTCTAATGGCAGTAAAAATTGAAAATACTTCACATAAAAGATGATCCATGCCGTTGTTAGCATACACTTTCCCTTTTTTTTTAGAATTTAATCACTTTACAGCACGAATTTAAAATTTGTATTAGGGTAACTGTATTGTTATTAGGTACCTTTTATAGTCTAGTGCTACAATATGTATGGTATATATATATTATTTTAATAAATAGCGGGTAGCTCGTCCATATTTTTGCTCCTTCTTCCATTGTTTCTTTTTAGGTTTTTACCGCGTCTTGAATGTTTTAGTTTTACGTTAGTCTAAAGGACCAGCGCGATATTATAAACGTTATAGTATTAGTCTAGAGAGCTGGAACAAAGACCAAAACGTCTTGAGGGTGTTATAGCTGAAGTTATTAAATAGCTTAGTAGTCTAGAGGGCAACTAGGTAAATACTACGTTAACTAATTTTACTAAATATTTTAAAAAGATAAAGAAACTTAATTTAAACACCTTCTTTCGAGTCTAAAATTCTCTTTTCTTCTCATCACAAAATTGTCCCACGCTAATGAGGCCCTTTGAGGGAGTAGAGACAAATAAGGCCTTCTTATTACAAAATTTTCCAATACCTAATGTAGGTATATACCTTTTATCCCCGTAAATCTTCCAGTAGTGGTCATAAATACACCACAAACTTAGGTCGTTATGTATAAGGCAACTAGCACCCGACTCCAAGTTAATTTTATTGAGCCATTATAAACTTAAGAGCTCTCCCTTAATAGTTCACTTTCAAGTTCTCGGTTTCTGCACTGTCTTGCATTAAGCCAAGCCTTTATATACTCACATTTGAATTTTTTCTTGTAATATTGCTTTTATAGCATTATCATTGGTCATACCATATTTAGCTCCCTCGCCCTCCTTTTTTAATGGCAGCTTTGACGAGCTTGCGCACAAGGCTACATATTCATGCACCCCATACTTCAGTTGAGTTCTAACCTTCCGTAAAATTGCACAGGCTACGACGCCTGCCATGCTTAATTTACATCCAGAACAATTTCGATTAAATAATACATTCTGCCTAAAAGAGGCCCATTTACCATAATTTACTAAGACCCCTACAAATCTATTAAACTTCTTGCACTCTTGTGTCTTAATATCCAATCCTAGAGCTTAAGATATTAATGCAGTTCATTAGTGATCTGATATCTTCATCATCCAATTTCTTTATGTTCGTAAACTCCTCTTCTAAAGTCAATAACATACCCTCCGTGACACATTAAACGCATACCATAATTGATCACGGCTGCATATGCCACCCAACTTGAACGAACCGCGAACATTCCGAAGGATATACATATTCATTAACTTCCGGTCAATGCCAATTCGAGTTTCCTCGCATCGCAACATTTCTTATCAGTATTGCTTTAATAGCATCTATACTGCTCAGATAGGATCTTAAGTGAATATTTCAGTTTTTATAACGCCTTAAAAGTCATTAGGGTTCTATGAAGATAATAAAGCGCGCCAAAATTATAACTGAAAGAATAACTGAATTATAAGTGTGAAATAGGTTATTAAGTACAATTTAAAATAAACGAAATGATAATATATGAAAAAGAAAAAGAATTAGCCAATAAAAATGAGAAAGAAATAGAAAACAAGAAGGTTATAACCAGATCCAAGATCATGTAAAAGGGATGTTAGACGCGCTTCACTATAAAGAATGTAACAAGGACCAAGAAACTCTCCACTGGGCGCAAGCATTTATCTAGAGAGTTGTCCCCCGGGTAAGTGAAAAGTAGGTATCCGAGGTAATAACATGCCCGATGGTATCAGTTTGTTCAGTCCTCAACAAACTTCAATTTTTTTACTACAAATGCTGGAGAAATGTTTTGAAAAGACACATAGTTGTCAAAAGAATATGGTTGTTAAGCTGTTAGGTTACAAAGGAGTATAAAAGAAAAAAAAATATGTATACGAACACGAACAAAATAAAAGAAAAGCAAAAGGGAGTATTAACTCAAAAAGTTAGAAATTGCTTTAAATATAAATTTAATGAGATTTGCAAGCATTGACCAACTTCTTTTATCTAAATAAATAAACAAAAAAAAATTCCATATTTAGGGGCATGTATTTACATTAAATTGTCCAAAGCTATATCCCGCACCCCATGTCCACAAACAAAAGCGTATATTTGAAATGATAAGATCATAAAATCTGTATTAAAAGATTCACAAAAATGTAGCACGAAATCCGAAGTGCAATCACGTTAACAAAAAGAAGTAAGTATGTAGATGCAACTTTTAACTGGAACTTTAGATTTAGTGCGATGCTTAATAAAGTAATTTTGCAGAATTCGTGCTAGCATAATTATGAATACAGCCACTGTATATTTAAATGTCCTATTAAAGGAGATGCCCATGTAAAACATGAATTTTAAGGGCGAGTTAAAAGCTTTGTTTAAAACGATTTAAATATGTTCTTTTACTTTGAATTAATAATATTACTAAGAATAAGAGATTGTGTTTACGGGGCTTTGAAAATCTTAAACCAATGTCTTGTAGAAAATTTCTGTTTATTACTTAAAACGCGTTAATTTTTGTTAAATTTTATAATTTTTTAAAAATTTTGTCGCACAATTTGAGAATATTAAAAAATGTTTGCTTTTATAAACAGGCAATTGCGTTCTTATTTGGTCTGTGCTTTCTTCTTGGACGCGTGCGTATATCTGTTACTATATATAATATTTAAACCCGTTAATCTTTAAAGAAAAAATTTTTTATTACTGGCGTTCGAAGATTAAAATACCATACGTATTTTACCTCTAAAACAGAAAACTCACATTTATTTTAGTAATTGCGTATTATAACTATTTTTATAAAAATATAAACTAAATTATTTATTAAATATTAAGAGATATAATAATTATATTGAGTAGCTAAAGCGTTATGTTTTACTAATCACCATTCGACAATTCCTAATTTTTAATAAAAATGTTGTGGTTAAGTTTTCTGGTCAATAAAGGGCTATAGAAACTAAGTGTTAAGGATCAGTATTTGTAAAATAAAAAAAGATTTTGTTAAGCATTTTTACAATATACTTGACTATTTAAAATTAATTTAATGATTTTGATATTTGTTGCTAAAGTACTTACTAAAAAAGACCTTAATTTAGGTGTTCTAACTTTTGTTTACTTGGAAACGAATTTACTGGATGCAGCTTAACCATTTACGTCATTCATTTTTACCATCACTAATGTCTCCTTCTGAGGTTGGTTAAACCACTTTTTTTAATTATTTTCAAGTGTCCAATCATAGGGTCTTGTTAAACTTATAAGACGCAGTAAGATTGTATTTTGCGAAGTCCGCTTTTAGTTTGTATACGTGTATATCCCTGAGCTGTTCTCGGAGGGGCGGGTAAAGCAATTCAATAAACCAGTTTTCCTCTCTCTTATATAACACCTTAGTTACAGGCGCTACAGTTTAACTTTAAAACTATGCGCAGAGGGAGCTAAAACGAAAACTTAAAAAAAAAACTAGCTTTTGTACTATGTAAAGAATTTGGGGGGGGGGGGGCCTTAAAAATATCATATATATGGCACGTTACTACAAAATTCGTAATAGTAAAATTTAATCTACTCAGACTTTAAAAATTATAGAATTTATAACGAATTCTTACGAGCTGAGTTTACATCTGTAACAATTCCCAGGAACAGTTAGAAGTACCTTAGGTAGAGATTTATATGTTCAGTCCAAGTTGTTTCCTCACCTTGATATTAAATTAGAACTTTTTTGTTAGATTATATACTCATTTAACTATAAGCTTACTAAATGTTGTATTGGGTAGTCCTACAGTTAATAACAAATAATTAACAGGCAATAAAGTTTTTGGTCGAAGTAAACCAGACTGAGAATGATTAGATTAGGGTGAACATCTTGCAAAAAAAATTAAGTGGTGCGCTGCTGAAAAATAATATGAACATTTGTTCATGAGCTGTTTTTAACTATAATGACATGGTGCAGTATGCAATGGAAAAAATTTGGTTGTCTAAATGGAAGAGCAATACTGTCTTAGGAAAAGTTTAATAACAGAAAAATATGCGTCGGATGAGCCAAAACGAAGCGAGTTGAAGGGGCTTCTCCGCAGTTTGCTTTCGTTTGCTCCGAACACTTGCCCCTAAAGAATTTATAACAATAATTCTTATAAGCTTTTTTAATTTTTTAGAAGAAATGGGTAACACCAGCCTTCAATCGAGAAAGTCAGAGTCTATAATAACCGGCTATTTGCCTAATGAAGAAGTTTCGCCTTCAAAATAGTAATTTAATATATATCATAACTTATAACTTTTTGTAAAGATATATATCGTTTATTGTTTTTTGATTTAAATTTTGTTTGAACCAGTTTTTAAACTTTTATTGTCGAAGGTTTTTTTTCCGCAGAAAAAACCAAACTTACCTCGATTTCCGTTATTATCGTGGTCTTTTGTTGTTAAAAAAAAAAAAAATTAAAAGCGTCATATTGTTTTTTTTACCGTAATTCTAAGTTTTTTGTAATTATAGAATACAATGTATACAACTCTTTTTTAACGCTACCATAATTTTTATTTTACTTTTCAACTAAATTTTAAGTCTATAATAAATAAATTTTTGCTTAATTTGATTTTTAATCTTTTTAAGTAAGCAGCGGGCTATGATGGATTTTAACGTAACTGATGCCGCTGATTGCACCATTAAAGCTGAAATTCCTTTCTTTTTATCCAACTCTCCCACATTATCTCCTTTAGATTCTTCAACGCGTAACAAAGCAATAAGTAAGCTCCCTCAAGCAAGTACTGGTTAGACGATGTTTGATTCCTTTTACTTATTATTATTACCGTCAACTATTTTTTTTTTAGAAAAAGAAAATGCGTTAGTGCCCCATGTTTTCCGGTGGACGCACGGAGGGAGCCACATCTACGTGACTGGCACGTTTAATAACTGGCGCGAGAGAATCCCACTAAATAAAAGGTTTTCTCTTTAGACTAATTTTATATTTCATTTTTGTGTACGCTTTACGTATATATAGTCGCAGAGATTTTTTATTATAATTTTTTTTTGTGTAGTAATCTTTGTAATTATAGTTCTCTTTATATATTATTGCAATCCTTGTCTTATTTTGTATAAAAACGCTCTTGACTTAATTAAAAAATTGTTTAACTGTTTATCTGCTAAACTTTTTAAGTTTTTAAATCTTTTGTTATATATAAATACATAAAAAAGTTTTAACAGTTGTTTGCAAGTAAACTTGTATAATTTTTTTTTGAAACTGTTTGTTTTATAAAGTTTATTACTTACTTCTATTTCTAATTTTTGCCCTCTGAGCTGGCCAGTTTCTCTCTTCATTTTTCTGTTATTATCTTTTAAATTAAAAGATTGCCATCTTGAAAAGCTTTTTAGCTCAAAGATACCTTTAAAAATTTTTTACTTTCAATCTTTTCTTAAAGATTTATTTTTTAATAATAGGACTTATATAGCTGTTATTTGATAAATAATTTTAAAAACTTTTAAATTGTTAATAATTTTTTTTAAAGAAAAATTGAATGTTTTTAGATATCATTTATATAGTCTTCAGATATTTTACTCGTATATATATATATATTAAATCTAAATTGGGTCTAGCGTAAATGTACACTCTTCAGTTAACCTATATAAAACTAAATCTGTTATATCTAATGCGCTGACTTCGGCGCTTAACTTATTTATACTGAATAGTCGCGAAGAATTTACAACCATCATCAATCTGCCGCCGGGGACTCACCAGTTTAAGTTTATTGTCGACAACGAGTGGAAAATAAATCCGGATTTACCCACAATGCCTGGTGACTACTTAATTTAATTTTAGTTTATAAAACTTACAAACAACTAATTCATTTGAAATTATTTTCTTTTAAATATTTATTATATATAAACAGTTTATTCCCAATGCGGGTGATTATTTAACTTAATTTGTTTTTATTTTATAAAAAATTTACTAATTATAAATTTCTTCGTATTCACTATAAATTGTTAAATATATATTTGTTTCTTGTTAACAATTAACCCAAATGTCTGGTGCCTTCTGGACTTTGTTTGATTTTTATTAAAACTTACAAACTATATGAATTTTAAAGATCATTGTTAGTTTAATTATTAGGTATATGTTATATACAATAATAATTAGTCTTATAAAGATATTTATGTACAATATTTGTTTATAAAGATCGGTCTGGAGCTGTAAACAATTTCCTTGAAATCGGAGACGCAGATGAAGACGATTTCGACTTTGAGGATTTTGTATCAGCCTCCGCTCCTGCCAAAAGTCCGCCGGGTAGCAAATAATCTTTCCTCACGTGGTTAAGAAAGCATAAAAACTTTTGAGGGGACTCAGGTGGCTACAGCCAGACGATCCCCAAACTGGACGGCACCAGCAAGCCGCCGCCCGTACTGCCGCCGCATCTCATGCAAGTGCTGCTTAACTGCGCGCCAGTCTCGCAGAGGTACGGATTCCTTAATTATCCTTTGGGAGGGCATCCTAACCACTTGGTAAACCGGCAGCGATCCGTCTCTCTTGCCAATCCCGAACCACGTGTTACTGAACCACCTGTATGCATTGTCCATCAGCGACGGGGTGATGGTGCTAGGGATGACCCACCGCTACCAGAAAAAGTACGTCACCACGGTGCTCTACCGTCCGGTTTTCTAACTCCCCAGAAAATGCATCTCATTTAAAAAAAATATAATAGTATACAAATATTTACAAGAAACACCAAAAATTGTCTGGTTTAATAATCATAAAAGTATAAGTTTTTATTTAATTATTTTTATAGTTCGTTCCCGACAGACACCCAAAAGTTTCGAAGATTGTTTCTCCGTGCAAATATTTCCAAGTAGTTACCTTAAAAAAAAAGTAAGCTCAGCATAAAGATCAGAATTTTTTAAAAAAATTTTAGCAAATCTTCACCGTTAGGAACCAAATCTTCAATCACGTTATAAATTTCTTCGGGCTTCTGGCTCTGTTTTACGGCGTTTTTTTATTAGTTAATGTTTATATAAAGTATTCACGGCGCACCTGCCCTCGTCTCTTTGCATAGATCACGTCGGTGGCCTTCAAGGGCTCGTAACGTGGGCTCCCCTAAAAATATAAGATTAAGTAAAAAATAATAATAGTAGCAGAGCCACACGTAACTTTTATTCCCACCAAGCACGTTTCCTTGGCGTGCTGCAAGTAAAACCCGTGCGACTTTGCCATTCGTCGATTGACAGTTCGCTTAACCCAATCAATGCTATCGATAAACCTGCCATGGAAAGCAAAGGCTATTTATTTGGTCAAGCTTAACTTAAACCACCGTTCAGAAGAAAAAAATTACAAAACTGCTAAGTCTGCAAGGCTATATTACGAGGATTTCTAAAAACTAATAAACTTTTACTTAACCTTCACATAACTTAAACTTTTATTACCTTCTCTATAAATTTTATAATAATAAATATAATTAAAAAAGAAAAATCAATGCTAATACATAAAAATTATAAGTGCTTATAGATTTGTTTCGTTTTCTATAACATTTTATTAAAAGAAATTTATTTTACTCTTTCTTAAACTAAATGGTTAAAAATTTAAAAAGCGAGTTTAAGAAATTCTCAAGGATGAATAACATAAAATACTGCGTGCCTGTATCCCCACTTCTCCAGCATTTGCAGTCCCACCTCAAAGCGGTTATTAATGACCCTTCAAATAAGATTTATGATAAAAAAATTTTATAAAATAAAAAAATTAAAATATACAAAAATATAAAGTTTCAATAGGCGTATTCTCATGATAAGAATTAATATAAGACATTTGTAAGTGCTCTTAAAAAAAACTTTTAGTAGTTTTTTTAATATAAAAAAGAAGTCAATCAAGATTTATTAAAAATTTATTTTTTAAACAAAAAATATGAATTAAAATAAATAAAATCTTATAGAACTTGAAAACCTTGTATAGTTAGTAACAAAATACGCACTCTGCTAAATAATAATAAAAAAGCGCTGATAATATAATCTGTAACAATATAAGCCAAACATGAACAATATCAGCTACTTGAACTCTTTAATAAGTCAAAACGCAAAGTAAGAAATCTCTGCAGATTCAATAAATATAAAATAAATATTTTTTTTATTAATTTCTTAATACGTAAATTATGTTTAAATGTAAAAGAAAAATTTTAACTCATAAGTTTTAAAAAAAAGTATTAAATTAAAAATAGTACTAATAATATAAATTACAAAAGGTTCATTAAAATTACTTTATTAAAAATTGATTATATAGACATCAATATTAATAAGTAAAATCTTTTAGAATAATACGAATTTAATAATAACCATAAAAACAAGAATCCGCTTTGCGATAAAGTTTCGAGAGCGAGATCTTGAATGGCAGCGTCAGACAGCTGACAGTAGCCCAATGCCACCTGCAATAATAAATGTTAGATATAAATTGTAAAAAAAAATAATATTTCTAAAAAAAAATTTATTAAAAAAAATTGAAAAATCTACAAGGTACTACTGTAGAAGGGATTTAAAGTTGAGTAAAATAGTTTTAAAAACTTTTTATATAAAATTATTTGGAGTATTAACAAAGAATTTAAATAAGAAAGTTGAAGTTATAAAAACATAAAGGAGGAGTACGCCAATTTATAACTCAGCCACACAAAACAGAAAAATATTAATTTCGTTACTCCGAAATAAATTATTTTGCAAGAGGAAAAAAAAATTAAAAGAACCGAAAATTAAAAATACAATTTCTTAAACTAGAAAATAAATAACTTTTCGTTGAAAAAAGAAAGTACGATCAAGGATATTAACAATATATAATCTACTTAACATATTTTGTGGAGCTAAATTTAAAAATTTTTCATTCTGTCAAATAAACATATGATAATTAATTTATTATTGTTGAATCGAGCGAATAATTATTTCAAAATAACTTTATAAAAAGAATACAAAATTAAAATTATTTGTTTAATAAAACAAATACTAAATATATAATTATTTTTTAAAATATAAGTTTAAAATGAAGGAAATAAAATAAATTATATATATACTTTTCTTTAATATATCAATTTAATTGGCTATAGAAACATAAATAATAAGAAGTTTTTTTTAAGAAAAGTTATCGAAATCACACTAAATACAGCACTAATCAAGTAGTAGTCGACTAAATAAATGAAGCAAACATGTGAATTATACAGAGTTTCTCTGTTGTGAATGAAGGAATAAAAAATTCATGCAAAGTAAAGTCCTACAGAAATGATCTATTGATCAAACTTCTATTAATCAATATTGATAACATAAAACAAAAATAATAATAAAATTTAGAATCATTAAAAATATATATTTTAAAATTTGTTTATATTATTCGAATATATTTTATATGTTCTTTCTACTGAATTCTAAATAAGTGCATTTTAAATAAATCATAATATTATAAGTAAGTATAAATTATTATAACCAAATTCTTAAAAATAAATCTTTAGTAAAAATAATTAATTTAGCAGAATAAAATATAATTAATTTTGTACTTATGATCTCGAAGAAATCTAATTGGTGTAAAAAATAAACATACCCCACGTGTTGGTGTAGCGCTGGCCAGCTGCCAAGGAGGATCCAACATGATGCAATCAAATTGCACAACGGCTCCTAATTCCTAATAAAAAATTTAAAACAGTAAAATTACTTTTAAATAAATTTTTTTTTTTAGAGTTAAAAATCTTGAATAACAAAACTCACTCTTTGAATCTTTAAAAAATTCAAAAAATTATATAAAAAGTTAATTTGCAAGCTAACTTTAAACATTATATCTAAAAGTAAAAAAAATTAAACCAACTTTTGTAATTTAATTAAATAATAAATATAATAGGGGATTAGTAAAATATCAAAAACGAATAAAAAATTAAAGGCGTTATCCTAATAAATAATATATAACATTAAAAAAAATTAATTTTCTACTTTAATTTATACAAGACTTCAATAAGGTAAAGTAGTAACTTAGTAGACTTCGAATAAACTTAGTTAATAAACGGTATACACGTAATAAACAGATTAAGTATAAAATTCAACTTTAAATTTTATTAATTAATAAATTGAAATCTTTTTATAAAAAATGAGGACCTTAAAGTTAAAGTCTAAAACATCAGCACAAATGGGGACGCACCATTCAGGAGGCTTAAATTGCTCAGTGTGATATTGAACAGGAGTGCTGACTTAATTATTTCTATTTTTTAATAAGCGGTAACACTCACAAATAAATTTAATGCCTCTTTGATGAGTTAAAGATTCGGTTTCAGCAAGAACTTTGAGTTTTTCTCTGTAAGTAGTTGAAAATTTTAAAAAATTAAATTTAAAAAATGGCTCTACTTTAGAACCTCTTTTGCCTTAAACGCTCCTTTCTCTGAAAACGTAGCTGAAGTAGTGCTTCATCTGTAATTTCCTTTCTAGAATATGTTTTATTCAACTGTAGAAATAATTTCTTTTATATAGTTAGGCCAATCTAAAGGAGGGTTCTACCTTTTGAATTTCCCGCCTCAACTTTTTATTTTTTAACAGTTCGCCTTTTAACTTATTATCAATTAAAGAATATAAAGCAGTTCTCATGGTATTTTAAAAATTATTAAGAAACCTGAAAAATTTATTTGTAAAGACGTGGACATCCCTTTTTAAACGCCCGATATCTACAATACATAGGCGTAAGCAGTTTTATTTGGACAAAATCTAGCACAAATTCAACGCAAAAGGGACCTGCTTCTATGAGAAGGTCTTCATTTACTTTTAGTCTTTTCATTTAAAATATATACAGAACTTTAAAAGTAATACATCCAACTTCAATATATAGAAGAAAGAAGAGGAAACTGAAAAAAAGCCAAAAAATATTCAGGTCCCCATCCTTTGCGCGTTTGGAAGGGTAAATGCTACATTAAAACCAATTTTAGTTGTACTTAAGTTATTAATTTACACTGCTTTAAAAAAACTTAAAATTGATGTTTGCGTAGGTTGCCTTGCCACAAAAAATAAAGAGAAGATAAAATATTTCTTTTAATTCTTTAACTTTTTTTGTATATAGCTAAATCAAAGCTCTAAGCCATCCGCATTATTAAAACCTTTTGTAATTTTGTTTATGGTTTTTAAGAAAAACAATGTTAGCTTTTTTGAATCGTAGTTCTCTAATCTGACCTCTAACTTTAATAAGTATACATGAACCTAAAATCTTTTTAATTCCAGAGAAACTAATAACCTGTGAAGTTGGAATTGTGGTTTCTTTTCTTAAAAACTTTTGTTCCCCACTATCCAACCTAAAAACCTACTATGAATAATGGGTTTTGGATCATTACTTTCATTTCATAATAAAGAAAAGAAAAATAAATTTTATCTTTTATAAATCGCTGTCCTTCAAGCTGATTTAGACTTTAACAATTTATTTGAATTAATTTTTTCTGGGTTAATGTTCAAAATTTAATTTATGTCCCTCCTTTGACAAACTATAAACGCACTTCAAGTTTTAAAATTGTTTTTTTTTGTTCACTTTGTTTTTACGTTAAAGGTAGTACGTAGTAGTGAAAAACACTATGGCACTTTTAAGTAATGACACTCGATAAAAATTTGTCATTCGAAACCTAAAGTTAAACAACTTTCTGTTATACTATAAGTTCATTTGTTAAAAGTAAAATTTTCTTACCACGTTTAACCCTATACTAATTTTCAGCAGTTACTTACCTCTTCTCTTCTTTTTTGGTTTAATTTAAGTTTGTCCTTACTCGCATATAATGAGTATTGAGTAGTTAAAAATTGTTTGCAAGTTTTCTTTTAAGGAAGGTATCTATTTACTACAAAGAAAAGAGAGAAAACAATATATACTTGCCTTATAAGTAATTATATATCTGAAATGTAGTATTTTTTCGCACTTTATTTTTGCCGAAATCATTAAAATGCTAATCGGCCTTAACCCTCCTGGTAATCTATTTACATACTGTCACAAGTCTTAAAAATTGAAGACTAATAACTTAATTGAATCATTTTTATTGGGAGAAGTATAGAATATTAATATTAGCAGTTGGAATTATGATTTAAAAATTCCCAACGACAAATAATATTCTATTAATTTTAGATAGATCTCAAGTTTATATATAAAAAGTTATGCACCAACAAGTCAAATTGTTGTATTACTATTCCGCTGACGGTTTTCTTTTTAGTACTGGTGCGTTACATTTGGTATATAAAGGACCTGAATCTATTTTTATAAAATGTCCTGGGCCTTCCTACTCTTTTATGGGATCGCATCCCAGACTGAACTCTGAGAGAATACTAATCAATATATATATAAAAAAGAATGCAATAAGAGAAATTAAACTTTTTACTTTTACTTTCTTAACACGGTAATACATACAACACTGTGATAATTATTAAGATAAACAATGCTATATGCAAATGACAATATGAAAAGAACTTTATCTTTATTTTTTAATCCAATAATTAAAGAATAAACGGAAATAATTGTAAAAATTTTAAATTCAGCCAAACTGGCTACTTAATAACTGTATTGCGTCACTGCTTCTCATTTTATTATCCTTTGTGCAAATTATTATAGCTTTTACCAAAGAAGCTTCCTGCAATATTGCCAAAATAAAAAAATAAAAATAATAAAGTTTATTCAAAACTGAACCGGCTAAGCAAGGCGTCTGGTTTTGTTTATCGGCGGTATTTCGCCCTTCCGCTATACAGTATGAAAGAGATAACTCTGATCAGTTCTAAAATGTATGTATAAGGGCTCCTCCTTTCTGGGTGAGGCGCTCATAGTCGGGGAGGGTGGGCCGGGCAGCGGTTGATAGTAGGTATCTCCAGGTGACTTCTGGTCTTCTGCCTTTCTCTCCGGTAGTGATTTTTAGCGGTTTTCCACCGCAATACGCAGAAAGGCTGGAGTCCGGCGTGATTTATAATCAACTACTGTTTAACCTACTTTCTCTCTATATCAACTGAGGGTGCGGAAGCCTTGACTTCCTTAACAGAACCATAATGCCGTCAACTCGAACAAATGCGCTTTATTATCAGGGCTAAATAAGTAGAGTTAGCTACTGACAGCGCCATGAAAGTTTTTCAGCACTGAGCATTCAGCGAATTGGGGGGTACTATCTGCGTTCGAAAAAATTTTATGACCGCTTACCTTGAAAAAAGGTAACGCGGGTTCAACTTGTTCCTGAAGTGCTCGTAGTATGTTAATGATTAAATAAAAAATATTGCTGCTCTGTCGCTTTCACTACAATTTCTATAGTAATAGGTGAAATAAGGAAGAGCTGGAAGTTATATAATTCAAGGTTTCAACTTTTGTAAAGAGAAAATGAAAAAAACCACTTGGTGTATATAAAATTATTAAAAGAATACAGCGTATTTGTGTACCTATAACGCATATATCCACATCCTTTTATAAGGAGTGTTTAAAAAATTGCTATAATTTTTATGAAGCATAATACTAAGAATATTCCGACTGTTGAGCCTTTCAACCTGCTTATACTTAGATTCATTTAATGAATGAAGATGTGTCATATAATTTGAAAGTTAGTTAACAAATACCAAACTACGACCGATCTTTATACGCTTAAAAATATATTTGCTTACACTTTTTTAAAGTAATATAATAAAATTGAGAAGTTTAGTAAGTTGTACTTAAAAGTTTTAAATGTTTTAAAAGTTAAAGCAGATCGACAGAACGCCAGTTCAACCAAACCGAAACGTTATACATCCTTTCAAGGATGTGCCCAAATTATTAGCAAAGTTGGATTTACATATAAAAAAGATATATTTAGCTGAAGAGCACTTACGAGAACCTTCTGCTGAGGATGTAGCGTCTTCTATATAACAATAAGAACTTTATATAGATAAATTAATAGCAAAAGCACATAAAGTTTCCTTGAAAAAATAATATATATACTTTTTACTTTTTATATATGCTGAATAAAAAGTCGAAAGATAATACTTTATTAGATTTTGGTTAAGAAAAAGCGCTAAATACCCTCAACATGCCACGCGGTTCGTCTCTGCTGTCTCTTACGCTATTAGTTGCATAAGTGTAAGTAAACTCATATAAACCACACGTAAGACCACCTGCTGTTGTCCACGCCTGCATAGGCGAGCACGTGCTTAGACGGATGCCAGGATACGGCAGCCAATGGCCCGGGTGCTGAAAAGTCCATCACGCATTCGCCAGTTTCTACATAAGCCTAATATAAATAAGTTATACAAACTTTTTTTTAATTATTTTATAAGCAAACTATAATAGAAGATAAAGTTTTTATTTCTTAATAAATATGATAAATAACTTTATAAAATATATTAATAATAATAATAAAAAAAAAAAGAATCACCAACTCCAGCTTGTGGCTTTCAGAGGCGACAGCAATAATACTTCCATCGTAACTAAAACTCAAACTTTCAAGGGCCGTTCTTATAGTAAAATATAATAACTTTATTTTTCTTATAATTATATATATATAATAAAAAAGTCAAATTTATTATAAAACTTTAATCTCTTAGAAATTTATAAAAAAAACATTTTTTAAATGATTAATAAAATCGATATATTAATAAATTAGAGTAAAAGGAAATCTTTACAATATTAGTAAGAAATTTATAAACTAAAAAATATAAAAGTGTTAAATAAAAGTTTATTAGATAGTAAAATGATATACAACAATATATATAAAGTTAACAAACACTAAACTTTGCAATAATCATAAGAGATATATTCAAAACAATCTAAAAAGCGAGAACAATTGAGAACAGTTTTTTAAGTAAGAAAGCTTTTTTAAAGTTAATTATTATTAAAGTATCATACAATACTAAAAGGTTGCATAAGCAAATAAAAATAAAATTTAATTGTTAGATATTTAAAAAATTTAATTAAAGATATAATTATTACCAAAATTTATTATTTTATATATAATTTAGTATTTGATATAAATTATCCCCAATAAAAATTATTATCACATTAGTTTGTACTTAAGAAATATCACAAGTTTTAATAGTAATATACAAAAAAATTAATAATAATGTTTAAGAAATCAATGATAGCATATTTAGTTACAATTATGATAATAATAATAGTAATATTAATAAAATAATGATAATAATATTAATAAAAGTATACTCGTATCTAGATACGACTCGAATGGGAATGAATTCCTCAGCGTCCCATATGCAAAGTAAAGAATCCGCACCGCCTGTCGCAAAATACCTGAACAGGTAAACACGTGGAAAGCAATGTTAGCAATAATCGCGAAGGACACATGGAAAATAATGCAATGATCGCACGCGTGTGGAAGGGGCAGATGGGAGTCCCAGGGGAAGAAAATACACGTGTAAGCGTAATATGCTTTTTTATAGTCCAGATTAGCCGCACGTTGGAGCTTAATGGGCAGTACTATATATAAAGCGTAGCTGATACAGATCAATTGTACTTGCTATGGAAAGGCAAAGTACTTTCTATTGGTTTTTATAAAATCATGGGTGCCTGGCCCGCATGCTGCATTTTTTAAACATTTAAAGCACGAGAGCATGACCGTGGGAATTGATCATAATACGAGCCAATCCCCGTAGCGCATTAAAAAATTGCATAAAAATATTTGCTTATGTTTTATAATGAAAATTTTTTTAACGAGCGTTCTTCCCACAAACCGTTTGAGTGTTTATAATGTTTAAATAATGCTCGTATTATGTTTCTCATGTTATAAGCCGCTTGACTTCATTACTTTGTTCAGTTATAAACATGAGTTTATTATATTTTTTACTATTTTACTATATTTTTTAAAGGCAGAATCTATTGATATTTTAAAAAAATTGTAATAAAAAAAATATTATGAAGGCCAAATAATAATTGCAGAACTAGTTCGTTGGTTATCATTAAAAGTTGATTATTTATTATATATAAATTACGTAATTATTTACTGAGTAATGCCGGGTCAATAAGGAAAGTGAAACTACACATTTCTTTAGTATTTATTTATCTAAACTTTAATTGGTTTATATTACAATACAATATAACTTTCAATTTTTTTATAGAAAAATATCTATAATATTTCTCATCTTTTTAAATATCTTTAAAAGTTACGAAGTATTATTAAAAAAAGTTCAAGGAATTATCAATAAAGATGCTTTTACTTTCCAGTCTTATCGAAAGCAATGCACGTGCAGTCCGCCGTGTGTCCAACCACAGTGTGAAGAAGGGCCATTTGTTCGGCCTGACAGATGCAAACGCAACCTAAAAAAAAACTTTGAATAGTAACGGGAGCCAATCGAGCTTTACTATTATTATATAAACCAATCACTTTGCAACCATTTCACTAAAATAGTATTTTTATTCAAACTATTATAATTTCCTACTATTCATATATTTCTATTAAGCATTATTATTATACTTCTTAAAGTAATATATTATTACTTTATCAAATCACTAAAAAAAAATTAAAAAACCTCTTCCATTGGTTAAAAAAATACAGTTTCCGTTTTTGTTATACTTTATTTCGTTCACCTAAAAAATAAATAATTATAATATATAATAATGAGATAGTTAAAGTTATACTAATATTAATCATAAAAATATAAAAAAAACCAAAAACTGAAACTTCTGCTTCGATATGATGTGCCACTTTTTGGCATCAATAAAAATAACTTGATCATCCTTAAAAAAAAGTTAAAAGTTTGACGTAATAATAAGAAGTAAAAATAATAATAGAAGAATAAAAATTCATAACAATGAATGTATAAAAATAAAATACTGTAGTTTTATAAATGGTAACAAATAATAAAAATAACTTTTAATAAATTAGTAGAAAATATGAATTTTTGGATAATAAGTTTATAAGTAGATTATTATAAGCTATTCATATAATAATTAATAAATAAAATAATATACTCCCGAAATTAAAAAGAAGTACCTCGAATAACGCATGTTTATTATAATATTTAATAATAGTAATAATAATAATAACTAATAAATAGTAACTATTAGTAGATTTTAGTTTGTGTATATTTATAATAAAGTAATTATATAGTAAACTAAAGAAAATAAATATAATATAAAGTTTTTACGGAGACGATAATAAATAAAAAATAAATTAAGTTAATATAACATTGTATAGATGGTAGTAGTTATATTTATTTATGATTACATGTAAGTTATGAATAGTAGTTTGTAGAAAAACATAAATATTTTAAGCTGGTTATATAATATATAAATACATATAACGAAGAATATAGAGAAAAACCTATAAATAAGTAATATAAAAGTTTATATATATATAAAATATATAAGTAAACTTTTTTATAGCATAATAATAGCGAATTAATAATAATAACAAAAAAAAGTAAAACTTTATTTCCCACAGCAATAGTACTCCCATCCGGGCTCCAATCAATGTTTATATTTTCACTATTAGTTTCAATGGTTTTCACACTTTTACTTGCTATAATAATAATGATTATAATAATAATGATTATAATAATAATGATAATAATAATAGTAATGATAATAATAATAGTAATAATAATAGTATAAATAAGTTTAAATGGTGTCGTCCCTTAAATAGTAACCAAATAAACTCCTAATGAATTACAATATACCAAAATTTATGTGAAAAAGGAAAGTCAGGCGACCTCTGATGTCCCATATTCTGACGGTCCTGTCCAGAGAGGCGGTGGCCACGAGGTCAGTACTAGAAGGATTCCAGCAAAGTTTTTCAATAGGGCCTTTATTAAACATAAATATGTACATAAAAAATATGTGGAATAAAAATAATGGTAATGATAATAATAATGATAATAATAGTAATAATAATGATGTTTATGAAGTACAACAAGCTACACTTGCAAATATTTATTGAACCCGTAGCCGCCCGGCTTATGAAAAAGACGCTTTTTAATTGGCTAGTTAAAAAAAAGCAAGGCAACTAGTGCAGATGGGGAGGAGGGTCACGTAATTATTATAGCGCCGGGAAGATTTAGCAAAGAGCTACCTTAAAAGATATAAGGGTCCCGTTAAGACTCAGTTAGACCAGCTGAACTCGAGAATAGGACACGTGCTCCTCAATGGTGGCTGACCAGGTAGGCGATGCTGAAATAAGCGCACCAAGAAGAGGTACCCACGCCCCGCTATTTTGCGGAGTTTTTTAAAAGCAGTCAATTTTTTTAAATATTAAACGAGTGACTTTATTTAATTATTAATTTAATTTTATTTGCAAATGAAGTGAAAGAAAAAATAAAAAATAGTTTACAAATTTTATATAAATAATATTATAATTAAGATTAAAAAACTAATATAATTTAATTATATATAAAATATCTAAAGTTTTAAATAAAGCAAGACTTTTATAAAAATAAAAACAAGACTATTTAGTAATAATTTTTTTGTTTCTAAAATAAACTGCAAAAAAAGATTTTAGTTAATAATAATATTTTTAATTATATGTTACATATTTATATAAAGAAAGTAATTGGTAAAAATAATTCTCATTAGTAATAAATGTTTCAAAAATAATGCAGAAAAACCTTTTTATAAACAAAAGTGCACTGTAGAATAAATTAAACAAAAAAATACTATAAAAAAACCTACAAAAAATTAGTAATAAATATATTTTAAATTTATAAATATATAAAACAATTTTTTTTGGCAAAGTCAATAAACTCATTAAAAAAAACAATAAAAATAGTTTAAAGTTAGACAAATATATAAAACAAACTTTTAATAAAAATTTATAAAGTTAGTTCAAATTATAATAATTGAAAGGAAGACTTAAGTAAAAATACTAAATTTTTTTAAATTTCAAAGAACAAAAATCTTATTATAGTTTTTAAATCCTTTCTAATACAAAATTGCGAAAAGAAATTGGTAAAAATATTTATTACAATAAAAATAAAGGAAAGTTTTCAAATTGTAATAAACAACTTTTCCAAGGCAAACACAAGATATTAATCAATTAATTAAATAAAATTGCATAAATCATTTAATAAAAGTTTAGAAGGAGTTAAAGTTTTTTTTAAAAATAAAAAAAAGAAACTTAAAATTTTAAGTAAAAAAAGAGAAATTCTATAAAAATTTTAGTGTTTTATAAAAATTTAGCATAAACAGTTTTTATATAAATATTTTACTAAATTTTTATCAATAAAATAAAAAATTTGTAAAAAAATGAGTTTCGAATGAAAAATCAACCACAAAGAAAATACATAAAAAATACTTTCTGTTAACTTTATATAAAGTTATAAAAAAATATAGTTATAAAAGAATCCTTATTAATTATTACTGTAAACTCTAGAAATTCTAAAAATATTAATTTGTTTATTAAATTTTTTTTTAAATTGTTATGTATAAATAAACTTATATCTTAAACTTTTAAAAAAAATATAAACAATAATTTAACATTATTCAGAAACTTACTCGCAAAAAAAGTTTCATAAACTTCGAGTAAGTAAAGATAAAGAGATTTATTAAGTAAAAGATTTAAATAATTATTTTATATTATATAAATAATAAAGATAATATTACCGAAATGGCCGTTGTAGGTATCACCTCGACTCTGGAAAAAAAATATGTAAAAATTCAAAATACTTGAAAATTTTAGAAGTAAAAAAATTTTTACTTATTTTTTATTGAAATTTAAATAATTAGTCATCATTGAAATTTACAAAAAAAAATAGAAAAATAATTAAGTATTTTGAAAAATATTAATACAAAAGCTACTATCATTACTAAAACTTAGTATTTAAAAAAAATAAAAAGAAAATTACGAAATTATAATTTTATTTATAGTTTTAAAAATTTATTAAAAATTTTTTTTAGTAGTAAAAAATTTTAAGCATTAAAAAAAATTATAATAATTTCAATGGATTAAAAAAGACACCAAACTTTAAATAATAATCAAGTAAAACTAAAATAATATCAAAATATCTAATAAAAAATTTTAATTAAAGTAAAAAGTAAATTAACATAATTAAAAAAAACGAATAATTAGTTTACATGAAAAAGTCAATTAACCGTGATATTATATAATCCGAAAGATAATTTTTTTTTAAAAAATAATTAGAAGTATATTAAATAAAGTAATCCAAAAAAAAAATTAATTTAATATATAAAAAATTTCACTTCAGTTTTAAGTAAACTAAAAATTAATTCACCAGTAAAAAATTAATAACATAAAATTGTTAATAAAAAATGTTTAAAACAATTTTGTTACGAAATTTCCAATAAAATCGAATCAGCAATAAAAGTTTTCTTTAGTCTTAAGTATAAAATTAGTATTATTTTGATAAAAGTTAAACTATTATATATAATATAAACTAAAAAGTTTTCGATAAAGATTAAAAAAAAATTTATTAAGTTATTGGAGATTGAAAAATTAAAGTATTATTTTTATTTACACAAACATATTAAAAAATTCATTTTTAAATTAAATAATAAATAAACAAATTTAAAAAGGTTTATAAAAGATTTAAAAATTAATGGAATTTACAATAAAAAAGTTATTACTTTTAAAAAACGCGAGGGTGTAAATATTAAATTAATTGTAAGATTAATAAAAATTTACATTGACTATTAAGTATAAAATTATATAAAAAAGTTTTGTTCATTAAAAGAGTAAAGAATTCTTTAACAAGTTTTATTAAAACATTTTTTATAAGTATAGTAAGCTTATTTTTTTAATAATAAAAACTTTCTAAATAAATATTTTTCTTATAAAAATAAAAGATTAAAATTATTTCTTAATTGTAAAAGCAACTAATTCAGAACTTTAAATAAAGTTATATAAAAAAAATAAGACAAACTTTAAAAATAATATTTAAATAAGTAATAGGCTCTATAATTTTATGCTATAAAAATAGAAAATGGAATTCAACTGATTAAATTACAATTAAAGTTAATTATAAAAGTATCCATTAAAATATTGACTAATTAAAAAGAATTATTTTTTAAAATTCTTTTTTATAATTTACAATTATCTATTATGATAATATAAAGGTTAAAATATGCATCTAATTATTTGCATAATTTTTGTGAATATCCTAATAGTCTCTAAATTACATAAAAAGCAATAAAGTTTTTCTTATATTTTCTATAACTCGATAATAAAAAAATATTCCGAAACAGAAAGTTATATACTGCTGGTTTCCTTAAATAACGAATTTTTTTTTGACTAAAGTGTGATAAAAAAGTGAATAAAATATATAATTTTAATATATATTTTGTTAAAAAATATATAATAGAATTTCGTAAATTTTTTAGTAAACAGTAACCTGATTTAGATCCCAAACTCTAAGTGTGTTGTCAGAAGAACCGGAAGCTAACTTTTTCCCTTCACAATTCCAGGAAATAGAATTTACCTTGAATATTTATAAAAAAAAACTACACGATAATATAATATGTTAAACTTTTTTAGAGTGTCCTTTGAATTCTGAAGTTTTTCCTTTAACAAATACTTTTTTTATTTTTGTGATGTAAGAAGAGGCCGAAGTCATAACTTTACATACAAAACTACAAAATCAAATATATTAAAAGCCTTATATTTGGACAGTAAAGTCGGAGTCAGTGACTTGAAAAAGCTTATAACTATAGAAGTTAAAATAATAATATAAACGTTATATGAAGGGCTTCGCAAAACTTTAATAACTTTAGCAGTTAAAATAATGATAATAATATAAACTTTTATAATAATTTCTTTAATATTGATGATTATGCAATATTACTTGTACTTTATAGAATAGTGATTATAAGCAAGTATTAAAAAAAAACTTATTTTATAAACTTTTATGGAATTACTGTAATCATATGGCGTCTACAATGTGCAGAAGTATATATAGATAATCGCTATTTTTATGAAATTTTTGTTTTATTGAAGCTGTTATGAATGAAAACAGGTCCTCTTTATTAACTCTTATTAATATTTTATATTCATTCTTGTGTTTTATTTTTAGACTCCTTAAAGAGGTCAAGATGTTAGAAGAAGGTCGACTTTTTGATAGCCTTTTCTAATCAAGTTATAGGATTTTTTAAAAATGTATTTCTAATTTCTGCTTTTTTTTTACGAGAAGATGAAAAAAGTTCGTGGTCTATTCAGGATTTTAAGCAAAGCTTTGCTACTGTACTTAGTGATCCCGTAAAATTTTTCCTAAAAATTTAGATAACTTTACTTATATAACGTTTTCAAGACGGTTCGAGAAAAAATAGATCTGCTTAGCAGAGATTGGGGTTCTTCCTTTACTTCTCCTGTATTACCTTTTTTTATATACATACAAAAAATAAAAGTTAGAAGTACTATCTACTACTTTCGTTATGAATAAAAATAATTATTTTATAATTATAAATTTATTAGACAATTCCATATATAAGTTATCCCCATATTACTTTTAAGAGTTCTGTCTTTTCCCCAGCATTCCTTTTGCAGGTACTTTAGTTGAAGATTTATATTTCTATATAATAAAACTGTTTTACTTGAAGGAAGAATTTAAATTTTTTTTATCGAATTGTTTAAATAACGAATTTTCTAGGAAAGGTTTATATATATTTTCATTCCCTGAAAGTTTATTGTATCTATAAAAATTATTGTAAAGAACAAGAAATTAATCTCAGCGCAGCACTTTCCGATATTCCTGAGGTACTGTACACACTAAAAATTCTTATGTGCTTCTAAATTTCATATAATTTCCTAAGTGTATATATTATTCGCAATTTTCTTTATGTAATATACTAATTTGCTTACTCAAATTTTTGAGTTTTTTTATCTTTTAATGTTTATATTACTTTTATGAAAATTCCTTTTTTTATACTTCTCCTTTTTTTAAAAATTTTAATTTATTCAAAGGTACATTTCATAAAATTATTATTCTTATTTTATTATAATTAAGAAGTAGAGAATTATTTAATTTTTATTGGAATTTCCGCCTTAATTTTTTTTGTTTTATTATCTTCATACTTTCGTTTCTTTTCTTATATTAATTTCTTTAGAAAGTTGTGCACTTTTTAATTTTTAATTAATGTTTAACTTGAGTTTATTAATTTAACTAGGTTATTGCTTTATTAATTTAAAATTTAAGATATCTTTTTCTCTATTATTTCTTTTTTGAATTTTATAAAATTAATTAAATAAAATTATTTACTATCATTATTTTTATCACTAATTAGCTTATGAAGAAGTTAATTTTAGCACAGTTCTTTGCTTTTTTTATTAAATAAGTAATTTATTATCTTTTCTTTTTCTTTTTAAATTATTATTTCAATATTATAAGGTTCTATAAGTTATTTCTCTAAAATTAGATGAAATTCAATATTTATATAATCTCTGCGTAATTAATTTTTATTTATAGTTTTTTTTATATATCCTTTAATATTTATAAATACTTAATTCTACGAAAATTTATTATAATTTTTATAAACTCTATAGTAGTTAATACCTAAAAAATTGAAAATTAACTACTAAAGTTTAAATTTTATTTTTTTTCAATTTTGTTGAAATTTTTTAGAATCAGCTTATTCTTATTAATGAATATTTTAAAATTTTTTTGGTGTACAATTTATAAAATCTTTACTCTTTTTGTTTTTGCAGAGTTTTTTATAAAGACGATTTCATCTTTTTTTTAGAAAATATTTTAATTTCATTATTATATTTTAAAAGGTTTTTTTCTTAATTTATCAAAATTATTTTAATTCTTAAGACTTATACTGTACTTTTTTTTACAAAAAATTATTTCCATCTTTTTTTAAAGCAACCTTTTTAATTTTTTTAACTTTTTTATTTCAAAAAGGTTTTTTTTCGAGAAGATTATAATGTTAACGCTCTTGAAACTTTTGAGTTTTTAATTTCTGGCGCGGGAATTCTGCATTCGGACAATCGCTTGTACTTCTTTCTTTAATATGTTATTTTTGGTAGAAATTTTAGTAAAATTAATTTTAGTTATTATTAATTATAATAATAATAATTATTTAATATTTTTTATATATTATTGCTATAAAATATAGAAATATTATATACTTGATATATTATAATAATTATTTTTTTAATTGATTGTATTAAATTAATTTTAGAATTTATTAATTTATTTTCAATAATAGTTTTTTCTATTATTTTAATGATAATCTTATATTTAATTTTCGTTTAAATATTAATATTATCTTATTTTCGCTAAAATTTTATCAATTTTTTTATTAATATTAATAAAAAGTTTCTAAATAATTTATTATATTTATTATTTTAAAAGTTTTATTATATTTAAAAATTTTTTCCAGCTTTTCATTTATTGTTTTTTAGAATTTTTTTATGTCTATTTAGTTGATACTTTTTGATAGTTTTTTTTTTACTAAACAGTTTCAAATTTTTTTTTTGTTAGTTTTTTGATGAGTTATTATTTTTAATATTTTCGGAAGTTGTTACAATTATTTCATTTTTGTATCATTATAATTAAAATTTATATTTTCTTCATACTAGTAAAATATTTATTTTGTATTATTATTATGTTATTAACCTTTATGTATGTGATAAACATTATAATTATTATTATGTAAACTATAAAGTTTATTCAATATATATAAATTTTTTTTAAATGGATAGTTATGAAAATAATGAGAATCATTATAATAATAACTTTTCATATTAATGAATTTATTAGCGATTCACTTTCTTCCTTTTCTGAATGGCTTCAATTTTTACAAAAAAATGTAAATTTTTTTTTGTATATATTTATAAAAGTATATTTTTTATTAGTTTTTTTTTATTTATTTGTTATTTATTTATATATAAAAGTTATAATCAGTGTTAGTTTATTATTTACGAATATTTTTTGTTAGTTATTTTATTGTTATATTTAAATTTTAAGAGCTATTATTATTACTATTATATTTTTAACTACTTATAATATTTTGTTAGTTGTTTAATTTTATTTTTATTATATGTATTAAAAAGTTATTATAATTAGTTTATTACTATTTATAATGATTTTTGTAAGTTATTTATCTTGATAAATAATAATTATTTATTAATTAAAAAAATAATTTATCACCGGAATTTAAGAAGATTTGCAAGTAAAATAGAATATATATCAATATAAAGTGAATGATAGCTACTTTTTATAATAATTTATATATTAGTCATAACTATTATTTAAAGATTTTATTTTTATTTATAAAATAATTGTTATTAGCAATTTATTTGTTTGTAAAATACTTATTATCTTTTTTATATTAGAATTTAATTTGTAAATTATTTATACCTTTTCATTGAGTTATTGTTATTATTTATATATATTAATTTGTAATAAATTTATATTTCCTTATTACATTATTAATATCAGAATTTTAATTATACACAATAAATCTTTTCATTATATTTATTTTTCAAATTATTGTTATTAGAATTTTATTTATATTAAAAAATATTTAAAATTATTCATTAAATTACTATTATTAGAATTATATTAATATGTAAAAACATGTTTATATTTATATATTACAATATTATTATTAGAATTTTAATTATACGCAATAAGTCTTTTTATTAGGTTTATTTTTCAAATTATTTTTAGAATTTTATCTATTTTTTTAAAATTTTTATTTTTAGACATTCACTTATTATTATTAGAATTTTACTTATATGTAAATTTTTTTTATATATATATCATGCTTTTTTGTAGTTGACCTTTTTAAATATCAAATTTGAAATTCTTTTATAATAATAATATTGTGTATAACTATTTTCATTTTCAGTACGGTCTCGTGCTGGATCGAGTTGAGCAACTTTTGGCCTCTCAGATTTCTTCGCGGTATATTTGAAATTTTTTTTTTTAATTGTTTCTGTTTTATTCAATAGTAAAATTATTTTAATATATTTTGAAAAAACTCTTTTTTCTCTTTTTTTTTATTTTTTCTAGCTTTTAGAATTTTACTTAATACTTTTTATTAATTCATTATTACTTACGCTTTTCTTATTTTTTTTAGTAAGTAAATCCAGTATTATTATTATTTAATGAGTTTTAAATAATTTTTTAATTTTTTTCCTCATTTCTTATTAAAAAGTTTATTATTGTTTTATTTAACATTTTGTTATGATTTTATTTTTTTATAAATCTAAACTTTACTTTCTAAAGTTTTTTGTATGTTTTTATCTTTATTATAACTTTTACAGTTCTTTTTTTCGCATTAAACTTTTATATGTAAAAGTTAACTATTAGAATCCTACATTATTTTTTGTTATCATTTTTATTTATTATGACTTTATTTTTCTTACAATTTTGGATTTATTATTATTAATTAAAGTTCTTGATTATAATTCATATTATTTATAATATAAGGAAAAATGAGTTTATATATTAATAAAATAAATATATTTTTATTATATATAAACTTTTGTCACTAAGTAATTCAACTTTTATACTTTACTAACAAAAGTTCTGTTATTGCATAGAAATATGCACATAATGATAAGTATTAACTGTAATTTTTATAATGGCATCAATAGTTAATTTTAACTTTTTTTCGCATGCGGTTTTTTTATAGCTAAAAAGTTTTTATAATATAAAAGTTTTTTGGCGCAATTTTTTAGCGCTAATACAGTTTCATTATATCTAGTGCAACAAAAAAATTTTTTTTATTAAATAATTTTTGTGTTTTTAACATTTCTCTTTGGTGCTTAAATTTTATCACTATTTTTATGGCTCCTTGTAGCGCGAATTAATTTTTTAATTATTTTTCACTTCCTTACAATTAATATTATCTTTATTCTTACTTTATTCTTATATATTTTCTAAATTTTTGGTGTTCTTTTCATTATTTTCATTGAGCAGCAGCGAAGAAATTTTCCAATTACTTGATTCGTTTCGTGAGTTGACATCGAATATTTCCTCCACTTGCCTTCAAATGTCTACTATAAGGTTTCACCACACTATTATTATTTAGTGTTTATTATTATTTATTATTATTATAAAATTATTATAATAATTTTTTTTTTTTAGTATTATATATTTTATTAATGATTGTTTGGTGTTATTTTTTATTTTATTATTTTAATAAAAATATTATATTAGTATTATTTATCTTATATATTACTATTTTTGTATATTTATTTCGAAAACTTTTCTTTTTACTTTTTTATATTTAATATTATCATAAAAATTTATATATCGTATTTTTTTATTTTCATATAATTTATTAATATTTGTTTTATTTATTATTATCTTTACTAATAATTTTTTCTTTTTTTTATAAGTTTTATAATGAAAATATTTTTATTTTGTTTTTCTTATTACATATTATTATGATTATCTAAATAAAGCTCGTTTTATTTGATATTATTTTTACTATTTATAAATAATACATTAAATTTTGTTTTCATATCTTTATAATATTATAATTACAAGAGCAAATATCTTTTTCTTTATTATTTTTTTCTTTTATTTAGTTTTTATTTTTTTAAAAATTTTATTATAAAGATATTTATATCTTATTTTCTAATTATTATATATTTTTTACCTACTTTATATTTTATTGCGTTGATTAATTTTTAAGAAAATTTATTGGTCATCTATTTATTTTATATTTTTAATTTAATTGGCTGTAGAATTTCATTATTTTGTTTATTATTAATTTTCAGTTTTTATTATCTCTTAGTACAATTTTTTTATATGCAAGCTTTTTTACTTTTTTCTTTATTTATTTTTATTGAGATTTTAGTTATTACTATAATTTAAAATTTTTGAGTATTATATAAATATTTTTGTAATTATTTTGTTGCTTTTATTAATATATACTTTCCTTTTTATAACTTTTTTTAATTTTAGTATAAATAAAAAATTATTATTTATGTAAAAATTATTTTATATGATTTTGAGTTATTATTTAGTAAATAATAAGAAAAAGTTGAGGTTTTTTATATGTTATAATTTTTGTTTCTATATTTTATTATATTTAAAATTTAAAATTTATTCTTATTTTTTAGTTGTTATAGTATTTATTATTTATTTTAATATGTATACTTATATTAACGATTATTTTTACTTTTTTACGTTATTATACTCTTTTTTATTTATATTTATTATGTTTTAATATAAAAAGTTGTTTGCTATTTGTTTATCATTATTTATTTTTACTTTATTACAATTATTAATGTCATCTATTAAAAATTTTTATATAGTTATAAGTATTTTATTATTTCTATAATAGTCATTTATATATTATAACTTTGAAGTATATTTAATATATTTTTATATAGTTATTATCATATCATTTATTATAATTTTATTCACTTACTTTAGCTTAAAAATAATAATTATTATTATTATTTTAAAAAAATTTTATAAGTAAAAATGTTTTAGCAACTTTTTGTTCTCATTATTATTTATTTACAGAAATCATTTAAGAAAAGTCGATGAAAAGTTAACGTATCCAGGCGATTTATTATTTATTATCCTTTCTATTATTATTTTCATTGTCATTATTTTTATTTACTATTGTTATTAGGCTTTCAGTTATTTAAGTTATTAAGAAAAAAGAAGAACCTTGAGCTTCTACATGAGAAGGTTTTTTTTTAATAAAGTATGTATCAACAATAAAGCAAAAAGTTTAGTAAAATATAGTATAAATAAAGAATATAGCAAATTTACTAATTTTTATAATAAAATTTTATGTCAATAATAGAAAGTTATATACTTTTTATTATAAAAGAAATTACATAATAATAACTAATAAGTAAATAAAAATAACTTTTTTAGCACACAAATATAATAAAAAGCAAAATAGCAATACACTAATAAATAAAATATTTCTTCGAACACATCATTTTTATAATACCGTGAAGTAAGAAAGATAATAACAAATGTAAATATAGCAGTAATAATACTACTAATAGTACTAATATTAATAATAATTTGTTACAGCTGAAAGTAGTTTCTACTGTGCGATCCACTCAAAAAACTATAAAGGAGTTATTATCTTCCGCAGGTAATTTTTAAAAATATTGTGAATTTTTCATAAATTTTCAATGATATATTTTTTAATAATCTTAATGATGCGTATTTATTATAATTATGCTCAGTACTAAATGATTTTTACATTTCTCTTATTGGTTCAGATTATGTTGGAGCGCTTAACCTCATTTCTACGGCCAATCAAATTATAAATCATGATCTTAAGGGCGTGCAAAGTTTTAAGTTATTATTATTTTTTTTTATTATCATTATTTTCATTGTTAATAAATATTATATATTCTTATGAAACGCAGAGACTTGAGCGTCCAGCTATCCGAGATGGAAACTTTTATTCATAAACTAATAGAAACGGAATTTATTCGAATCAGTGTTGAACTTTCCACGGAATGTTCGCGGACAATCCAAGAAGACGTTACTTTTTCCTGCCGCTTTTGATGCATTTTTGTTAAAGTGTGTACATTTAAACTTCTTCTGGTAGGACAAGGCGATTCTGCAGCCGTATGTGAACGGACTAATACGATTGAAGAAAACTGAATTTCGCCCACAGTTTGAACGCTCATTGGTTGCCGCCGTAAAGACAAAAATGAAAATTGTAATAAAAGAAAGTAGCTTTTTTAAAAATTTTTATTACTTTTGAATTTTTTAACGTTTATGAAAGTTTTGTTCATTAAACATTGTTCTTATTATTTATTTCATAGAAGTTAATATTTATTTTTACTTTTATTATAGATTACACAAAACTTTCTAAACTCGAATAAAAAAAGTTCTAAAATTTTAAAGTCAGTTTTATTTTTTATTTTTCTGATTCGTCTTTATATGATTTTTGCGAATTTTTATTGGACGTTTTTATTTTTTTTGCTTTAGACTTTCCAGAGCTGTTGAGGAGATGAATAGCGAATTGTTTGTGGCTTTTCTAATCTCTCTATCAGAGCACATGGACACCTTAATATGTAACGTGAAAACTGTGCGATTTCTATTGGAAGATTTGTTTCCTCAACCTTTGGAAATGCCACGGGGCCATAGAAGTCACGTGAGCGTCGACGATAACTCGAATTTTTTCTTTCCTCGAAAAAAATTTCGCGAAAGAAACTTGAAAAAAATGGTCAATTCAGAAAATGACGTCATTGGTCTTCCCCAGATAACGAGACAAACCTCACTCGTTGGAGAGTGTCAGAGCGAATCAGATGCTTCAATTTCTGATGACTTTTCTGGCGGTTCTTATGTTTTATGCTGCTTTTATTTCACCACGTGGTCACTTTCTAGCTAAATTGTAGATATTTTAGTGGATTTGTTGAAACCAGATGGAGAAGAAATGATAAACAATATTATTGAGGTCGAAATAATGATATTAATAATCAATAATTATAATAATAATGAGTAATACATTGTGATAATAAATAATAATCGGTTTTACTCATCATTTGTTATTTATTATTTTTAAATTTATAATGAATTCTTTAACTTTACAAAATTTTATTTACTTTATATCTTAATAATAAATGATAATAGCTGATTCATAAACGTATTGCGAAGCTCCTGAAGAGCCGCACTCCGGACATATTAAAAGTTCCTTACAACCAAGCAGCGGAGCTGTATGAACGCGTGGCTACTTTTGTTGAACGCTCTACGTCCCGTGGTACCCTGTTCTGCAAAATTTATTTTTAAAAGCTTCTGTTATTTTTTTCCACTAACTTTAAGGTTCGTTGAGCTCTCCTGTTAGAAGAGAGCTACTTTCCTTGGTAACATAGTAGTGAACAACAATAATTAAGATAATATTATTATTTCTCAGCTCCGGTTGTATTTTGAGCAGTTTCATTCGAAGAGAATGACTCAACTCTCTTCGTCATTGGGACAATGAAGTGTGGAAGCGCGCTCATGTGGCATATGACTTTCAACTTTTAGTGGACGCTTTCAAGGTTTTTTATTGCTATTATTATCATTATTATTTTCCTATTATTACTACTCCCTTTATTATTATTTTAAAAAAAGAAAATAGAAGACCCCGCTGTGGACTTTTATGAATCTCTAAACTTTTCTTCTCAAAAGAAAAGGCTGTTTATAATAATAATAACTAATATGTAGTAAATAGTAAATAATATCCATAAGATGATGAAACTATTAACATTAATATTTATTATAATAATAACAACTTATAATTAGGGACCCCGCTGAGTCTGCCAGCCATTACCTCGTTGTTAATGAGCAGAGATTCGCTGTGACCGGCTCACTTCTGATGTTCCTTAAACTTTTGAGCGAGTATAGCAAGTGTTCAAAAGGTTTTTTTAATTCTTCATTCATGTTTTTTAGTTTGCCGTTATGAAAATTGCTTTATTTTTTAAGGTTTTTGGTTTCTTTTTCTTATTTATACTAACTTCTTTTAGGTGGCAGTTTTTTAAATAAACTGCTGGCAATTATTTGCTGTAATTTTTTTTATTCGTGCTATTTAGCGAATCAGGCGTTAAATATAAAAAATTATATCCCACAAAATAAATAAATATTCTTGTTTTCGTTTTTATTGGCCATTTTATATTATACTAGTTTTTTATTGGCTGTTATTAAATTATGTTTACTTTTTAGCTTTTTTGTTAATTTTTTTTAGTTTCAAATAAAGTTTTAATAAGGATTCTTCATTAAAATAATATTCATATTTATACTTTTTTTGATTGTTTTATATTTTTTCTACATATATTTTTTAAATTTTTATATAATTTTATGGACGTATCTTTGATAATATTAATATATAAATTTTTTATATATTTTTTACTTAATACAAAATTTTTTTTTCTTTAAATTCAATCTTTTTTTTATATTAAAACTTTGTTTACAGAGTATCCTCTTCTAATAATAATTATTTTAATAAACTTGATATTATTATTTTTATGAAATGACTATAATATTTTATATTTTTTCTTTATTTTATAACTTTTTATATTAAATAGAACTTCTTATTAACATAATTACTTCTATAACTTTTTTGTAGATATGATATATTTTTTTATTATTTTTTTAAACGTTTCATAGTAAATTTACTATCAAAAATTTTTTATAACTTCTTATCGACAATAATTATATAGTTTAAATATTATGCTTTACTATCTGTATATTTATTTGTTAAAATATTATTATTTACTATTTTTTTTTACTTTCATACTTGTTTTGGTTTGAAATAAGTTTATAAAATTCATTATTTTTATTACTTTATATTGTTTCTACTAAACTTTTTATTATTATCAAAGTAATTCTTTCTTTTATACTGTATAATATATATTTTATATATTATCAGTTTTTTTATATTTTTACTATTTTATAGAAAAGTTATTCTTACATATTTTATAAACTTTATGATGATTTTTATTTAGCTTGTTCAATTGATCATGGTAATATATTAAACTTATTTATACTTTATGAATATAAAACTTTTACTTATGATAATTTTTAAATTTTTTAATAATATTGCTTATCATTATTATTAAATTTTTACTTTTTGAAAAGATTTTCGAATAATTACTCTGGAAGTTTTAAACGGGCTCATCGAAATTCTAAAAGTTTATTTATTCGTATCTTTAATACTATTATTACTATTATTATTTCTTATTATTAGTTGTACAATAGCAAGTCTTACGATTTAATTTTAAGCGCCGAAGTAGTTTCTTTAAAAATATTGAAAAAAGTTACTGCCAAGCATATCGGTTCTTGCTTATATTAATAATATTAATATTATATTTGTATTATTAATATTTACATATTAAAATATATTTTATATTCAAATTTATATTATTATTATTTATATTATAACTATTAAGGTTATTAATTACAAGTTTCTATTTAGGTGTTATTTGTTATATATATATACTTACAATTTTTATTCCTTATTTAAAACATTTATGCTAGTAAATATATTATTATTAAAAGTTAAAAAAAAATTTAATTATTATAATATTTATTTATGAAATTATTAAAAATTTTAATAATTTATCATAAAATATAAAAATATTATAATATAATTAACTTTTCTATATAAATTTTTTATGTATTTATTGTTTTATTATAATAATAAATGAAAAAGTTTTATTTAAAAATTTATTATGCGACAGTTATTAGTAAAAACTTCTATAATATATATTCCTACTAGAAAATAAAAAACTTTTATAATACTTCATTTTCTTAAAAATTTAATATAAATAAAGTTATAAATTAAATTTTTAATATATTAAAAACTTTTATGAAAACTTTTTTTGTTTATATATTTACTTTTAATTACGGAATAAAATAATTATAATAATATATATAAGTTATAATTTTTTTTAAAATATTTATATTTTTTTTTAATTTTTCCATCTATTAAAAAATTATATTAAAAATTTATTTTATTATAATTTGTATTTAATTTTTTTAAATTAAATAATAAATAACATAATAATAATATCTGATTAAAAAGTTATAAAAACGTTCCCAAATTTTATTTACTTTTGATAAAGTAAGAAAGAGTTACTATACATCACATTAAGAATTTAATAAAACTTATGAAAACTTTTATATTGTTTTCTCTCTTTAACAAAAAAGATAATAATTTTTTACTAAAAAAGTTTTAAAAGTTTTTAAAAAATATTTTTATTCATTACTTTTAAAAGTTATAAAGTTTTATAAACTATAATAATAATTTATTTAAAAAGTTTTGAACTTTTATATTTTTATTATTATGTACTTTTTGAACGGAATAATAAAAATTATTAAAAAATTCATTATATTATTTATTAGACACTTTTAATCAAACTTTTATATCATATTCATTTATATATTTATTAATTATTTAACGAAATAAATTATAAAAGTTTTCAAACTTTTTATAATATTTTTTATTTTTACTTTTAAGTACTGGTGATTATTTTTTTTTCAAAACTTATAATCAAACTTTTGTATATATTTTATTTATTTACTTTTAAAAAAGAAATAAAAAAATATCCAGTAACAGTTACTCAAAAAGTTTTAAAACTCTATACTTTTAATAACAGTTATAAGATTTATGTATTATTATAGTACATTAAAAAATTTACCAGCACTTTAATATTAATTTTATATATTTTATAAAAACATATATATTATTAATATAAACTAAAAAATTGTAAAACTTTTCAAAAATATTTATTTTTTCTATATTTTTCATAATAAAAAAGTAACAAAAATATATAATAATTTTTATTATAAAGTTATTATTTTATAAATATATATATATATTTTTGAATAATAGATAAAAAAAAGTACTGTGAATAATAATTTAGTCTATTAAAAAATTTTTAATCAAACTTTTATGTATTTTTTAATTATCATTAAAAAAAAGGAAATAATTGGGCTCTTTTAATAACCATTAATACATTGAATGGATATTTTTAATATATTTAATAACGCAAAATATTTATAAATTGTTATGATTAAGGTAAAGCAGGTCTCCCAGCGTGCTGTACGCTATTATATAATACTTGCCATTTTTTTTGTATTTGACACTCTTTACTATTTATATATTTTTAATAATATAAACTAAAAAAAGTTTTTAAAATTTTTGAATATTATTTATTAGAAATTTTGTATAAAACTTGTATATTTTAAATTTAGTTATTTATTTTTATAATATTTTTAGTTTATTCATTTTTAATAAATGAAATATGTTGGAGTCCACTCTTATAAATCACGTGCTCATACCCCGTGGTACATGTAACCATGTGTCTCATTCCGTACCACGAGCTCATAGCACGTGTTTCTATATTTGTCCCACAATTTGTACGTTGCACGGGACAATAAATCGATTGCTTCTCCTCTCCTTCTCCGACATATAATTTACAATATTATTAGGAAAAACTTATATTAAAACTTTTAATAAATATATATTTATTTACTTCATATAATATAATAAAATTTCTATTTAAAATTTTTATTAAACTTTCTTTTTTACGTTTTATTAATGTTTTTTACTTTTAATAATAAATAATAAAATCTTATAAATATTATATTATAAAAAACTTTTACAACTTTTTTTCACTATTGTTTTTAGTATGCAATTGATACTACTTTTGCTTGTTTTTATTTTTATTTATTATTTTTAAATACGATTTCGATTTTACTTTTAAAGGAATTGAATTTTTTATATAAAAAAATTAATATTTTTTTTATTTTATTTAGTATAAGTATAAGTATTCAGAAAATAACGTTTTTTTCTTTTATTTTTTTTTTTGGTAAATTTTATTTTACTTATTTTTTTATTTGTATTTTTCTTGTTAAAATTATTTGTATATTATTAAATGATATTATTTTTTTGATTTTTATATAATTTATTTTAGTAGATGATACTTTTATTTTTATTTTACTTTATTATATTTTAGATAATAATACTTCACTTATATTTTTTTTTAATTTTTTGGATATTTTTATTTTTTTTATTTTATGTTATCTTTTTTTATAAACTTTTATAAAACTTATATTTTTATTTTATTTAAATATTCTTATTAGATAATTCCTTAATTTTTTATTTTAACTATCTTAGTATAAATAATATTTTGATTTATTTTTTTTTTGATATTATAATTATATTTTATTTTATTTTTTTTAGATTATAACTTTTTTAATATATCTTATATTTATTAGCATTATCATCAGAATCCCTTCAAGTAATTTTACTTCAACTTCCTCTATTAAAGTCTCTTTTATCGAAACGCTTATCGACAAAACATTTACTTTTTTTATCAGAGTTCGATAGCATTTCATTGGTTTAATTTATCAATTTTATATTACTGGTTTATTAAAAATATTTTTTTATAAGGATTACTTAAATCATATTGAAAAACTCATACAAAAAATAGTGAATATTATGGAAGACGTTCTTTTTCATCAGTGGAATACAGTATTATTTATTTATTAATTTTATTAATATTATTATTATTACATTAGAAACAAGTGAGTTGGGAAAAAGTACCAACAGATTCTGCTTCAGACTATATGAAAGGTGTAATACAATAATAATAAACAATCAAAAATAAACTAAATATTATATAAGGGATTATAGAACAAACAATTCGCCTTAATAAAGTTCTTAAAAATTTATTGGACCCTTCAAGGCAGAATGTTATCATTATTTATTATTATTAATATTATTATTTATTTTACTATTTTTGAAGGTAATACTAAGCAGAATTTATATAATGTATTCTAAACAGCTACAAAGCTTTTATGAAAAACTAAACTTCTCCGAAAATAACGTCCAAAAAAGGTAATTAAGACTATTATTATTATAAATATTATAGTTATTTCTATTATTTTTACTAGTATAATTATGAATGTTATCGTTATTATTATTATTATTATAAACTTTAGAATTCAAATGGATGTGCGATTTTTTTATAAAGAGTTTAAGAAAATCGCAGATATAAAAGAATATCCTAAAGATCTCAAACTTTTCGTAACTCAAAAGATAAACGAAGCCAACAATATATAATAGAAATAAGCAACAATAAAAATTTCTTCTAATAAAAATATTTTATTTTATTTTCTTAAAAATACCAATTATTATTCTTGTCTATTGACTTTGAAGCTGATTGGTCTGTTCCAATTGTTTTTGCTTCCACAAATGAGCCATATGAATAAAGTTCGATGCTTTACTTTTAGCGTCCGGAAATAAAAGGTCATAATATTCTTCCAATCCAGCCGAAGGCTACATAATAATAATAAATAAAATAATAAATAAAATAATAATAATTAACATCGTTGGGATCAATAAGTCGCTGTTTTTTTAATTTTTTAGGCATCATTTCTTGAAGTGCTTTAATTCGATCCAAATCGTTAGTTCCCTTTTCGAACTCCAGCCACGATTCGAGCACCAATAAGCGTTCCTCTTTAAGCTCTGTTAAATAAAATAATAAAAAATAGACAAAGTTTAATAAAATTTTATTGTACCATTTTCTTTCATGCATTGATGAGCTTGTTCAAATACTGAACGGGCTCGAACTTCTAAAGGTTATGAGTAATAAAAGTAATAAATAATAATAAAAGCAATAAAAAATACGAGCTTGGCCATCTGTTAAGGAAGCCTCGAACTTTGCATAAGATATCCATACTTTCACGTGTTGTGTTCTTTTTAATAATTTCTTATACAAATTTCGAGTTTCCTTGTAATTTTCTATAATAATAATATTATTATTATTAATAATAGTGATAATAATAATAATAACCTTCCTCGTATTCAAAGTCGATATAAGCCTTCCACAATAACTCCGGCATGTCCAAAACTTCCTGGTTAATAGCCAACTCATATAATCCTTAAAAAAAAATAACTTTTTAGAACTAATAATGATAATAAAAATTATTTTGAAACTAATAATAATATTATTAATAACTTATTTAAAACTAATAGAGATAATAATAATAACTTTTTTTAAACTTTTAATAATACAAACCAAAATAAAAAAAAATTATACTAAAATTGTTATGTAAAAGAAAAAATACATAGGAGATTAAGAAAAACAAAATTTTGATAATACTAATAATCTTTTTTTTAAATAATAAGCATATAAACGATAAAGTTTTAATACACGAAGCAATAAAAATTTACTTTTATAATATATTTTTAAAAAGTAAAAAAAAAACAAATAAAAAATAATGTAAAACAAAAGTTTTTATATAATAATAATATTTTTAAAACTAATAATAATTATAAAGAAAAATAAACAATAAAGTTTAACAAAAAATAAATGTACTCCAAATATTTTTATAATAATAATAATAAATACCACCTTTTGCGCGCTCGTAGTCGCCAAGCTCGGCCTCCATTTTAGCAAAGCTAATCCACGTGGTGCAGTTTGCTGGGTTGAACTCGAGATATTTTTCATAAATAACTCTGCAACGATCAAAGCACCTTAAGTTGGATTCTAATTCAATGTAGCCTAAAGTGATGATAGTAACAACAATAATAAATTCAATAATAAAGAAAATGATCATATAGTAAAAATCTAAGAAAAAATAAAAATATATAAAAGCCAATCGCTACAAAATAAATTTATCGATAAGCGATAGTATAAAAATAATAAAAGTATAACGAAATTCCTTTAAAAACTTTATCCTTTGGGCAGAGGCCAATGGCGTGGCCAAGAATCTTACGCGCTTTCTCAATATTTTTCTGGCGCACTTCAAAATGAGCCAATAAGAGCCAAAGTTTCCCAAATGTAAAACTATCAAAAAAATAATGAAAAATAATAAAAAAAATTATATAAAAACTAAACTTTTTTGACGGAACAATTTTTAAAGCCGCGTTGTACACATCTCTCGTGCGCTCAATATCCTGGTGGTAACATAATTATGATATAAACGAAATTTAATAAAGAATATAGAATAATAAATGTAAAGATAATATATATATATAATATCAAAAACAAAAAAAGTATAAAAAGTGGAAGTAATAACTTTTGCGACGAGCTCTTCGAAAACCGCATAATAAATCCATAAATAAATATATCGCCGCCAATATCTTTTTTCCTTTCAATAAATAAAAATAGTAATAAATAACTAAAGGTATTACAATAATAAAAAAAACCGGCTCCGGAGGAATGTTGGATATGGCACGCTCGTACACAGTTCGTATTTTTGCCAAATCGCCGTAACTTTCTTCCAACTTTGCATAATCAAACCAGGCATCATAGTTTCTTCCATTCTCTAGAACTTCCTTTATATTATTATAACTATTATTATTATATTTATTATTGTTGAAATTATTAGTATTAATATTACTATTATTCATATACAAACTTTTTCATAAGTCATTCGCTTTTTCGATAGTAAAATATCCTCAATTCCAGCGCGATCACCAAACTTTTTCTCAAAAGCGCTATATAAACTGAAAAGTTTTGGTGCGGTAAGCTTATCTAAAAATTCTAGGGCGTATTTGTATATGGCGCGTGCTCTTTCAAACTATATAGAATAGTAATAATAATAGTAACGATAACAATAACATATATTAATAGCGATAATAATAAATGCCTCGTTGCATTTTTCTTCGAATTCAGCAAATGCAATGAATAAATCTTCATTGCAGAAGTCCTTTCCGAAAAAATCAACAGCACGTTCATATATATTTCGAGCCTTAACTTTAATAATAATAATTAATAATTATAATAATAATAATAATAATAATAATAATAATAATAATAATAATAATAATAATAATAATAATAATAATAATAATAATAATAATAATAATAATAATAATAATAATAATAATAATAATAATAATAATGGGGCACATTGGTCACGCATATGCCTATATTCAAACTTTGCATATTTTATCCAATTCTTGACTTCCGGATGAACAATAATAACTGCATTTATATAAAATAAGCAAACTTACCCACAAAAAAATGTAAAATCTTCACAAGAATTATTATAGAGTAAATAATTTAAAAAAGGAAAACCGTTAATATATATAATATAAATATAAAAAAATTAAAGCATAAAAAATTTAAGATTTTTCCGCGAACATTTAAAATCTTAGCCAATCAGATTATAAAAAAAATTATTATGCCATATTGTGTGATGCTTGCGATTTTAAATATATAAATAAAATTCATGAAGTTAAATAATTTTTTGTTCTGTAAATATTTTCATTTAAGCAAAAAAAATATATAACCATATAAGTAATAAAAATTCATAAGATAAAAAAAATAATTTAATAAAAATTATGTGAATATATATAAAAAATCAACCTATAAAAATAATAAAAGTTTTACAGAAAATTATACATAAAGTTGTGCGATTTTAATCAAAAAATATATAAAATAGTAAGCATCGAATAAAAAATATTCATAAAATTATTAAACTTTTTTTATTAGAAGGATTATAACCAGTAAAAATCAAAATAATAAATTCTTTTTGTGTAAAAATTATTAAAATTACTGAATACTAAAGGTGATAATAAAAAGTTTTATAACCAGTTCAAAAAAGTTTTAATATAACATGCACAACAGTAATTCTTTTAGTAAGAAACTTTTATATTATAATTATTATAATAACTCTTCATATTTTCATTTTTTATATTGTGAATATATTCAACTGTTAAGTTATTAATATAAAAACAACTACTACAATAATAATAATAATAACATCTTTCATATATTTGTCTGGCACGTTCAGTTTCGCGATAACGAAGTTCCATTTTTATATAAGAAAGCCATGCTTGCTCTCCTGGTTCCCACTCCATCCATCTTTCAAAGACCTTTACATAATAAATAATTATAATAATAACTATAAAACTAAATAACGTATAAATTCAAAATAGCTATAAAATTTTTGTTAAATTAGTTAAATTTAAAATTAAATGGTAAAAATTATTATAATAAACTCTAAATCAAGTAAAAAAATTCAAATAAATCTAAATCTAAAGTAAAATAAAAAATAGGTTATAAATTATAAATTGCGCTAAAACGTTTAAAAATTTTAATAACGTAAATAAAAAGTGAATAATAAATAAAACAAACCAGATAAACAAAATTAAGCAAAAGCATAAATTGTTTTTAATAATAACATACTTGACGAGCGCCGCCAACGTTACCGAGGAGTTCTTCAACGTATGCATACTTGTACCTTTCCAAATAATATTATAAATAAATAAAGAAAAAGTTATAACCTTTAAAAAATAATATTTATTTTTTTAAAAAATTATTTATTACAAAATTTAATTATTATCTTCTTTAAGTAGACCGTAAATAAATAATAATTTGATAATAGTTTTTGGATATAAATCTACCAAAACTGGTCAACACGTGGCATTATCGAAACGCAACGATCAAATATGTTTCTCGCGTGATTAATATTTCTATTGCGCAATTCCATTTCGCTATATTTCATCCAGATCGTCACATTGCGGTGATTTGCGTCAATCGCTCGTTCGTAAACGGATCTCGCTCTTCACATAATATTATTTTACATTATTTTTAAAAAATAATAGTATGATAAAAAAATTTAAGTAAAAGTAGTATTATAATAATTTATGAAGTACGTGTAAAAATTTACTGTATATAGTTACTATATAAAGATAAATTATTAATAAAACTTAGTAATTAGAATTATTTAAGTAATAAACCGTGTTAGTTGATTTTGAGATTCTTCAAATCTCGCATACTTAAGCCAGTTGCCAACCACAGTTCTATTTCGGCGAAGTGCATCTTCATAACCTTTACGTTTTTCACGTCTAATATTAAAAAATATTAATACACCTAATAAAACATAATATATATTAACTAAAAAAGATATAAATCAATTTTAAATGGTAAGAAATTAAAAGAATTTTTAACGTATGGTATTTAATACCTGTACTCTTCGAGCTCCTTCGGGTCAGTTATACTTTGTTTCGGACGTTTTGGTTCCTCGACAATTCGTTCTTTCGCATCACGTAAAATTTGTTCAGCCGTAATTTGTTGCGGTGCGGGTTGTTTATTTTTAACCTTTTTTTTTATTTCAAATTAAACCAAGAAAGTTGTAAAAAACTACAAAAGAAAGAAAAATACAAAAAACCTTAGCAACTCTAGGTAAATTTGAAGATGAATTACTCATCTTTAATAGAAAATTAATATATATAAAAGGAGGAAAAAGTCAACTCAAAAGTGTAAAGCGCAAAACCCAAAATAAAGGGAAATTACCACGTGGTTGGTGGGAGGAGGTAATGATTAAAGTACTCCGACCATTTTAGGACACAGCCTTAATTTTTTTACTGATCGCTAATACTAGAGAAATTCAGTGTTTGTATTTGTTATCGGTTTTACTAACTGAAAAGCCTAAACTTTTTTTTATGTAGACCCTAATGGAAAGAAGAGTTATGTAAAGTACCGAGCCTCTACGTACTAATATTATATGATATCTGTAACCAATTTTTAAAATATGATACATTTATGTTGAAGAAAAGAAATATTTCAAAAAAAAACTATTTTGTCCTAGTATAAAAAAGTGTTGAGAGAATGGGAAAGTAACGCAATTTTTTTTTTAACCCTAAAAGTATTACTATTATTATTGTATCAACGCACAAAGGTAAATTTAATTTAATTTACAAGAGAACTAAAAAAATGTAAGGCATGGCACTTATTGGTAGTAACTTAATAGAAGAAAGTTTATTAACTTTTATTTGTTACTACTCGCTTTAATTTTTGTTTAGTTAGCCGAAAATAAGAATTGAGGAAAGCTTTATTTATTTTATTCAGAAGTTACCCTGACAAAGGAGGTGCTGAAGAAGAGAGAAAGGAAAGAAAGAATAATTGTTTAATATCTTTTGTTAGTTTCGGTTGAAAAGTGAGATAATAACGTCTGTATTTTTGCGAATCCGCGTCAACTTTGCAATTAATAGACTTAAGCTAGAGTTTTCCTGACTGCAGTTATATTACTTTTTATTAACACCTACTGAGTGTAGTCAAAGTTTCCTCTTGGGTCAATCAAATCTTTATAAATGTAAAATAATAAGGCACTGTTTCCATGTCGCAAACTCGCGCAGATTAATTGTAAATCGTTGTGTTCACGTTTGTCTGTTTTTCTTAATTGTATAACAATAACTACATTCATCGCGTCTTAGAATTTGCTTTATTTTTTAATATTTGGTTTAAGTCAAAGGTCTTATATAACTTCAGTTAAGCTCTTTTATTTATATACTAATCTCTTATAAGCACTGTTCATACTAATAGATATACTCTGTTAAATAAAAAGATTATGAAGGTTAACCAGAAAACCTATTTATATAATAAAATAGTACATAGGCAAAGTTGTATAGGCAGAGTTGTCAACTCTAGCATATTTGTAGAATAGTCCAAATACCAAAATAAGTCTAGTAAAGTACAACATAATGTATATTGACGTTGCAAAACATTTTTTTATAGCAATCAAGCGTTACTTCGATTTTTTAAAAAAATTACGATTCACGCCTTGATGCTGTTTTTATAAGTCTATTATCGTTAAAATCTTGTGTAGTTCCACCTAAACCTCTTCGCTCTAATTTTTGAATTCACTTTCTCACCACTTTGGATTTGGTTATACCTTAACTTTTTTCTCATTAAACGCTCTTTCTTGTTATTATTTTTTTTTTCCGTATATATTTGGTTTTAATTATCTAAACTTGTAGACCCGTACTAACTTTATAAAACTTACCAACTGAAGGTGCTGCCAACTTAATGTTAATGTTATAAACTTGTTAAAATATATTAATTATACATAAAAAATTATATCTGGTATATAAATTTTTAAAAACACAGTCATTAAATATTAAAATTTCATAGCTTTTTTATGCCCGATTAACTGCTCTTTTTTTAACCTTTTACTTCCTCGAACATTATTTTTTTTTGCCAACCTTAAATACCAATCATTCCTATTACTTCATTTGTTAGTCCTAAATCCCTTCTTCACGTAATTCACACTATTTATCTATATCGCCTAGACTAACTAGTAAAGAAAAAATAAACCTAGAACTTTTTCATTGAACTACATTGGAGTACTCCTGACAGAGCGGGCGCGTCATTTTAAGGTTTCGTACGCTGCACACGTGCGCACATGTTATTAACGTGTTTATAACTAGTATTTTGCCCGTATAGTACGCATTCTTTAAATCAAACTTATGGTCGGGTGCTCGTTAACCCGTAACTCCTCAATTATAAGCTCATTTAACTGAAAGTGCACAGTTAAGAAACTGAAATAACTGAAAAACCAGCAAATCTTTTTCAACTTCGGTAAAGGAGTAACTCCGTCAGCAAAATTTTAAAAAGTTAGGTATAAATTTGGAAGTTACTAAATTAATTTTGATAGATTTAATGAATACAACAGATAATTTTTTATAGGTCTATTTAAAACGAAAACGATAAACTGTTTATTACTATTTTTACGCTACAGTTTAAAATACTCAAAAGATCAAAACATACTACAAAAAAAATATTCTTACAAACTTAGTTAGCTAACTTATTATTAACTCTCGAAAATTAATTTAAAAAATTGTAAACACACCTCTTGTGTAGTTACTGTGTAACTATTTTAAAAGTTAGCGCTCAAGAATTATATTTAAATTCAAATTAGCGGTCAGCAAATACATCATATACTTGCAGTTTTGTGGATGTACAGCATAATAAAAAAATAAAAAATTAAATGAGATAATCTTTCTCAGATCAGTAGATAAGAAACAAAGATTACTCCTTTCTCATTTACTCCTCTTTAATACCTTCAAAAACTTTTTGCTCAAAAGCGAACCACGTTAATTCCATAATAAATTTTTTTAGATATCCTTTTGATTGTATTAATAGTAGAGAGTTCATTAAATAAATAAAAAATTTAAATTTTGGAAAGTAACTTAAAAAGTGGGACGAAGTATTAAAAATATCAACAAAGTGAGAGGTATATAAGTTCAGTTCAAAAACAAGGCTAACGAGGCTGTCGGTTTCCGCGAAGCCGAAGTGGGCGGCGGCGGCGAGATGCCTGGCAGCCTCACTCTTCCCATCCTTTCCTTTTGTCTTGGACAAGGCCTAGTTTTTTTTCAAACTTTATTTGGAGGAAGGGGTAAAAAGATCATATCTGTTATTATATATATTGCGGAAATTATAAGACTATAAAGGTTGTTGGGTTATAAAGTATAGTATTCGGACAGACGAAAGTTATTTGAATAAAATTTTATTAATACTTAATACCTCACTTTTCTGCTCTTTCATGTGGACGCACACTCTTGGGTTTGATGAAGACAAACATAAATGTAGGCCTAAAAATTTTACTTTATCCTCGAAATATCAGTATTGACAAGAATATATTTAGAAAATAATACATATAAAAAAACAATTATAAATTGAATTTCTTTAATAAGGAGTTGATTGTAGATATAAAACAGAGCAATATATGTATAATATTAAAAATAAAAAAATATATATTTTAATCCTTTTTATTTGCCTAAAAATAAATAACTAAAAATTAAAAAAAAAAACAAAATATTAAGATTAAATAATATATATTTTTAAAGTAATTGCTCTATTTTTTCTTGCCCACGCAAAGAAATTTTTTATTTAACTTAGCCTTAAAACCTTATTCTACAAGGAATCCTTACTACCGTTTAGCTGTTAAAAGAAATACTTTAAAAACAAATGAAAGCGCGACTTTTATGCGTGGTGCATAAACTATGTAATAAACGAAAATTAAATTGAACTTGAATCGTATAACAATTCAATCTATGTCGGCTAGTTTTATATACAATTCCTATGAAGCTTCAGTGAAGCCATCACAAGATATATTTAAAAATAATTTTTAACCACAAAGCTTTATTTCTAAAATAAAACTTCAATAGTAACCACTACAATCTTTTTTTGTGAGCGTTAAAAAGTAGGCAGTACTAATTTATTACTAGTTTTTAACTTTAATAATAGTTTGGGTTATTATGGAAATTTTACACTTCGCGAATGAATAAAATACGGATTGTCTTTAACTTTTTAGTCAACATTTCAAGAATTAGCAAATATCGCGCTTCATCAAACAAAAATGAATACATAAAGCAAGTCTTATTCAGGTTCAATTCGGCAAGTATGCAAACTTTTGCATTCGTGCTTTTAATAAAATAAAATAGAACAAGTTAAAAAATTTAAAAAAAATATTTTTTCCGATAGCTCTAGTGCAATACTAGTCCATTAGCATTTTACATCGCTGGTTCTACTATAGCTCTTTATACTTGAAAAACAAATAAACTATAAATCCGAAAAGTGTTTTACCTTAATAGTTTTATATCCTACACAAAAAAATTGATATCGGTCAACTTAAAATTCTAATCCTTGTTGGTTCCTTACTCTAGTTTTGCTAAAATTTTACTTAAATTTTTTAAAAACGAAAAATATACAATTGAGTTTGTAAGCTACACTTGAATGCAGTTGCGACTACTTATTTACTAACCCACTTTTTTTTGTTAAGATTTTTATGCTTTCTTGATGTAAAAGAACTTAATATTATTATATTCTGACAATATAATGGCGAGCAAATTTAGCATTTTTTTTTTTATTTTTATTTTTCAAAACAAAAGTGGTGTTGATTCTCTTTTCAATATGTACGACTGAATATTGTCATGATGGCTAAAGTTTATTGTTATTATTTTTAAAGAACGTATCCATGAAGGGTAAATTATTTCCTGAATATTTACTGAGGTATTAAAGTTTAATTTTTGCTACTTTTAAGAATAATATAACATATAATATCTTGTAAAAAGTAAAAACATGTTTGTAAAACACAGAAAGCAGATTAAAATTTGCTCAAAGCAGCGCTAAATTATAAAACTTTTCTTTAAAATTGAGTCTTGTAATGATAAAGTTTTATAATAAATCCTGATTTAGTTATAATTATGGAGTCCTACTAATTACCCCTTTACTCTCCCTTTTGGTTAATTTAAACTATTATTTTAAGTAAAAGAAAAAGAATTTAAATAGGTGTTTGGCAATATTATATGTTTGTTTATAACAATTTTAACGCAAATCTCTCTACTTTAACCCTGACAACCCAATTAGGGAAACCGTCTTATGGCTAAAAATATTGTTAGCGTGCTACAAGTTGCAAATTGTAGTGTGGCACAGAATAGTAGTTGGGATAATTTACCCTTGACCTTTTCTTGTATTACTAAAAATAATAAAGAAACTTTATTTTTAATAAACAATACTACATACTATTAAAACTTTTTTAAAAAAAATATATATACTATAAATGACAGCAAGTTTTTTTAAAACTAAATCTGAATATGAAGAGGTTGACTTTTTGCCTGAATTTTTACAAGAAACTGTACTGAAGACGCTCGTAGTTGGTGAATCCGAAACTTTTGAAAAAGATTTATATTATTCTAATCTTAATTATCAGGACTTTAATGATGGCAATTATATATTTACCTTTATTTAATTCTGTTTTTAGTTTTCTCACTACTATTTAATTCAATAGAAAGAGAGATTTCTTTTATTATTTTTAATGGAATAATCGTTATCTATATATATTCTCCCTTGGGTTTCATATAAAGAATTATTTAATTTATATTATTAAAGAAGTAACTTTTTAAGCTCTGGTAATTTATTAAGCCAGAATTAAGCTTCCAATTTCATTTTAATTTATTTTAAGTTTATTAGAGTAGCGTTCCTTTTATTTAAAAATTTACAGGAATAATTATAATCAAGTTGTCAAGAATAAATAGCAAATAAATTTAACTATGTATGGGATATATATAGTAAACATAATAATATTATACTATTATAATTAATGGAAAAATTCTCCCTTTTTTAGTACCGGAATTTCTAATTGAATATCTTGAAAACAAGACTTTTACTGAAAGAAAAGAAGAAGCTTCTAAATGTAAGGAGAATGGAAATAGGTAATTTGATTAAATTTATATATAAGTGTAATTTTTATTATAAACCAGTCAACTTTTTATAATAATTTAGCAGCGAGTGCTATTTTTGCGAAGATATTATTATTATATTTTTTCATCAAGCATTTATTATCTATATTCTGTAACTTTATTATTTTTAAATAAAGAAAACTTTTGTTATTTTAACATTTAAAAGTTTCATAATTTTATACTACTATAAACTTTTTTAAAATCTTAGAATGAGTTAATTAAAGAAATTTGAAACTTAATTACTTCAAAGTAGTCACAACATAATTTAAATTTTATATTTATTATTTTTTTAAATTTTATCAAAAAGTGTTTTTTATGTTATATTAAGAAGTTATTTAAAATTTTTATAAATTATAAAATAAAAAAATATTTTTATAATAAATAATTAAACAATATTAAAAATCTCTTTAACTAATATATAAATATTACTTTTTTATATATTTATAAATATTATTAGCTATTATTAAGTCATTATATGTTCATATCAATATTATTTTATTAGTAATCAATTTCTACTTTTGCCTTTTTATATTTTTAATAATAATATTATAGAATATCTTTAATTTTTTTTAGTATTTCCTCTTTTTATATTCTTATTAGTATAATTACTTTATTATTATTATTTTTATTAACGTTATTTATTTTTTAAAGTATTATTATTATTAAATATAATTCTTTATTATTTCTTTATATATTCTTATTAGTATAAAAAGTACTATCGCTTACTATATTCATAATAATTTTTTTAGTATTTATTGTTTCAAGTAACATTAATAAATATATTATTTTTTGTTGTATATATATTTTTATTATTTCTTCTTCACCAATTATTATTATAATATATACTTTTTTGCTTTTTTTATTTATGATAACTTTATAATATTATCTTATTAACCTATTTATATTATTAAATATAATTTTTTATTTATTTATATTTTTATTATGTTTTCTTTTTTATATAATATTAGTATAAAATATACTTTTGTTGTTTTTATAATAAATATTTATTTTTTTAACACTATTATTAAATGTACTTTTGATTTACTATATATCCTTTTTTATTTTTTATAACTTTATGAATATTAATGATATTAATATTATTACTTTTTTAGCTGAATATATATTTTACTTCTTTATATATTATATATTATTATTTGTATTTTTACTTCTTTATATACCACATATTTATTATTTGTATAAAATATACTTTTGCAAATATATTTTTATTATTAATTATTTTTAATTATTTTATAATATTAATATTATTATTATAATAACATTTATATTTTTTTAGAGCTTATACACAAAACAACTTTAAAGAAGCGGTTTTATGGTAACCTTTTTTACTTATAAAAAAGTTATTAGAAATATATTTTTATAAATATAAACTTTTTTTATGTAAAGAAGTGAAAAAGTTATATTTATAAAATTATATTCTTTTTATGTACGAAAACCTTTTTTTAAAAAAGGTGTAAAAGTTATTGAATAATATATTTATTTGATATATCAAACTTTTTTTTATAAAGAAGTGTAAAATAATATTGATCAATATAACCTTTAATATGGGTAAACTTTTTTAATAAAAAAGTGTTAAAGTTATTACGTAAAAGTATATTTTATTTAATATATTAAAACATTTTTTAGAAAAAAGTGTTAAATTTTATTTATAACATATATATTTATAATATAAGTAAAGTTTTTTTTATAAAGAAGTAAACACTTTTATATGTAAAATATATATTTTTTTTGAATATACTTTCTGTAAAAGTGCAAAAGTTCTTATATAAATATAATTTTCTATATATATTAATATAATTAGTAAAACTATTTAAAATAAGTATGGAAGTTTTTTTTATTAATATCAATAACTTTGTGGTTATTTTATATGTGTGCATACACTTTTTTAAATAAGGCAATAACAATTATTATAAAAAAATATAAAACCTTTTCTATATATAAATGTAGGAGTTATTATTATTTATGAAAAACTTTTACTTTGAAAAAAGTTATTTTTATAATAATTCTGGTTATTATATATTAAAAGCTTATACATTTTTTAAATATATTAAAAAAAGTTATATAAAAGTGTAAAAGTTTTTTTTTATTAAAAGTATTATATTTTTTATTTGTTGAGAACTTTTATTTTTTTTTTATATATTTATAAAAATAAAATTTTTAATATGTGCAGAAGTTATCTTTTCTAATAAAATATTAATAATTATTTATTGAAACTTTTATTTTTAATTTATATTAATAAAAAAGTTATAAATAGTGTAGAACTATCTTTCTTAAAAAAATATATTTTTTATTTAGGAATGTCTTATCTTTTTAAAATATTTATATTAAAAAAAATTATAAAAAAAAGCGTTAAGTTATTTTATTTTTAATAATATATATATATTATTATTATTAACGAAAAACTTTTAATCAAAATAAATTCCAAAAAGAAATTTTAAAAATGTGCTGAAGTCATTTTTTTATAATAAAATAATATCTTTACTATTATTTATGTAAAAAAAAAAATTTATTTTTTATAATAATATATATATATATAAAAAGTGTGCAAGTTATTTCTATTAAATAATTATTTCTAAATATAAGAACTTTTTTTTTTAAAAAACCAGAAAAGTTGTTTCTATTTATTTTATTACATATTATTTTTTAATAGAGTTTTTTTTTAAAAAAAGTGTAAAGTTTATGATTAACAATATATTTTATTATTATTACTTTTATGTACATTAACTTTTTTTATATAAAAAAGTGTAAAAGTTTTTTTTCAGAAAAGTATAAAAACTTTTATTTATCTTTACAAAGAGTGTAGAAGTTCTTTCTATTGAACACATATGCAAAATGTTTTTAACAGAACTTTATTTAATAAAGAAATGTCCAAGTTATTTTTATAAATAACATTTTTATATTACAAATATTTGTAAAAGTTATTTTGTATATAAAATTTTGTTTTTTATGAATATTAGTAGAAGGTTTATTTAGATGTAAATATTAGAAAAAGTTATTTTTATAAGTAATAACATTTTTTATTTTTATATATAAACATTTGTAAAAGTTACTTTATTTAAAATATTTTTATATTATTAGGAGTTATATGTATAATAAATTTTTTTTTTATAAAAATCTTTAAAAAAGTATAAACGTAGCCTTTCAGTTATATATTTGTAAAATTTATTTTTATATTCTTTTTATATATATTTGCGGATTTAAAAAAGTTATTGTTATAATAATTATTTATTTTTATTTATTTTTAATACTTTTAGGATTTATATAAGTTATAATATGTTTAATTTATAAATCTAGGAAAATTATTTTTTTATTTAATTATGAATATTTGTAAAAGTTATTATCATAAATATATTTTTAATTTTTATAGATACAAATATTTGTTAAAGTTATTTTTATAATATATATATTATTTATTACTTAATATTTATAAAAATATTATTTATTAAGAATATTATATTTCATATTTATTATAAAACTTTTTAGGTATAGCAGAGGCCTTCTTTTAACTCCTTTTTGCTTTTATTTTCTTTCTAATAGAAGTTTGACTTTTCTGAAGCTAAACGGTTTTTAAATTTATTTATTAATATTTATTTGTTATGATATATTTTATTATAAGTTTGAATTATAATAATATTTTTTGTATAATTTTATTTTATTTATTTTTATATTCATTTTTAGTTTATTATATTATTTTTTATTATTTATTTAATTGATTTATTATAGTAAATTTTAGTTTAAATAATATATATATAAATATTTTATTATTTATTATTTTTAAATTTAATTTTAGTATACTTTATCATTTTACTATATTTTCTTTTATTACTTATTATTTACTAATTTTATTTTTTATATTTTTCTTTTGCGTCATAATTTGAATAAACATATATGTATTATATTTTTTATTTATTCTATTTTATTATTTTTCCTGTTTATTATGTTAAATTTGAATATAAATGTATAAGATTATATTATTTTTTTAATTGTAATATTAATATAAAATTGTTATTTTTGTTTGTTAAATATACTTGATTACCTATTATTATATATTAATAATTTTAATTATTATATATCCATTTGTTATAATTAATAAATGTTATAATTTTGAATTTACATAATATTATAATGTTTTCATTGATGTTGTATTGATTATTTTATTATTTTTACTTTTTTTAACTCTTAAATAACTTTTTACATATTTTTAAATTTTTTTTGTAGTTGCTTTTTACTTATTAAAATATTTTCATTATTACTGTTATTATTACTTTTTTGTGTACTTTATTATTATATTATTATAATTAATTTTATAAAATTATTGTTTTATTATTATGAATACTTTTTTAACTTTGTAAAACCTTTTAGTGTATCTATTTATAAAGTTAAACTTACTTTTATTACTTATTGTTTATATATTTATTAGTCTGACTTTAAATACTTTACTTTATATGTATCTTTTATTTTATTATTGTACATTTTATTTACTTTTATTACTTGTTTTTTATATGTTTATTAATATCATCATTTATTTAATATAATTATTTCTATTACTTATTATTATATATATATTTAATATAATTTTCAATTATTTTATTTACTTAAATAATTTTATTTATATATTTATTATTTTATTTTAAATATTTTGAGTTACTTCCTTTTATAATTTTATTATTTAAATTTTATAATATTTTAAATTATATTTAATTTTTGCATTTTTTTTTGTAACAATTCGTATTATAAATAATTATTTATCCAACTAACAAAGCTGTAAAGTTTTTAATTATCTTTAATGAATATTTTAAATAATAAAAATTATGTAAATAATAATAATGATAATTATAATATATTTTGTTCTGTTTATGTTGTATACATTTATAAAAGCTATTGTATTGCTAATCATATAATAATTTAAATAAGTAATAATAAGGCTAACTACTATCTTCTTTTATAATAGTAATAAATAATAAATAATAAATAAAGGATAAATATAGCATGTTAATAATAATAATAAGGATAAATATAATAAACTTTTTTAATATTAATATGTAAATAATAATGATGTTTATCATAATATACTTTTTCAATAATAAATAATGATAACGTTAATTATAATATACTTTAACTTAATATAAATAAATAGTGAATAATAATAATATACTTTAATAATAATAAATTTTAAATGAATAGTAATAATGATAACTATTATATAGTTTTGTAATAAAGTAAAAATATTTTAAAAAATAAAAAAAAAGATTTATATTATCATTATAACTTATAAAACCTTAAAATAATAAATATTATAAAAAAAACTTTTACTATTATTATATTTACATTAAAAAACTTAAAAAATTTTACTTTTTATTAAAAACTTCTTTTGTTAAGAAGATAATAATCAGAATTTTATTTTATTATTCGTTTAGTATTTATATTATTATTTTTATTATTTCTTTATATATGAAGTTAAAATAAATATTGTTATTTGATATACATTTTTTTTACTTATTTTTTATTTGCAAAGTTATTATTATTACTTTATGGTAGGTAATTATAATATAATTTTTATATTATTATTAATAAAAAAATATTGAATTTTTTTCAAAATTATAATAATTTATATGGCTACTAAAGTTGAAATTTTTACTTATTATTATAAGTAAACATATACTATATTTTATTATTTATTATTTATATAAGATTTTTATAATTATTTTATTTGTTATTTATGTTTTATTATTATCTTTAATTGTTCGTCATAAATATTTTACTTTTTTTTTTAATCATTATTACAATTTATATTATTTCTAAATTTAATAAACTTTGTTAATATTATTATTCACTTTTTTTTACTTATTATTATTGTAATTTATAATATTACTGAAGTTAGTAGACATTAATATTTATTATTCATTATTTTTTTACTTATTATTTCTATTAAAAGTAAAGTTAGTTGACTCTATTAATTTTAGTTACTATTAAACTATTATTACTTAATTTCTCTTTTTACCTATTTTAAACTTTTTATCAGAAGAAAAGTTAAAACATTTTATATTTATTTATTTTTTTTATCAATATTTTTTACTTATTTTTATATTATATATTATTATTGAAGTTAAACTTAATTACTATTGTACACTTTTATCTACTTAACATTATTTACCATCTTTTTACTTAAGTATTTACTTAAATTATTATTATTTACTGTTATTAACATATTGCTATTTTTTACTTACTATTATAATAAATACTATTATTTTTACTTTTACTATTATTTACTATATTTACTGGTATATATTTTTAATTATATAATAATATATACTATTTTGAAACTTATAAATACTTATTATTACTATTTTCTTAATAATATATGTTTACATATTATAATATGTACTATTTTTACTTATTATTATTTTCTATATATTTATTATTTTTCACTGTATTTTTACTTTTTATTATTTTTTATTTACTTTAGAATATGAAATGGCGTATTCTGATGCGTCGCGTTGTATTCAGTTGGCGCCTACTTGGCCTAAAGGCTACTTTCGTCAAGGTCTTTTTTAATTTGCTTATTTTTAAAATTTTTTTCTTTGTCTTTTTTTCTTTATTATTCTTGAATATTGTATTTTTGTATTTTTTAAAAATTGTTTAGTTATCTTCATTTTTCTTGAATACCATATTTATTTATATTTTTTGTTTTCATTATTATTTTTAGTTTTTTATAATAATTTTTTCTATATTTTAAATTTTTTTTTAAAACTTTGTCCTTTTATAGTTTTCTTTAATTTTTTAAATAGTTTTCAAAATATTCAATTTACATTTTATTTTCATTAAAACTATAATAATTAGTGCTCATTTTTATTAATTTTAATATTTTATATATTTTTTTAATTTTTCTTTTAACTTTTTTTTACTTTACTTACCTATTTCTTTTTTATTATATGTACCGAAAGGAATCGCGCTTCAAAAATTAAATCTTCCACGTGATGCGGCCGTCGCCTTTTTACAAGTTATTTATAATATTATTTTATATTATTTGAAATTTTTTTTTACTTAAAGTTAGTATTTATTATTATTATGATATTTGTAGATAATTATTAATATTTTTTTAATACTAAATAGAAGAAGTTCTTATTGTATAAAGTTTTTTGTTAATATTTATTTATTATTTTTTATAAAAAAAAGTGTACATAATTTTATAGTAAATATTTTAAGTTTATATTTTTTTCTATTTTATTTAAAAGTTTTGATGTATATTTTTTATTAGTAACACATGTATTATTTAGTATTATTCTTTGAACTTTTTATTTTTTTATTCTTTTTTTAGAAAAAAGTTTTTTTATTGTAAGTTTATTTTTTATTATTATTTTTTAAAGTTTAAATTATGATATTAATTAATATTTTTTAAAAAGTTTTATTTTATAGCGAAAATAGCTTTAAAGTTTTTTATTATTTGAAACACCTAAAAGTTTTAATGTTTTATATATATATATATATTTTTTTCTTAAACTTTTAATGAATAATAAAACCTATAAATTAAGATTTGAAGAGTGAATATCAATTTTTATTAAAACTAAGTTTTTACTTTTTTTTATATATTTAATAAATATATTTGTTTTTTAATAAACTTTATTCATTTTTATATAAAAAAGTAATAAAGTTTATAATCTTTATGTAAAAAAATATATTTTTAACATAAGGGGCTTCAACACGATCCAGAGAATTATACGCTTTATATTGCTCTAAAAGGAACTTTCGATCCTGAAGATTTCGAAAACTTTTATAGAACTTTTGGTTAATAAATAATAATAATAACTAAAAAATAATATAAATTATAAAAAATAACATTATAATAAAAATAATAAAAGCAATAATAACGGTAGTGATAATAATGATGTCTTTGTAGATTCTAACGAAGTTTCTCTCTCAAGAAAGAAAACTTCTTTACTTGCATCGAAGTTAGGGATTATAGAAGTATTATATTATTATTATCTTTATTGCTATTATCACTTTTTCTGAAGTATTTATTCTTCATTTATTAATTATTATTTATTATATTTTTTTATTATTTTAGTTAAAAGATCGAAGATATGAAGTTGCTAGAGAACATTTTGTGATCGGTAAGCATTATTATTATTTTCTAAATGATAAATCATTCTTTTTGCATTCTAATAAAATTTATTTTTTTAAAATAATTATTAATATTCGTTTTAGTCTTTATTATTATTGAAAAAATTATACTTATTAACATTTCAAAATTTATTATTAAAAAAAATTATTTTTTTTGCTCTTCTCTTTTATTATTGAAAAGTTTTTGTTTTCTTTGCTAATTATATGTAATTGAGGATTGCCGTCTGAGGGCACAATCCTAATTAATGTTTTAAGGGGTGCTGTGACCGTCGCGCTCTCTCTATTTTTTTGTCGTTCATTGTTGTCAGTGTTTGTTAGGTGGTGAGCGCTGTGCTACTCGGGCGGCTCGAGAGCGCTCAAATAAATTATACGGTTTTTCTTTATTTTAACTAACTTTATTTATATTTCTTAGTGATATAATTTAACATATTACTCTCACTTTGTTTATAATTATATTAGTTCTTGAAGTTATCTAGTCTGTAAGATTAACAACCAGAAAAAATTATATATTTTATTTTATTAAATATTTTCTTTTATTATTAAAAAAAAAACTCTCGAGCAAAAAAAAAAATCTGATATATAATCTTTTATATTACTATGAAAATATAATTCAAAAGTTTTAAAAGTTTTTATAATAATACTTTTTTTTATAAAAAACTATTTTTAAAAATCTCAAAATTATTATTATTAGTTTAATAATATTTATGATAATTATGATAAATAGTATTATATTTATTCTAGTGATCAGCACATATGAGGAAAGTAAACTGAAAGTGAAATAATAATAATATAACTTTTTGTATTATTGTTTTTGTAATAATGAATTGTTATATTCTGACTAACTTTTTGTTATTGATAAAAAATAATAAGCAAAAATAATCATACTTATAACCGAATTTTGTTATAATAATGAGATGATAATATTTATAATAATAGTGTGTCTTATCAGCACTTCTTTATAATGATATCATTATTATTACAACTGTTTTTAAATAACAATATTTTAATGATAATAAAGTAATAATAATTATTGTAATAGTAATGATGAATAATAATACTAATAGTAAAATTATGAATAATAAAATAATGATAAATAATAGCAAATTATAATCAATAATAATAATGATCTCAAGGCTTTGCTCTTAATCCCAACAGTTCTGGCCTACTAACCAATCAGAGTTTGACGGAATTTTTATTAGGAAACTACGAAAGCGCTAAAACTTTAGCCATTTTGGCGCTAAAAAAAAACAGGTTTTTCTTTTCATTATATATGCTAACATTTTATCTTTAATTGGATTTTTTTATTTATTGTTTGATATTTATTTTATCATTATTATTACAATTATAAAGTCTACTTTTGCTACACATTTTAACTAAATCAAGATATTTAATTTTTTCAGCCAATTATTTATAAGTCACATCCATTTGGGCGCAGCGCTTTATGCATTGAGCGATTGGAGCAATTCCAAGACTGCCTTTACGGAAGCCCTCAAATGCTCTGGTTGGTCAAATTTTTATATTCATTCTTTTATTGGCGTATGCATTTTATAAGAATTAATGGATAATATATAATTATTATTATCTTTATTTTTATAGGACTATATAGTTTGAAGAATGAAGAAAGCCAGCAAATAGTGAAAGATTGTGAATTCATGATAAATAAATGGTGTAAATTATTATAATGTATATTCACTAAAAATCATAGGAAGTAAAATTTTATAAAAAGTTCAGAGCGAGAAGTTTATGATCGGAATTCCTTTTATAAGACACCTTTATTTTCCTTGAAGTACTTTTTTTTATAATAATATATATTAATAATTATAATTATAATAATAATAATAACAATAATAACACATTTATATAAACTTATTAGTTTCGGATCTCTCTGGCCTTCTTCAGTAATATCGGATATCCCTAATTCTCTTTTACAATTGTATCACGAAGAGCCTTCTGTATTTACCCCGCTTTCGGTAATAATTATATTAATATCATAATAATAATAGTAATATTATCAATAATAATAGACACTAGAAGATATAGAAAATCACTTTTATAAGCGAGAAGAATACACTCGCTTGTTTGTGCAGACTTATACTCGTTCTTATGTACAGAATTATCTTCAGGTTTACTATTATAAATAATAATAATAATAATAATAATAATACTATTAATTTTAAATAGAATTTACTTTATGAGGAAAGCCTGAGTGGTTCAGAACTTTCTGCCGAACGTTTTATTTCTATTATAGTTTACTTGGCTGTATACATTCGTATGTTATTTATAATAGTACTATTAATAATAACGGTTATAAAAATAATATTTTAATAATAGGAACTTTTTTAGTCGCCCATATCGGCTCTTTCATGTATTCTATGAATTATAAAGTACTTTTATATTTATATTATCACTTCATTATTATTTTATTATTATTATTATTTAGGTTTTACATGGGATGATAAGTTCCGAACTATCAAACGCAGCCAATGAAACCGGTCTTCAAGTAGACACGCAATCTATAAATAATGCGCTTGTCCCTGTCCTCTATGATTTTGACATATTATTGGCCACTCCAGCGACTGCTGTAGTCAATGAATCTGGTAGTGTGGACAATACTGGCCAATAAAAAACTTTATAATTACTATTATTATTCTATGAAACTATATATACGTCGCAAAAATAAACTTGAAATTATTTTAATCTAATTTTTTCTTTATATTCATTTGTAAACCTTTTTTAAGATTGAAAAATGCAAACATTCTACCTGCTGTCCTTTATTCGTGTAGCGCATTAATACTACTTGCTAAGTTTAAGTAAAATTAAGAGCACATAAACACTTTACTATTGTAAATAGTGATAACCAAAATTAATATAAATTCACTTGACGTCGTCTTTCCGATTAGCATATCCTGTAGTGCAGTTACTTTGTTCGTTCCACTATAATATATTAAGAGTTCTCTTGTTCCACAATTTCCGTACAACAGATAATAAAAATAACTCTTTTAACACGTCATCGCCAGCAAATTTTTAGGAATATACATATGTTTTGACTAAAAGAAAGAGAAGGTGGGCGTTCACTTTTTGGCTTGGTGGGATTTCTACAGGGAAGTGCACAAGCGAAAAGCACTTCGATGGGTGTCCAGGAGGCTAAATACGTACTACACTCTCCCCTAGAAAACCGGGACAGTTATGATATTCCTCTTGGAGATATACGGGCGCCTACTTGCACCCAGACTAAGACTATAAAGCGGTCCGACTCAACTTATCGAGCATTCGCAATATTCATTAATAATAATAAAAAAAGGTGAGGGTGCTGCTTCCAGGCGTAACCTCTACATCGCCGCTCCCTTCCGACTTCGGATAAGGTTTACAGAGGGCCTGGAAGTTTGCTTCGCTACGCCTGAGAGGTAGCGAGCGGACTCAACACACCAACCCCACTGCTCTTCTGAACTTATATACTTCTCACTATATTATTTTTGATATCCCTTCCCACTTTTTAATTATATAAAAATAAAATATGCTGAAAGTTTTTTTGGTTAATTGTCCTCTACTATTAATACAATAAAAAAGTGTATCTAAAAATTTATAATGGAAGTTGCATATACGTTTTTAATAAAAATATTTTTATGGTATCAAAAAAGGAGTAAATTAGCATTGTGCGAGCTTTTTTTTTTCTTATCTACTGGTCTACAAAAAACTATTTAATTATTTTTTGAACCCACGAATAAATCTCAAAACTTTGAATATTATAATTTATAGTGTTAACTAAATTATATTTTAAATTATAATTTTTTAATTTATAAATACGCATTTTTGTGGGTCAGTGTACCCCCTTTCATTAATACTGGCTATAAATAATTAGCCATTGTAATTATTGTAAGCCAATGTTTATTAGATAACTTTCGGTTTCACTTTTTCTTTCTATTTTAATGGTTTCTTATCTTATTTTCTAAATTTTTGTTAAGAGTTACTCATTTACCAGTCACAAAAGTAGCTGACTTCTAGTTCTTAGATTGAGATACTAGAAGCAGGCCACTATATAAGGTATGTGATATTGAGGACACCCTTGTGCTACTCCTATAAAATATTTGTGTTTGCGGTGTTGTGAATAGATAATAGTGTTTTGTCAAAAGTAAAAATTTAAATACAAGGCATTTATCCCTCTCTAAAAACTAAAGCGATCTAAAAGAAAGAGGGCCCTCTTGTACTGAGCGTAAACTTCCAGTTACCTTTATCATTTCACACTCAATAATAGAACAAAAAATTCTTTTCCTTTCTTATCGCTAGACCAACTAGACTCTACAGAGCCTTTATTTAAGTGATGAATACTGCTTTGCAGGAGCATACCAAAGCCAAAAAAAAATTCATCAGACATACATAGCGCTTATTGTATGCTTTCCCTTTGTTTAAGTAATGTCTACTGGTTAGATATGCACAATATCTCCAAGCGAACTATGCAAATACACCAGAAACTGTTAAAAAAAAATTGTTTAATAAAATAACTAAGCTCTTAATACATACAAAAATTAACTATTTTAAATCAATAGTTAACGGAGTCCTATGTAGGACTAACACCAAAAATCCAACATAAAGACAGATAGGCGTTATTCACATTTTTGCTCATGTCGCGGACTTTTTAATTAAGAAGGTCAAACTAATTCACGATATCCAAGTAAACTTGAAAGTAAGCTGAATTAAACCCAGGCAAGTCACAAAGTTAGCAAGAGAGTTAGACTACTGTTAGATAGACCTGGAAGGAAAGTAAGTTTGATACAAGTAAATTTTTCTAATACAGTCATCTTCCCTTTATTGATTCTCGTTATTATGACAAAGGTTCTTTCTTGTAAGCAAATTCAGAATCAATCTCGTTACACTGGTGGAGTGAAAGTAAGTTGAGCTAGGAAAGATTGCAACCTCGCTATAAACACAAGTTGATAATATTCAGCCTACTAAAATAAGACAATACGAAATATAAGACTCACATGTTAGCTAAGAAAATCTGAGGCATTAAAGGTAAAAATGAAAAACAAAAAAGTTTTATTTAAATAGAACCAAACTAAAGAACACTCGCGAGGCACTCATTAGCTAGTTCTACTGAACTAGAACGATAAAAAACTTCCTATTGGGAGTAAAAAATGAACTAAGTACCCTTTTTTATCGCTACACGTCGCCTATTAATCAAACTTAACCCTTTGGGAACCGCTAGTGTAGACTTCCCCATCATGTTCAGAATGATGACCGAAGGCCACCCACAAAGTTGGTGAGGATGTTGAAAAAGAGAAAACTCTTTTTTTTTTTTTGGCCTTTTTCTTAGCAACAAATAGAATGGAGAGGGAGGGAGACAGATGAATCGCTTTAAAAACATCTAAAACAGGCGCAACCCCGAAAAAGTTATGGATATGTATAGCTTTCTTTTGTCGTCCTCATAAAGAAAATACGACCAGAAAAGCTGAACGTTTGTACGGCAACGATCTTCAATCTCTCCTGCCATTCTCGGTGGAGGAATACTGCAAAACAGTGGCATTGCTGGGAGAGCGGTTTTGGTAGTCTTAAAAAGAAGCCTGTCAAGGTCGTTCTTTCCATCTTCGTGAAGCTAGCGCTTTACCAGCTGGAATGTGCAACAAGCGGTTATTTGCATGATGTGTGTCCAGCTGGTCGTGGCCTACGCTGTTCCTGCGTGGGCACTCAGTAAACGTTCGACGTGACTGCGTTGCAAGAACAACAAGCTATCGCGGTAATGACTGATGCCGTCTTTTATTATACGCAACTACTTAAAAATTTCTTTCAAACACGGAGCAGCGGCTGCTAATGAAGGTTTGCTTTGGAAAAATTTTAAAATATTTCTAGAAAAAGACACAAGAAACATAAGATTATTGGAAATTTTTTTAAACACTTCATAAATAATAAATTTTGAACTCCAAGCCACAGGTTATCGATAAAACCGATTTTATACTGGTAACAAAAAAGGGCAGGAAGCAATTTCTTTTGGAATTTAAACTACAGAATATTAAAGAAACTGGTATATATGTCTCTATATAAGGCCCTACGCGTTAAACACTTAAAGAAGTTATGTTATCTTTTTAGTGATTGAAAGTGGCCCCTTATACTACAAATCCCTCATAAAACAGCAAATGCTACGTTTCTAAAGGCAAAATGGTGGAACTATGTGCGGCGAAAACGCTGCTTTACTCTTAACTCCACCTGAATATATACACATCTATTAACCCTATTAACTCTTTGCTTTTTGTTTGTACTGAATGTAGTTTACTAAAGATACATTGTAATAGAAACGCAGCAAAACTTTTTTACGATTTTATTTATCTAAGCGTTCTTTCGCTGAAGTTGAAGATTTTTTTTTTAATTAATACTTTTAGTTGGAAAAAGCTACTGATGGAAATCTTTTATGCAACTCAAAAAGCCACACCTTCGCTCTTCCCCTTCCCAATTTTGTATATCGAAATTGACAGGACTATTATACATAAGCGACCACCTTGAAACTCATCTAAAATTATTAATATTATATTTCTTTGAACATGAAATGCTCTCGTTGAACGGCATCTAAGAAGCATTACATGGATAGATAAGCCTCTAACGTAAAATTGCTCTTCAAAAGATCGTCTTTTATTAAACAAGAACTGCGAGTTTTACGTAACAAAGGTAAAAAAAAAATACATTCTCTAAACCCCTCTAATTCTTTTTGTGGAAATGACAATTGCTTTTTATCCCTAAAAGAAAATATCGGAGGTTCTTACATTAAAGTCCGGAGAGATCGCCAACGGGAATACCAAAAAAGCCGACATCTTTCCTGATTTTATAATAATTATAAAAAAATTAAAATTATGGTAAGATTAATAATTTAACCAATAAGGAATTCTTTACTTATATAAAAGAAACACACCAAAATTTCAAACAAAAATGACGCAATTTAAAGAGGCTATGAAAGTAACAACTGAATATATAATTAGAAGCCTAGAATAAAAAGCTTAAAATTGACGTCTTAATGGTTACACAGTAATTATATTACTTCAGTATCGGCATGTAAAGCACATGAAAATTAATGTATACGCCCTTTTTTAAAAAGCTTTAAAGATCTGTTTTTAAAACCTTCTTGGATTAGTATTTTTACCCTTTTTTGTGTATAACTTTCTTTTTAGTTTATACTGATCTCTTAATTTTTTTATTATTTAATCAGTAAATGTTTCTTATTACAGACGCTTTTAAAAAGTTGCTTAAATTTCCTTTATTAGTTTCTATCCGGGTTAACTCTGATGATTTAGTAAGTTGTGTTACATATATTAAATTAGGATACGATGGTTACATTTAGGCGGAGTAACATCGGCTTACGTACTTGTTTTTTATAAAATACCTTGTCTTTACCTTTTCAACGAACTCTAAGTTTTGAAATCTCCTTTGCTTTCTGATTTCCGCATCTAATTTACACTCTGTCCATCAATACTTTATTCATAAACTCTATTTTTTACTAGTCTGTTGTAGTCTTTCATTTTCTAAATTCAATTTCCTTTCTTAATTTTTTATTATTTATTAATTTAAACTATTACTTTTACATATTTTTATATTGTTCATAATTTTCTATAAATTTCTATTAACTCCAGCACTACTTATTAGGGCAAAAGCTCTGGGCCTGCTTGGAGAGTTTCCTAAGGTATCAATGGAGCTTTCTCTACTGCAGGAGCAGCCGACAGGGTTTAAACATATGCAAAAAAAAGAACATTAATAATAAAAGATTTCTATTATATAAATTTGGGGAAGAAGTTCTGGTCCCTACGAATAGTTTTGCATACGACAATTTCTTCTTAGGAGCTTTTCGCTTTTACAATCACTTTATTATTATCGCAATTAATTATATTAATACATTTACTTAAAACGATTATAAGTTTATGTGAGTTGCCACAATTAATTTTTTGTGTTTTCAACGCAGCGACCAAAACCTTTAACTACTTATTTGCTTAAATCCTTCAGTTATAAATTCATTTAGGCTAATTTAAAATATATAGGGAAAATTCGTTCTTGATAGGTAATTGTGCTATTTTTAATATTTTTTATTAAAACTCTGACTTATGCGTAGAGATTAGCTATAATCAAGTTAAGATAAACTATTTATTATTGAAAATGCTATACTTATAAAATTAATAATGAAAAATAATTTCATTAAAATCTCTAGTAATATTATAATACATTTGTGAGTATTTTATACGTTTCAAATTAATACTAAATGGAGGTAAAATCCATTTTTAATCAATTTTATTAAAATTAAATTTTTCTTTTTGCTTGAACAATCATTGGTCAGTTATAAAACATGTAAGAAATTCTCATTTTTTCCCGATTTCAACAGTAGAAGTTTCACCTAAATTTATATATAAATATATTAATTGTAAATCTTTTTATTGATAAAATTCATTACATTATTAAATTTATGTAATATAAAAAATAAATAAAACTAAAGAATCCACCTAACGAAGTTAAAATTATAAAATGCTTAAAATTAAATATCCAAAAATATATCACTATTTTTCCAGTAAATAAAACTAAATTTACTGATTAATTATTTTTTAATAATCAACAAAAAACGCAATGAACAGCATTACTTTTCTTAATATTATTATAAACTACTTCATAAAAATTTTGTACCTTTTTTTTAAAGGAAAAACTAAATAAACAGTAATTGGCTAGTTTTAACCAAAAAATATAGAATGGTAATTTATTTATTCTTATGAGAACATTAATAGAAAGTTGTTTTATTCACTATTTCTATATAGTAAAAAATTGAAACCAATAATAATTGGATATTTATAAATTTACAAACAAACATTTAAAAACTAAATTTTGTCACATTATTTTTGGTAGATACTTTAAGCGAGGGGATTGGTTAATTTTTATAAAGGAAAAAAATTATATTTGAACCATATTTAATGTAAACTTCAATTGTTCGCTCCGGCCCGTATTCCTCCACCACGTGTTCGTTATTATTTTTGAATTCTTGAAAAGTTATGTATATTAGTTTATTTCTTTTTTATTAAATTCATTAAATCTTTTGTACACATAACATTTTGACTACCATATGAATTACTTATTATTAATATTCAATATTTAATACCATTTTGTTTTTTTAATATGAATTTATTATGAAAATCATTAAAATTATGTATAAAAAAATATGTAGACTACCACGTGTTTATTATTACATTAGTATTACCTCTAATTTTTTTATTTTTCATGATAATCATTAACTATTTTGTACGGTTAAAACATATTGACCGGCACGCGGCTTACTTATTGTTATATAAATACTCTATTTTTTTATTATATTATAATAGCCATAAAATATTGTGAATAAAAAAAGAATACATGCATCCATTATTATATATAATATATTATTATTGTTTTTAATTTTTTATTATACTTTTATTATAATAATTACTAAATATTACGTATATGGAATATAGTGATTACGCGTGGTTTCCCTTATTATCAATACATCAAAATATTATTTCTTATTCATATTTATTTAATACCATTAAATTTTTGTAAAAAGAAAGTTAAACTGCCGTGTTTATTTTAATATTTTTCTTATTTTTTATAATATAATAAGCATTGAATATTCCGTATAAAATTGTTGAAGCACGTGGCGTCCTTATTATTATCATATTATTTTTTGTTTTATTTTTAAAAATATAGTTGTCTTTAGTAAACAAAAAAATTGACGACCACATGTTTACTATTATAATAGTAATTCTCTTTTCTATTGTACTATTATTATTAAAGTCATTAAATATTTCGTATAAAAAATTACCATGTGGCATTTGAATAAAAATAATATTTAATTGTTAAATATTATAAAAATAAATATTTAAACTACCACGTGGTTTTTTCTTTCTATTATTATGATTCATGTTATTTCTTTTTTATTAATTTTTAAAGTAATCATTAAATATTTAGCCTAAAAAATGATTGGAACCACCACGTGAATCTCTTATTTTTTAATGAATATTTAGTATAACCAAAAATTTTCTTGATAACAGTCAAGACAGCCACGCACTCGGGTTGATTATCGTTTCCTCCTTTTTTTATGATCAAATAGTGAATAGCAAATATTATAGTACTTAAAAAATCGTGCCTTTTATACGAACACTTTGAATTTCGTTGTTGGAAAATTTAGCAAAGGCTTCAATATCGCAGTTGTCTATTAATCATAAGAAATAAATAAAAATAATGAAAATATAAAAGAAAACAAGAGAAGTTGGCATAAAAAAATTTTGGAGAAAATATTTATAAATAATAAAAATATATTGAGAATAAAAAAAAGTTTGCAAAAAAAAATATTCATAAGAGTTGAAAAGTATAAATAACAAATTTAATAATGATATGAATTAAAGTAATAACAATATATATTTAAAGAAAGATAAAAAGTTTGCATAATAATAGACAGTAAAGATATTTATGAATAAAAAAATGAAATTTTTATAAAAATAAGAAAGTAAAAAATATAAAATATAAACTAATTAGAAAAGTTTGCGTAATAAGCTATTCAGAATAAAAATATATTTCTAAAAAATAAGTATATATTATTAAAAGAATTATAAAGTATACACATTAAGTAAATAATTAATATAAAAAAAGAAGTCAATAATCTGTTTGAAAAATATTTATAAATAATAAAATTGGAATTTTAAAAATGAGAAAGTGAGCGTATGAAAAAAATACTAAAGATATAAATATAATAAAAAAATGGAGAAGTATATAAAAGAGATTTATATTATGAAAAACAACCATAAAGTGTCCATACAAACAAATAATAATAATGAGTTAAAAAAATTGACTTAATAAAATATTTAAAGAAATATTAAAAATAAACAATATAATATTAAAAAATAATACATAAAAAAAGAATAATTATAAATATATGAAAAGAACACATACATTTAAATTATAGCGCTCTTATAAATTTTTTTTATTAGAAATAAAACTAAAAAGTAAACATGAACAAAAAATAATAATTTACTGAAAATAATGATAATAATGAAACCTCTTCTCATTCTTGCTCTAAAAAAGTTTCCGAGGTCATCCATTTTAATAGAAACAATAGGAAGTTTGTTTATCTATAATAGTAATAATAGTAATAATAGTAATAATAGTATAATAATAATAATAATATTAATAATAATAATATTAATAATAATAATATTAATAATAATAATAATAATAATAATTACGTATTGTAATAACAAGTTCAAACTTTCATCAGCCCACAAACTAACCAGCGACTGGTTTTTGTCTACCGCAAAAAAAAAAACAATCCGTTACCAAAACTCAAAAAGGTATCATTATAAATTTAATTAGGTTACTTTTATATTTAAATGGGTTCATATTGGCTTGATGAAACATAAACGGGTCGGCGCGAAATTGTAGCCAGGGAGCCTATTGGTGTATTTTTTTTACCAAATTATTTTAGCGAATAGAATGGTGAATTGAGTGTACAGTAGTCGCTTTTGCTTGACGGAGGATGGCTTCTTCAAAAGACTGATGACCACTTTTAGGGCAGGGCGGCCCATCCGACCATAAGCAGGCCTGATAATAATAATAATAATAATAATAATAATAATAATAATAAGAAGAAGAAGAAGAAGAAGAAGAAGAAAACCTTTTTTTCATTATATTCTTTCATATAAGAATGAGGGTCTTTCGTCTATTATTGAGTACAAAATAATTATAATATATAATAAATATATAGTAAATAAATATGTAAAATACATGATAATAATAATTAATAATAAGCAAATAAAATATATAATATTAATAAAAGATTAAAAAAATGAAAAAATAACTGATATAACAATAATAATATATATATAATTTTTAATATATAAGTAAATATATATAAGTTTAAAATAAAAAATAATAATAAAAATTTATAATATACGAAAATAATATACGAAACCAAAAAAAAAGTAGAAATAAAAAATATTATAATTATGAATAAAAAAAAAGTATTATTATACAAAAATAAAAAATAAAAATATAATAAAAATCTTGTAAATATATTTATTAAGTAAGAAAAGTTATAATAAAATATATATAAATAATAAATATTACATATAATGAAAATAAATATATAAAAATATAAAGTTATTTAAATAACAATAGTAGCATAAAATAATAATGAATAAGTAAAGTAAATAGTAATAATATTAAGTAAATATATAAAATTAAATATTATAATAATAACGAAATCAAAATAATAATAAAAATGTAAATAACAATAAGAATAAAAAATTAATAAAAGAAAAAATTAATACACAAAATAATAAATATATAATATTAATAATAAATAAACATAAAAATATTTATAATAATAGTCCATAAAAAATATTAATAAATAGTACTAAATAAATAATTATCAATTATATTTTATTCATAATAAAAATTATATTACAAATTATATATATTGTAAAAAAGATAAATAAGTTAAATATAACAATAATAAAGAAATGCATAAAAATTATATAATTGAAATAAAAAAGATATATAATACAGAAAAATAAATTATAATAAATATATATAAAGTATTATAATAAAGAAGTATATTAAAATTATTTACAAAAATAGAAATAGAATACAAAAATATGAAAATAATAATAATAAATAAACATACCAAATATATAAAATAATATTTTATAATAGTACTAAAAAAATATAATACACATAAAAATAATAAGAAACATATATAAAAATTTTTTTAAAATAGTACTAAAAAATATTATACAAAGTTAAATAAAAATATTAAGTAAAATGAATTTTCTTAAATAAATAAGTTATATAAAATAATAATAATAAATGAATATATAAAAAATTATTGATAATAGTAATAAAAAATAATATATAATATAATTATAATATAAATAAGTTATATATAATAATAAAATAAGAAATAATATATATAAAACCATTATAAAAATAACTTATAAAATAATAATAAATAAATACATAAAAAATATTTTATAATAGTAATAATAAAAGTAAAATAAAAATACATAAATAAAATATTAAATAATATATGAAAATCATTATATAATAGTAATAATAAAAAATTAAAATAATAATAAATTAAAATAATTTTTTGAAAGGGCAGTTAAATATAGATTACTAAATATAAATAATAATAAATAAATATAATGAAAGTTAATAAATAAATAAATAATATAAAATAACAAAATATAAATAATATAATAATAGCAATAAAGAAATATGTATATAATATTAGATATTAAAAATTATTGTTCACTTAATAAATAATAGAAAATATAATACTAAAATATAAATGGATACATAAATATTATTTTGAAAAAAAATATTTTTATATAAATTAATGAAGTAAATAAACATTAAGTATAATAATTAAGAAAAAATTAATAATTATACTGTAATAGAAAAAAATAGTATAACACAATCAATAAAGAAAAAGTTAAGTAAATATAAAGTAATAATAAAACTTTAACAAAATAAATACATAAGAAAGTAGAATAATAATAAATAAATATTTTTATAATATTATTACAATAGTTATTAAAAAAGCATGACAATAATTTTTAATAATAATAATTTAAACTAGCAAAATATACATTAATGTTTTCAAAAATAAATAAATAAATCTAATAAAAGTAAAAAAAAACTTTAACTAAAAAAAATAATAAAGAAATAAAATAAAAACTATAATAGTAATAATAATACATCATAAAAAACATTGACTGCCCATCTTGGAATGATAAGAATTCCTAGTAAAAATCTTTTATAATGAAAAGATTATAGAATAGTCAATAAAAAAACCTTCAACACCATAATCCCGAATGCTCGTGTATACACCATGATGAGGATTTTTTTGTGAAAGTAGCTCTTTTCTAGAGTTGTCTCCTAAAGTTTATTATGAATAAGTTTTTGTGGCGAAAATAAATACAAAATACGTATAAAAAGCTTTTATAAATATAAAAAATATGCATTAAAGTAAAAAACCTGTTACGGTTGTAATATTTCTCGACTTCAAAACTTTTAGTATTTTGGTATTTTTTGGTAAAGCTCTTGGAATTCTATCAGATGGAGCCTACAATAATAATAATAATAATAATAATAATAATAATAATAATAATAATAATAATAATTGTAATAATAATAAAACTTTTGCAGAAGCGGGCCAAAGTCCCGATATTTCGGGAGGGACGAGAGAATTAGGAGAATACAACATGCGTAATCCGTCGGGCTCATTTTTGAAAAATATATTTTCTATTATTATCATTAATACAAAATTAACATTATTAATACAGAAAAACGTTTGTGATACGGCAATAATTTGACACCAGTTATAAATATTTATTATAATCTACCAATTCAGTTATAAAAAATTTTTGGTTCAACTGATTAAGTACGGCAGCACAAAAAGTTCATTAGTTCCTTTTATATAACGGACGAATCAAATTAATTTTATTACCGTCAATAAAGAATGCAATGGCTGAAGCATTTATTTATATTTAGTATAAATAAGTTTCAAAGTTATATTTACTGTTGCATTAAACATAATGATAAAAATAATAATAAATTGTAATAATAATAATTCATAATAATTGATATATAAACAATTTTTTATAATAAGGATTAATGAAATGTTATTATAATCTACCAAATTAGTTAGAACAGAATTTAGTACGGTTTATATAAAAATGTGCTCAGAAAAATTAATTGGTTTCTATTAAAAATGGACGAATCACTTTCAATTTATTTTCGTTTATAATAATACAATTGGCTAAAGCAGAAACATTTTTATTATTTTAATTTTAAGAATATTTATTATCATATAAAATACAATATAATAAAAATAATAGTAATAATAGTAATAATAGTAATAATAAAAGTTTACTTACTAGTTGTGTTATTCATTTCTCCATTTTTAAAGTGTTCTTTCATATCACTAAAATAAATTGGTTCTCCTTTTATTATTATTTATTTTAATTTAATATTATTATTGTTATTATTATTAACCTTTAATAAGTTTAATATTAGCGTCTAACTCCCATTCAATCCTGTTGACTATAAAAAAAATAATGAATAAAACATAAAAAGTATAGAAAATTAAATAAAAAAAAAAGTTCACTTGAAGTCTGGCAAACGTCCTCCCCTTTGCTGCACTCTTCGGGTTCCAGCCAATCCAAATTCTTAAATAAAATTATGGTTATTTTTTTTTAATGCTATTGTATTGCCTTTTTAAAAATACAAAAGAGCAAGAAAAATGATGAAACCTGGTGTGTCCACGTGTGAGAAACCCAATAGAAAAACCATTTGAAAGATTCAGCAGCCGCGCTTAAGCCAGCGCCTTTACCTTCATAAAATAATAATAATAAAAGAAATGTTAAAAATTTTATTATAGTAATATTAAATAATAAATAATAATATACTTTTATTGTCATATAAAGTAATAGAGTTTAATAATTATAATATAAAAGTACATTCATTATAAAAATTCAGTAGAATATAGCTTTTTAGTAGTAATATAACAATAAATAATAAGTATAAAATCTTATATAGTTTAAAAAATATTCTATAACCAGTAAAATTTATAATAAAAAGTTATTAAAAATAAGTTAAAATAATAATAATAAAATAGTTAATACTACATAATAAAAAATACTTTTTTACATAATATTAAAATATAAGTAAATTTAGTATAGAAAATTTAGTATATTGAAAGCTTTATTAATAATAAATCAGTTATATATAAAACTATATTTAGTATTAAAGTTTTAATAATAATAATAAATAAATGCATTTTGTAACATTAGAGATTTATAATTATAATATAAATATAAATTTAGTATAAAAGTTAATAAACTGAAAGTTTATGAATAATAATAATAAATAAATAATATGTATAAAGTTTCATAATTATAATATAAATATTAAATTTAGTATAGAAAAAAATAAATTAAAAGTAAATATAGTAATAAATATTAAGTATATAAATTTTTATATAATATAAAATAATATAGTAAATAATTATAATAAAGTTTCAATAATAATTATAATAATAAAGTTTATTAATATTTATATAATAAGTTTAAAGTTTTAGCAATAATAATAAATGTATAAATTTTTATGTTTTTGCAATACGGATTAAGATAGTATAATGATTATATAACGTTTTTTAAAATAAGTAAATAGAAATATATTATTTTTAAGCAATATATATATTAACAAAAAAGTTTCATAATTATTATATAAAAAATAAAATTAGCATAGAAAGTTTTTATTATAATAATAATAATAAAACACGTACTTTTTATATTATTGCAATATTAAGTAATATAGTATAACAATTATATCGAAAGTTTTAATAATAATAATATTAAGGAAATAATAAATATATCATTTTTATGCAATATATATTAATATAAAAAGTTAATTGATTGAAAGTTTTAATAATAATAATAATAAAAACTAGGCTCAAAGTTTAAAGCTTCATATCCAGCGCCGTTATAGGCCAGCTCAAATCGAACATTCGAACCTATCGAATGTCCACGTGTTTACAAGGACATCTAAGATCGAGAAGGAGATCGAGTACCGGAAGGCAGTCTTTGATTGGTCGCCTGAATCCACTCGACTGCCGCATGAACGGCGTCCTCGCCGATTCGAAAATCGGTGCTGCGGTATATTTGCGTAGCGGCAAAACTATATAATAATAATCTTGAAAAAACTATTTTGCTGGATAATAACGAATAAAAAAGTAAATTAAATAAATTACTTTATTATTATATTTACGTTATTATGAATCCATTTAACTCCAATAATAAAAATGGTGATAAGTTTTTAAAAAAAAAATTCTTTTACAGAATAAATTTAATTTAAAAATAAGTGTTCAAGCTTACTCACGCTAATAATAATAATAAATTTGTAATCAAATTAAAAATAAATTAAGAAACTTTGTACCGGCGCAATACTACTTAAATTAAAGTATACATCTCTCCAAAATATCTGTATATAATAATTATTTTTTAAAAATTTATTATTAATGTGAATCAAAATTTAATGTTCTTAAAAAATTTTCCAAACCAAAAATAAATTACGTAAACCAGTAAAAAATATAATTTAAAAATTAGTGGTGCAATTTTGTAAAACAACAAAAAATATTAAATTAATACAAATAATTTAGAAAAAAAATAAATTTTTAAAATAAATATAAAATTAAATAATTAAAAGTATATTAAAAAATAAAATAGAATAAAAAGTTATAAATTAAAATATATAAAAAATGTATTAGTTAAAATATGGATATTAAAATAAGAATTAAAAATAATATTAAACATTATTTAAGATTTAATTGAAATTGATAATCTTGAAAAAATTTAAAAATAGATTTAATTTAATATATAAATTGTAAATCAGTACAGTAAAAATAATTATCAACACTCCTGCGCTGCACTTTATAAAATAATTAAAAATTAAATAATCTTTAAAATATATTCAGAAGTAAAAAAAATTAATTATTAAAGTACAAATCAGTAAAGTAAGAATAATTAATTCTAAATCTGTGCTGCATTTTTAAAAACAATAAGAATAAATTATAAAATTAAATTAAAATTGAATAACTTCTAGAACATACTTAAAAGTAAAAATAAATAAATTATTTAAGGTAAATCAGTAAAGTAAAAATAAAATAAATAAATCGCCACTGCACATTAAAAAAAAATAATAATTCATAAGATTTTTAACATAATTTATAAAATTTACGTCAATAAATTATAACTTACGGCACGTTCTAGAACGTTTTAGAGTAAAAATTATAAATTATAAATTTAATCTTTAAAGCATTTTAAGAAAAATATAATTAATAAAATTATAATTTACTGCACTTTAGAAAAAAAACTATGAAGTATAATAAATAAATTTATCAATAATTTTTAGACAAAATTTCCCCTTTAAAAAAATTTTATAATAATAATTATAAACGAAAAAATCGTTATAATCGTTAAATTCTTTGGAGGCTTATAAAAATTGCCACTTTTATAAAAAATAATAATTAATCAATTTAATAAAAAAATAATCAAAATTAAATACCACTCGAATTATTATAATAGAAATAATTAAATTAAAAATATCTTGTTACAAGTGAACTTTATACCGCTTATGAAAAAATATTATTTATTAATTAGTTAGTAAATGCTAATCATCAAAATTATTTATTTACCTATTAAAATTACCATTAAAAATTCGGAATGAAAATTATAATCATTTTTATAAAATATAAATTATAACTAAACCCCAGTCGGATTATAAAATCTTTGAAAAAGATTAATTTATGAAAAAAGTAAAGTTGATATCGTTTATAAAATATTAGCAAAATTAATTTTAGATAATTACAAATCATCGATATGGATGCAAAGAAAAATTCTCCTTTTTCCCAAGTAAATCCCTATATTATATTTAAAAAATTAATTTTCTAAAAATCCTTCAGTAGACTAAAAGAATTTACCTTTTGTTACCCACTCAAACCAAAGATTGCCAAGTGCAAGATTTAATTTAGTGTATTCGTAACGTTGTACAAAATTTAAAGTACCTGTGAATTTCGTCAAATTGAAAAAAAATGAATAAATTAAAAAGAAATTAATTTATATATAGAAAAAGGACCAAAGTCATTTTCAACTTCAAGCAATAACGTGTTAAAAAAGAAATGCATTTCTTCGTGATTCCCTTTTTTAAATATTGCTGCGACCACGCCTGTTACACAAATATTTAATTAAAAAAATCATCTAAATTGTAAAAGATTTTTGTATTTTAATTATTAATAACCATTAGTATTTGGAGATTTGACTTCCAGCAAAGGCAAGAAATCTTCGAGGTTGTCTCCTTTAACCGCTCTAATACTTTTTATAAGAAAATAAAAGTATTATTAACAAATATTTTAATATTCAGAATTTGTTTTAGGCTTACGGATTAATTCCATTCATACTCCAGGTGCATTGCTCGCACATAATTCCTTGAAGCTCTTTAAAAAATATTAAAAAAATTTAAATTTTTACAAAATTTATATTTGAAAATATTTATGCCTTTTTCCTTCGCTTGAGGAGTAAAAGAAAGCATTGTTTTCTCCTGATCGCCATTAATTTCAATATAATTTACTAAAATGTTCATAAATGTGTAGGATGAATAATGTTTGGAATATATTAAACCTCCTAAAAGCGATGGTTCCGAGTTTAAAACAACAAGTCTTATATTATATTTATCGCAATAATTTCTAATTTCCTTCCACTCGTCCAAAGACAAATTATAAGAATTGGATATAACTATTGAACTTGAGTACGTTATATAATAAACCATTATTAAGCTAATAGTTTATCAAATTCAGGCTAATTATAACCTAAAAGAAGATTTTGAATACGTAGAAAAATTTTCAGCGATATCAAAATCAGTACTCACACCTTATTTTTGTATTTTACATCATTTTTTTTAAATTTTAATCTCGTGGTACTAACTAACCTTGTAAATAAAGGCGAGGTAATGTAACTTCATTCTTATTCTTGGCAATTAGCAAAGTTTTTAAGCGAAGTTCAACTTTTTTATAAAAGAGTATGTTATAGCAATATAAAAGTCTAAAGGATAGTTATAAAAAGTAATCTGTTATGTTTTATTATTATAAGCAATAGAATATGCAGCGTTTAATAATAATAAAAATTTTGGATTAGATTGAAAGTATACATTGGCTTTATCAGGCGTTTATGTAAAGGTAAGCTAAATATAAAATCGCTACTTCTAAAATAAATAAAATCTTTTCTGTAGCAATCCTTTCAGTAGCTTTCATAAACTTCACTACTTTTAGTTATTCGTTAAACTTCCGTTTTTGTAGGGCACGCGCTGATAAACCAACTCTAGAGGCTTGCCGAAATAAAGGCGGCATTCTCCATTAAACTTTTATTTATAATTTCCTTTGAATAATTGTTACTAAAATAGCTTTCACTTAACAAGTTTATATACTTTTTGTTAAGAATTGAAATATAAAGCATTTATTACATTGGTGTCAAAGATGACAGATAATTTTAATTTACTCGATAATAAATTTTGTCACACTATTTAATATTTTTAAAAAATTAGTAAAAGTTACAGAGAGCCATATAAATTGAGGCTAAAACTATAAATAGATAGTTATAATAAAAAGTAATAAACATACAATTTTCTTGAGTATTTTTGTTTTTCATTAGCAAGTCGTTAAATTCTATCTCAGACTCTCCTACTACAAATAAACAACAAAATAAATAAATTTTAAAATTTAACTTTTAAAAATTAGATAAACAGATAATAAATATTTATATATTTTTTTAATTTTAATAACCATTCTCTGCGTTAGTAGTACTTTGAAAGGTCTCTTCGTCCAAGTCATTTGTTTCATCTGTAAATTATATATTAATTATGTTCATAAACTTGAGTATAACGGCGGTGCAACCGTTATCAATATGCTCTATAGTTGGAGGATCTGCTTGGTAGTATCTCGCTGCTTGAAGTCTCCGAAAACTTTTTTCAAATTCTTTAAATAATATATTATTACTAAAAAACAAGCCGTAAAACTTTTACATTTCTTAGCCCAGATATATATTATATAAAATCTATATATTTAATTCTTGAATATAATTTTTTTTTCTAGAAGTCTTCAGGAAATACTTTGAAAGAGAGAAAAAAAGTAATTATAATAATTACTCTTCTATGATACAAATAGTAATTTATATGAAGTTATTGCGATATGTTTGTTACTACCATTATATTTTATTCCCAGCTCGCGATTTACTTTACTGTAAGCCTTAGCATTTAGACTTTTAATGATAAAAAGTAAAAAAAATGATAATATTAATTTCATAATTTTAAGTTTTAGATTTTAGGTGAATCTGTATTAACGATTTAAATATGAGGTATTTACTATTTATAATGGTCAGTATGCAAATATACATTTAACATATTCACTCTTGGAATTTATAAAATTTGTAGACATATTAAGAGTTCAGTAAAAAGAATATTTAAATAAGTTTCCATATATAAGAATTAATTTTTTTCACATCCCAATACAGTTATCTAAAAAATGGATTTGCCAATTGCTTAGTTTAAAAGTTTGTTACCTAAATTGAGGTTTATAATGTTGGGCACAACGTAATTTATTTAAGTAGTGAATAACTTTATTTACTATACCAACAAATGTAAACGAGTTATTACTGAGAAACCATTATTTCTACGCTATGTCACTTCAATAATACTTATGCTTTATGGTTACTATTTTTTCGGAAATTAGGATAACAAAAACTTTAAGCAAACTGAAATATACTTCATTGCTGTAAAGATTTTAAGTGGCACTAAAAAAGTAATATATTAGTTAATAATTGAGCTTAAAGTATTATAATGAACAAAGCCTTATTAGAGTATAAAAATGGAACAAAATATAGACACTAGATGTGAGTAAAAAGCTTGTACTTAAGTAACAGCTATTTATAATTATATTCCTTTACTCCTTCTTTATAGGTAAAGTGAATTAAAAGTTCTAAAAACTTGTAAATCTAAAAAAGTTATGAAACATAAAAAATGATGTAGTATTAAGTTTTCTTCTGCCACGGTATGAGCAACAGCGAGAAATTAAGTAAAAGTTCATTTGTCACACTTTGATATTATTTGTGGTCTTATTCCAAGGAAGGTAAGTTTTTATTATTGTTATTAGGTGGATTTTTACTTAGTAGCTGTTCAGGGGGGGCCCCAACTTTTAAAGGTTAAGGTATACCATTAAACTCTAATTTTTGTAAAAATATGAAGTAAATTCAGAAGTGTGTATTCGAGGTGAATTTAGGTGTTAATTTCAATTGCTTTTCCAGATTATGTTTTTAAAATTATATATATAATTTTTTAATGTCTAAAGAATTTTAAATTTAAGTTTTAATTTTTTTTTGGTAAAATCTGACTGACAAACGAAGGAAGAGGATTTCAATTTAACTTGTGGTTATCAATGTTTGTAAAGTATTGTTCATAGAAGAACCATAATACAAATATAGACGAAATTGGAATATGATATAATTATTATTTAACTTTATATCTCATAAACAAAAATGATATATAATATAAGGTTTTTTGATGATCAATAGAATTTTATTTTTTTCATTTTAAGCACTAGCTTACTATAGGCATGAGTTATAATCAATTGCTGCTTAATCTACTTCTCTATTAAAAAGGGTGCGGAAGCCACAACTTCCTTAACAATTCATTACGACATCAACGGGAAAAAACGAATGCACTTATCAACACAAATAGTATAAATTAATAACAATGTAACAGCAGAGTCAAAACAATCTCACTTTAATGGATAGTTAAGTTTCAAAACCATTATATTTTTTAAATGTATACATTAATAAGCAAATAAAATAAACCATAATTTTAGCCATATTTCCCCTCTAATAGATCTAAGAATTGTTCTGGTCCCGAGTACTTGGTGTACCAATGAGAGTCATAGTCATGAGCCTGCTTAATAAGTATGTTGTAGGGACTACTAGCTCTATTAAACCAGTTCCGTAAAATTTTATAGTTATTCTTTAATAGGCTTGAGGTTACACTCTTTATAGTTAACTATTGCGCACAAACAAAGGGGCGTCCACCACCATTCTCAGGACGCGATTTGAAGTATATATTGATGATAGACAGAATTGTTTTTTTAAAGAATAAAAATAATGCGCAGTTTACTAGTATACCTGCACTACAAAAGTAGATTTGAAGGTCATAAGCTACAAAAAATTATAATAAAGTTCCTGTGTATAACACAATAAGTAGCGAACTGTGTTATACCGAACGCAAAAAAAAATTTTCAACGTTAGCATCTCTAGAAATTTCCTTTTATTACAACTTTTGTTTCCAATCCAGACATATCGTTTTGTTAGGTATATGAAAGAATTTTCGTTTCATTAAGCTAAAGCTGGGTGAAGTTTATCTTTTAATAGAAGTTTCTAAGGGACTTAACTTCATAAACTATCGTTCTCTACTTAACTGTCATTTCTTTAATTTTAAAGCTAATTACTTTTTTTTAAAAAAAAAATTATTAAACTTTTATTAAATAAACTTTAATTTGTCATAAAAATATATATAAATTATTTTATTTATTATTTTTATGAATAACTTCTACTCTAATTATTCAATTTTTTAATAAACTTTTATTATTATTTTATTATGGTGGACTTTGATTATTATCTCTTATAATTTTTGTACCTATTTTAGATATTATTTTATTCTGCTGACGTGGTATAACTACTTACTAATTTTACAACTATTTATAAATAGTAATTGAAAATTAGTTGGTTTTTGAATTTTAAATTATTAGTCTTAATAAGATTAACAATAATCTCTTAATTCTTTCCGCTTTAATTCAATACTAAAACTTTTTTTGGACTTTCACAGTTTCTCTCCACTCTAGTCTCTTTTTTATCGATTTTGCTCTGTGGGCTGCTTATCAAACTCTTTACGTTATTCTATCTACAGCAGTCCCCTTTAACCTGGAGGTACAGCCTTTAAGAATCGCAAACGTATGAAATTTATAAAGTGAAAGAAAATATATTTAAGCATTTAATTAATATGAAATAATTAATTAAAAATATTAGCTATTAAGGGTTGTAAATATTTAAATTTTTATTAGTTACTATAATAAACCAAAGGTCAATGAAAGTAGCTGGTTCCGACTTTTTTCTTTATTTCTTTATCTGTATATATGAAAACGCATTTAATCAAAGCATTTTTACTGTTTATCGTGTAGTATTAGAAAGGGTAATTATAACTTCACTTAATTTAGTTATTTGTTTAAACTTTGATACATTATAACTTAATCTCAAAACTGGTAGGTATATAATGAGGAGTTTTGCGACCAACTGTAACGTTCACAAAGGATGTTACTTCTATAGCGATAAAAAGGACGTTGTGCAACCAGGAACAAGTGTAAATAACTCCTAAAATTATATGTTTATTCAAATACTTTTATTACACAATAGAAACAAAAAGAATCAGACTAAAAACCAGAACGAGGGGTGACACCTGACTTAAAGAGAGTAAACGAAACTCATGCTTTTCTGTCCATTAATTATTTATATATGACTTTTCCTAATGCGTGACCGAGTTCACAACTTCAAATACACGAGTTGTCTAACTAGTTTTAAGTCCAAGAGTACAAGTAAAAATATATTCAGGAGTGTGCCTCTCACTTCCGATCTAAAGCGCCGTCCCAAGACTTGTAAGTGGGTTTTTTCGCTAAATGATGGGTAGTGTGTCCGGCTATCCGTTCGTAGAGGTCGAAGGCACCATGTAAAGCTAATGGTCAGCAGCTCAAGCTTTAGTTCTTAACGAATTGCATTATAGCGCACAAAGCACGGCGCGTTTGTTAAAGACGCAACAGTTTATATGGTTGCACTTAAAGCGGGCACAGTATTGCCGTAGAGTCCTAGGCACAGGCAGGAGATCCATATGACATAATCGGCCGAATGCACAATACCTAAAGCCTTCGCTAATGGCGCAACGAAAGTTTACTTCCGCTGTATAATAAAGGATATAGCATCTGGGTCATTGCCTTCACCTACGCCTCCACGTAATATACGTGTGGACGCCATACCAACATAGAATCTATAAGGACCCCAGTGTATCTACCTGAGAACAACACGGAATTTCTATGCCGTTAAAAGTTAACGGAGTCGGCAGCGCACGGCATTTCTTCATTATAAAAAGCCCCTTGTTCTTTGCTGCGATATGGAGAGGGTCCATTGACGAAGCTAGCAAGCGCTTCGACATAAAATTGTAGGTGCTGACATAATAATACGGTGGCTTTGAAGGTGAATAACATCATATTATCGGCGTAAATGGCGACCAGCATGTGTAGTGGAGTGGCAAAGGATATCGCTTGATTGAGCGCAGATAGCAGCGGTAATGAAAGAAAGCCTTTTGGGCCCCCACTCTAAGATAGCGAGACAACGACATTGCAGCACCTACTCGTACTCTTAAGACTTTGCCGTTTAGGTACGACTCGCGAACTTCTTTAAAGCCGCGTAGCGCCAAAGCATCTAGTTGCTTAACTGGCGCCCATGTTATATTTACTCTAAGACCTTCACAACATCAAGAAAGGTAGCGCAGATGGCGTTCATAGAATATAAACCTCTGGTCGTCCACTTAGTTCGGTCAAGAATTTGCGAGCCCTTCAGGGTCCCTTGCAAAATCCAAACTGAAACTCGGTAAAATTCCACGAGCGTCCACAACCGCCTTCAAACGTTTAAGTATCACTGCGTCAGCTATCTTACCAACTGCCGACAAAAGGTTGATGGCCCGATAGTTGAAAGGCTCCGAAGCCAGACGCGATGTCTCTGGTAACATAACGCCTACCGCCATTTTTTATCGCCCGGGAAAATAGCCAAAGGTCAACACTGAGGGACGAGGCCTGCATGAATGATTCATAGAAGTCTGGCAGCTATTTTAACATCGTGTTAGTGATGCCGTCAGGTCCGGAAGTCTTTCGCTTCGGTGTTAATTTAACAATTGATTTGAGCTCAGCTATAGTAGACAACTCCAGAAAATCAGTTGTATCAGAGACAAGGTTAGGCACAAGGGGGCGTTATCGACGGTTGAGGGGGTAGACGGCGAACTCTGGGCAGCTAGATGATCGGCAAAGAGCTTCGTTTTGTCTTCATCGCATTCGGCTACGGTATCGCCGTTTCGAAGTGGTGGCCGAATCGAATGCTCGCGATTTCTAGCTCACTTAACAAATTTTCAGGAGGAGCGACCGATGTCACCAGCTTCCGATAGTTTGTTTAATTGTTATCTTAATACAGTTTATATGGGCCATCAGCTTTTTTCCTGATGTACCGGTGAAGGCGATTTAGAATTAGTTTTTTTTCTATGCATTGAAAGGCAATAACTACTCGGATGTATCTCAACGCTCGCATATTAACACCTTTGGTTACTCAGGGAGGCTAATAGAGCGGTACACAACTACACCTGTCGTCCTTGCTCTGCTGTGAGATTCTGTCACCGTGAGCTCAAATTCGACAGCAGCACTATTCAGTTTAGCGGAAGTTTTTAGTGGTGTCGTAAACGATGGGAGCGACTTCTCGAGCAATTTCGGTAAAATATTTCCAATTCGTGTACGATTAGAAGAAGGTCTTTATTTGCTTCCTTTTCGTCGCAGGACATGCAAATGATATGGGACAGACATCCAACGCCTCAATGGCCGTTGGATAGCGCGATAATGCAAAAACCGCTGAGCTACAGGACAACTCTCAGATTCGGTCGATAAATTACGCATAAAACTTTTGTTACATTAATGCCTGTCTTTCCCGCCATGTGTGTTGTCAACTTTAGTCCTAGGACTCTCAACCCACATCCTTGGTGAAAGCCTCAAGAATATAGTCGACAGTTTGCACCAGACTTTCCACACAGGGTTTTTGCAGTTAAAATCCACGCAAAGAATGACCGGAAAGTCATGCACTAAAAGATTGTATAGATTGCACAACGTGAGTGATGACTGAGCGGTTTATAGAGCGTAAGCACCGTCATGGTCAACTTCCTCAATCCTTGCAGAGCTAATATTGCTAATAAATTGGGTTGGTTGCTTCGTTTGTTCAGCGTAGCTATTCCTCCACCACTGGTGTACAAACCGATCCTAGAGTTACGTCGCAAGGTTGCAGATGTTAGATGGTACATTTGAAGAGAACTGTGTCTCTAAGGACATAAATACCTATTCTTTTGCGTTGCATTAACTCCTGCAACTCGAATTTATTTACTGGACGTCCTCCGCATTCCAAAACAGTAATAATATGTAGGTAAGCGTTTGAAATTGAGGATCATTACAAACAAATTCTAAGCTTCTCACAGTCTCGACCATGGTCAAGAGATCCGTGGTCACAAAGGCTAACATTTTTCCGGAAAGGTCGATTGCTATCGCTGTTCTTGTTGCTGAGTATTATAATTGTGAGTAGGTAATTCGCAGAGGGCGTTTGGTGCAGTCTCTCGTTCTCAGGCGGAAGCATAAGATATATTCGGGATAACTTTAGCAGCCTCGGTAGTTTGCGGTATCAGCCTCACCGTAGTTCGTACATCTAGCAGGCGAGACTCGTATTTTGATATACTCCTCAGTCGAACAACCCCTCCCCCTCCCCCCCACATTTGACGCACCGAATTGCCATGGCGCAACAAGTTTCAGTGTGACCAAAGCTTTGCAGCGAGGGCACGCATTTCAAAATTTTACTATTTTAATTTAAAAATGAAAAATAATGTTCAGTTTCGATAGTTTTTTTGGTTCGGTTGTGGGTATATGCACCAGCACTAATGTTAACGGAAGCTTCTTCCGTTAGCCTTTGCATCCGCGCCCCTTGTAGGAGCGTGATGCCTTACGCGCGTAGGTTTGCCTCGACGGTAAAAATGTCGCGTTCACAATCAAGCCCTCGATAACAAATTTAAATAGCTAGTCTTCATGCAATTAATAGGTAAAATGTTGTGATTCTTAATTGCGCAATATCTCTGTGACAGCGCGGTATTCTTCAGCTGTTTCCGGAGATATTTAATTTCAAGACGCGTATCTCTTGACCTCAATGGTTGCTCCGTTGGATTGCTGAACTTGTACTAGAAGGGGCTACTTGTATTTTCCTCAAGGGACGGGTGGGATTCTCTCTTTACGGATTTGCAGGGGGGTCACCACAGTATATGGTGGTAAGCTTTTCTGTAGATGACTAAGTCCATATGTACATGTGAGTAATGCAAAAAATAAGTATGCGGACTATCCGTGGGGTTACCTAAAATTTTGTCCCGAGTCTCATTATTATTGTTTAAGCAACATTATCTAAGATGCTGCCAGTTAAAAAAATAGTGTAAAATAGTTCTCAAACATTATCTTTATATTATATATACATTTATATTATTAATGAAGCTAGTTCTGTTTCTGCATTGTGCTTTATTGTCGTTTGTTTATAGTTTTTAAAACCGCATTCTATAGGGCTGCAGATCATAAAGTTAGAATATCAATTGTTTTAATCTATAGAGCTAAAACTACAAGGAATTTAAAAAATAATCATATGTGCACCATCACAAAACACTTATTACCAATTACCAGCTCTAAATAAGGGAATGGCGTGTTATATACATATTTTTGTTAAGCGGAAAACTGGTGCTTTTTAAAGCTCGAAAATTATTAAATAAATTAATATACTGCTTTAAGCTTCTTTAAGCTTTAATCTTTAGCATCAGCAATTATATATAAATTCTATATAACCAGTATATTAAGGTTTACGAGTAATGTTTTTATTTCTTTAAATGGGTTTTATGGTATTCTTTTAAAACTAAAGCAAGGTCATAAGACGTGGGTCTAAAAATTTAGCAATTTTTTTTGTTTGACAATTAAGCTCCAATTTTTTTAAAAATGTGAAGTTACATTATGAATATTATTGTGAGAAAGGGCTACTTATATTAAGACTATTTGCTGGTACTTTATGTATACTTTTTACAGCGATAAAAAGTCGATAAATTAAAGGTTTCTTCTAGTAGCACTTTTAGGTCATATTTGTGGTTAAGAACCTCCGGATTGCTACTATAATTAAGTTAATGTGAATGTTTGGCCATAATATGGCAAGTTGAATTATGAAAGTTAACGCTATAGTTTTGTTTAGGTCAATAACCCTTAATGTGTGGAAGAGGGCCTTAGATTGTACCGTTTTTAAATTTGCTACACCAAATAGTTCAACCTACTGTAAAATTGCTATGTATCTTTTAAGTTGCCTATTCATGTTGCTTAATTCTTTAAGCTGTACGCACATGATGCTAATTTTTTTCTCTTCCAAAAAATATTTATTATAATCAACTTTAATATTATCGTTTGAATAAAGTACAAAAAGTTAATATCCGCAAGCTATCTTAAAGGTTAGTCATCATTTGTAATGCTTGTCCATATAGATTTCTTGAAGTGAGCACAAGTTAAATACTTGACTCTACCTTATGCATCTCCCGGTGTGGGTAGAAGACGACTACTGTGTAATGCTACGAGGACCCTACCACCAGCTCTATTCTAAAAAAAGCAGTCGTGGAGACACACAATCCTTTTCCAGAGGGCCAATTTATAAATGCTGCTTAACGACGTAGCAGCTTTTCCGTATCATAAAATGGACGACTTTTGCCTTAAGCTCAGTTAGCTGAAAGACTTGTGCAACATACCGTGAGCCCTGACCCTCCCATTTGGCTCTGTGCGGGTAATCGTTCTTCAGGATCTCTCCTTCTAAATAAGAGGTTAAATACGTCAATCTCATACCGGGCTTAGAAGGTGTCATCGTAGTTCAGCAGTTTAGATTACAACACGCAAAATCAACCTTCGATTCTTATAGTGACTCACTTTTTTCGGTTGTGTGGCGTTAAAATTCTATTATAGTGCTCTGTTAAACGTCCCTTCCTCTCCATCGATGGCACTAATTGACAAAAGTAACTAATAGGCGACTTTGACGGGGTTAACAATTATGTCAGCTTCGTAATATTCGGTAACGTCGGTGTGTAGTTTGAGTGGAAGTGGTACCCGCTCGCAAGTGGGGGCGAGTATACACTTACGGGCAATATCTTGACGATGGATGGCACGCACAAGCCCATGAGTTCGGGCGTCCAAGCTCCAAGCCTCTGAGCTTCGATTACAATGCTCAAGCACTTATTATGATGAACGTTTCACCTTGCCGACCTTTAACGACGTGGGGAATTCATGGGCTGTTCCCTAGTTAAAAACGTAGGTTTATTATTAAAAATTAACCGTTGTGGCGCTTCCACGACGTGGGCTACAAATTTACGAATATTATCCTAAGCCGGCTCAAGCGCTTTAACTCCTACTTTGCGCCTAAAACAAACTCGATGCGTGGCAATAGATTGTTTTACTGTGTCTTTATCTGGTATATACACCCTATACCTACTTTATGGGTCTAAAATAATTTAGCGATAAGTTATTGTATAAAGTGCAACAATATAAGCGGATCCTTATTGTGGTACGTGCGGAAAATGTTTTACAGCTAAAAACTCTACCAACCGTTTTTAAACGTCGAACTATTTTTTCAACTCGCTAATCCAAACTAATTGTTTGTCGACATAAAAACCCTCTTACGGGAGAGAGGTGGGGAAAAGGAGGGGAGGGTGGAGATGTAATGAGAACTAATTTATATGTTAATCTCATAATCTGTTTAAGAGCTTTAATAATAGGTGCTAGTTGACTCGATTGAGCTGCAGGAAGAATCAGGTAGGAATGCATAGAAAGTGTTTACCCACTTGCAGAGATAACTAATCACATCTTATTCTTTATTACTAATTTATTGTGCATTACAATTTCCAACTTTAAAACTATAAATAATGAAACTTAAAACCAATAAAAAAAAATTGGTTTGCTTTAATAAAGTCGTACGTTAGTTATGAACTTTTTCCAATATGTAATGATAACAAATTAGTATTAAAAATAAATTTTATTGTATGAAATTTCCATGTTTATTAACCTTGCAGCTCGTCAAAATCTTTTGCCTGAATATTTAAAATGAAGATAACATTAACATGTTTATTGTAATTATAACCAGCTGCTGAACTTCCAGAGCGGCTAACTCCTGCAATTTTTGCTTAAGATGCAGTTTTCGTTTTTGATAATCGTGTCTACAAATAAAAATATTTTTAATAAATGATAAAAATTTTTAATTAAGATTTTTTTAATTATACATAATGAGCTATTTTTATTAAAGGAAACTTTTATTATGTAAAATTATTATTCAATTAATAATAATTTTTTTTTAGCTAAAAAGTTTAAAGAAAGTAAGGTTACTGGAAATCTGTGTTTATAGATATAGGAAGATTCCATCATAAAAAACTTTGTGTTTTTTTAGCAAAAACAACGTTTTTAATAATTTGGATGCTTTCAAAGTACTTCATACTATAACGGTAAAATTAAAATAAAACCTAAACTAGAAAATTTTTATATGTAAAAAAATAAATAAAACTTTGCTTATAACACATAAAAATTCTAAAACTTTATAACTGGCAAGTTTGAAAACAATAATATATTGTAATATTAAGAAAATTACTGCTAAGAAGTAAACAATATGGCAAATATTTCATAAATTTAAATTTTAGAAATTTTGCTAGCGACCTAAAAATATATATATAAACTAATTCTTGACTAAAATTATAAGACAAGTAAAAATAAGTTGTCTTCATTAATAGAATACTTTAACCAATTATTAACTAAAAAGTAATTTTTAAGATATATGAATATTTTTCAATTTATCTTTATTTTTTATAGAATACTATTAAACAATAAATTTAATCTGCTCTACAAAGAAACTTTCTACACTAAATAAAATATATTTTTATTTAACAAAAAAAATTAAATTTTTTATAAAGTTTTGAATTAAGTAACAAAAATTTATTAATTTAACTATTACATATTTTTAAATCGATTTAAAATTGGCTATCTGACAGAAAAAGATAGAATATACTTAATAAAGTTGTGTATATCAGTGTAAGAACTGTCACTATAAAGAAAAAATATTTTTACGATGACACTAAAAATATTCCATTTAAATATTGTTTTCCTTAGTGCAATACCTCTTCCAAAAAAATTAATGTAAGAAAACATACCAAAATATATCGATTGTTTCCACTAATAGTTAAAAATTTTTATATATCTAGGTAGATGGGCGATGCAATTGATAATATTAGAGCTTTTATTATAATACATACTTGAATACTTAATGTGCTTCTAAAAATGATTTTCAAGTTTATTTACTTTAAAATAAAATTTAATATATAAAAAAATATCAAGCTAGTTATCTTAAAATACTAATATGTAGAGAATTTTTACATCTATGAATAGTTTTATATTAACTAGCTAAAATACAAAGCTATTACGGCAAATTTTAAAAGCTCTGCAAATTTTGCGGCCCTTATGCATAAAGAAAAATATTATAAAAAATAGTGTTGCTTAAGTTAATATAACATACAAAAAAATTACAAATTCAATAAATCAAGACTATCAGGATGCACGTACATTTCTTCTAATTTGTAGGCTAACAATTCTTCTCGAGCGCTTAAACGATCTTTTGCTGATACCTTAGAACATATAACGGTAAGTAAATTAGCTAATACTAATTGTAAATAATAATTAAATTTATTTTACAATAAGTACTAAAGCCTTTCTATCATAAATTCGAGGTGAGTAGGTAAAAAAGACTTTTACTTTTTGTGCAAATTGAACCCTATCATAAAATTAGAAAGGTAAATAGGACATGATGAAGTATTATACCTCTTTTTATCTGCTTTCAGTGATTTTGCGAAAGAATCTTTATCAAGTAATAATTTTATATAACAAAATTTTTTATTTATCGAGATTATAAACTAATAACCTACCTTGCGAAGGAAATACACATGGCAGGGATATAATGCTATCAGTTTTTAAAGCATTAGTATTAGATTTAATACTAATACTATCTTCTAGTTGTCCTGTATATTTTATGAAGTTTGACTGTATCAAAAAATTTAAAAAATATTCTTAGAACTAGTAAATAAGTTTTAGTACCGGTACCTTTGGGTTTTCCTTAATTAACTTTTTAAATATATTTCCAACTTGAGAGAACCTTCTTGACATACTTTTATCATGTTTTAAAATTATATAATTACTTTAGAATTTATATACAATAAAAAATACTGCAATTTCTAACAATCGAAAAGACGAGAAGGCAGTTTAGCACGAATGGGATCCTTCATTCGTAATGGCTACAAATATAACATAAATGGAAAAACAAAATAAAGTTTGTTGATTGGTAAGTTAAAACTAATGAGGTAACATTTGATTTTGTTTAAGCGTTGCTAAAAAAATAAAATTTTTTAAATTTTATGACAGTGAAGCAAATAAAGATAGAAATCTTTTTAAATATAAATGTAGAAGATATTAAATTAAGGAAGAAATAAAATAATAAATACGTAAAAAACAGACAAAGGTAATATAATATAGTTAACCAAACAAAAAAGGTTAAGAATATGGAAAAGAAAATCAAGTTATATCGGTAAAAATAAATAGTCAAAGAAGGGGGTCGCCAAAAAAATTTTTACGCTATCATGATAAAATATTATACTACGTAGTCTGTATTTCTCGCCTTAAGAGTGAGTTATGTCTTTTCTCCATTAAGAATTAAATGGTTTACCATAAAGCTGAGAATCAGTTTATTTACTGGCGTCTGTCGGGTATTGAGTGATAAAAAATTCTTTCAAACTACCTTCAAAAAAATGTATTCTAGTACGCTAAGGTACCTCATCCTTTTGGTCAGTGCTTGATTATTCATGACTTGGTGGACAAGTAAAACATCAAATAATTATTTGTCGAAGCACATAATGGATTGTCCCAAAACCCTAATGAGCCCCGGAAGCATATATCGGGCCATTGTTCTCCAGCTGTTAGGTCTGGTATAAGAAAAAATTGGTATAAAATACCAGCTGGAGAAGCCATTAGCGTTGCTGCAGGTTTCCTCTATCATTAATATTTTTGTCTCCTTTTATTTAATAAGGTTAATATATATATAAAAAAATATATATATATATATTTAATTTAAGAAGAACTATGAATTTAATATGGTAACTATGTTGCAATAATGCTTATTGTTGGATAAACTTTTTTTTGGCGGTCTCAACTTTAAACTAATTGCAAAATAAATTTGCTTAATTCAGTAATCTTTATTTTATACAGGGGAAGCCTCTACAATAATAAAATCAGCCCCTTTTTGGACAAGTTAGTGTAATTACATGACCTGAAAGGAACGGTAGTTACTGTTCTGGTAGCATTAATACCTCTCATTTTAGCGCTATCAAAATTATAATTTAAAGGTTTAAATATCTTTTCCGCCCTCCAGTGTCTATGATTAAATATTACATTATTCAATGTAATGAGCGAGGAATTCTTCTCTTTTGATCAAACAAATGAATTTTTCCATATACTTTATAATAAAGCTCTATATCTTTAAGTTTCTTAAGTTCTACTGTCCCCGATTATTCTTCTACGACCTTAGCCCCGTCCTTGTCTGCAACCTTTTCTACACTATTTCTAAGGTTAGTTTCCTCGGTTATTTTCCTTTTCCTCGGTTATTTTCCTTCTCTATGATCTAGTTCTACGTGTGTTGCTACATGGCATAACGGTAATTCCTTTTATCTTTACATCTCCAATTACACATTTTTACGCTTTTTAACTTTCAAGAACATTATAACGGGTTAGGTTTTAATGGTTACATGGGTACATAGAAAACATATACAGTTCATCGCGTGCACGTGTACTACCCCTATAGTAAGCCGCATATATTTAAGCGTGTTTAAAATTTAATCATCACCTTACAACACCACAAATCTAAAATTTAATTAATTGAGGGTAGCTATTTAATGTTCATTAGGTAGTTTTAAGTAAATTGCATATAAATCTTTGTATCTATATATATATGCATAAATATAGTCAAACCTCAGCAGTGGTTCCTTAATAATCCATGTAGGAACAGAACTATCGTATTTTAAACTACTTAATTCTAGAGTTCCCAAGGGTTCTTTTTTGTCTTCTCACAATACTTGTCTGACATATCTTTTCCTACCGCTCAAACTCCCTTGGCGCTATATGTCGATAACACGCTTATTACCAACACCTCAATATCTTCGCCCCTTACAATTAAATACATGCAATCTTACCTAACTTGTTTGAAGAGCTCTGGGGTGGGGGGCGGGGGTAGCTAGAAGAATTATCTCTTTTCATAATCTTCTAACTTGGGTAATAAAGTCATTTATATACCTCGGTGTTATTATTTGGTAACAAACTTAATTAGGAGGCCCACATTGCATATTTGCTTAATATAGTTAGAAATACGACGTACTCTCTTATATTCGCTTATATGCAAAGATAGTACCCTTAACCTTAATAACAAATTAGTTATTTAAAATTGCTATTTTTGGACCAGTAACGAGTTAAGAATCAGTAGCTCAGGCCTACTATTTCTTGACCTCCATAATAGATAGATATCAACTTAAGCTAAACTTTAAAAAAATGTTTACAGGAGCTCCTTGGAATATAATAAAAACCTCCCAATTACATCGTGAATGTGAACTGGGACTTTAGAAGTTTACTAAGCGCATAATAGCTGAGAACTACACCAAAGTCTCTGTAAATTATTGTAAAGGACCACTGGTTAATTTTCTAAGTTATAATCTCTCATTTTTATAAATATAGACGACAGAAACACCTTACTATGTTAGATAATAACTTTAAATGCTGAAGATACTGGGAAACAAGTAGTAATAATATATCATCAGTAGCTGACAGAGAAAAAAAAGTGGAGCGGTAAGTTTACTGTCCTGCCCTGTAGAGGAATCCTCATACTAATAAGTAAATTCCACGTGATCAAGTGAAAAGTCGAGAACAAAAATAATTTTTGTGCTTGGAGAGACTTAAAATAATCAAATAAATTCATATTACTTTCTAGTACTTCCTCGACTCATATAACTTTATTGTCAATCAAAAACATGAGTGGTCTGTCTGTTCCTTTTCTTCTCTTTTTTTTTTATTACTTGACACCGTACTACCACCAACCAGCCCGGCCCTATAAAAGAGCCGAATTATTTTACTGCTTACTCTGGTCTAAGCGGGCAGGAGGGGCTTGTGCACTATCAGTTGACTGGCCCGAAAGCGCAAAAATACAGGGGTCCGGACTCCCGCCATTCTGGCCTAGTGTGGTGGAAAACTGCTAAAAACCAACAGGGAAGAGGGACAAGCCTTAATAAGCGCAAAAACCTAAGGCCTCCCCGTTCTTCTTCCCTTTATTCTCTCTGTCTATTATATACTTCCAGAAGAGATACATGATATACAAAATGTGGGAAAAACGTAAAAACACGCGTTGTACCACGTGGTGTAAGGCGCATGATAACGAGCAAGAGGGTAGGCACGTGATACCTAACCGGAAAGTCACACAGTAGGGAAGTTGGATATGATAAACACATGGTATATACACCGCGTGTTATAAGCACGTGATTTATTAGAGCTAACCAGCAATAATAACCATAATATTTTTGACATATATATATCAATAGCTCTTAAAAAATAGTGACGTTTTAACAAGAAAATATTCAAATCCGTATCTACAAAGTCCGTGAAGGCTTACCACATAATCTGAAATTTAAAAAGAAGTCCTTGTAAGGTTTTTTTTCGTTTCGACAGCTTCACTTTTTAAATTAATCATAGCTTTTAAAGGCAGGATCTTAGCAGGAAGAGAACCCTTCCAACCCTACCACTCGGGGTAATGTAGATTGTTAAAGTTTTAAGAGAAAATCGAGTTAAACTATTTTAATTGGAAAAACTAAATAATTTTGAAAAATCTCAGCCAATCATCCTGAATTATTCAATCAATAAACATGCCCGGTTCCTTTTTTGTTAAAACGTAAGAGGTTGCGTTTATGCTTGTGCTTTGTTATTTAAAAAAGTTACCAAATAATTGTTTAAATTGTTATAAAATAAGAGGTTTAAGGTTATGTTACTCCTAACGACTGTAGCATGCCAATGCAATAAACTAGTAAATAAATAATAAAAAATGCTACTTTCTGGCATTATATACCCTTTTTTTTTCGAAAGAACTTAGTAAACCACCTTTCCGTGCCTTCAAGCGGGGATAACCCCTCTTAAATGTGCGCCCACGCTGAGAAAATACACCGCTGTGCCATTATTTTACCAAAGCGCTAATATAGACCAAAAAAAAGTTTTAATAAATAACGGCTACCGTAAAGCTAAATAAAAAAAAAAGTTTGAAACACACCTTAATCATAAAAACTGAAGTCATATAAAATTTTTTCTTTATTTATTTATCGCTTTGACATACTACAGTCGTTTAATGTGCTATAACTTAAACTGCTTTATACAAATACCCTCATTATGGAGAGGGTTGAAGAGGGTGTGCTACAAGCAACTCGGTTATAAAGACCTAGGAAGATAAAAAGAGCAAAATTGTGTTATTAACTAACAAATTATAGAGAGTAATTAATATTAGATAGAAGAAACTACCGTTAAGCAAGGTAACAAAGAAGTAGAATTAGATAGTAGGAAAAAAGAAACTTAACGAGGAAACTAAGGATACTAAGATCGTAAAAATAGAATTAAGAGAAGCGCAGAACAATATCGAGAACAACAGAACTTAAGATGCTTAAAGATAGCGTTTTTATTATAAAGAATATATCAAAATCCGTTCCTTCCAAGAGAAAGGGGTTTAATTTATATACCTGTAAGAGAAGAAGAGAAAAAAATTAGTTACTTTCTCATTACTACTAGATAAGGCTAATATTTTATGTAGGCATTTGTTGCCATCAACTATATTAAAACCCTCGAATTATAATTTGAAGATAAACGGAGTAACCTAATAAGGCATTTGGGGCGCTCATACGCTGTTGCCATAACAGGGTGGCCTCCTTCCCAAAGTCAAGGCCTTTCGAGCCATCGCACATTAACAAAAAGAGAGCAAATGTCTTTGTCATTCAATATTTTAACAGTTTCTTTCTTCCCTTAAATTTATAATATTTTTATTAAATGATAAATGTTCTAAAGCCGTTACAATTCTCGCTTTTCTAAGATAAATTCAAAAATGTTTAGGTCTTCTATATTTTAAAAAAAAAAATTTGCGAGCTTATGTTTCAAAGCGCTAGTTATTATATTGTCTAGGAGTTCTTTGTATTTAGTAAAATATTTTATACCCCTCCGTCTAAGGTAAAGCAAAAGAGGACTAATCTCACATTCACAATGTAGTTGGAATATGCACAAACATGTGCGCATGTAAACATTCTAGGGGGATTTTATTAAAGTCTGTTTATGAGACCATGAGACAGAAGCGTAATTAATAATAGGTCTGATAATATATAATAATAATTTTTTTTTAGGCTTAAATGGCTCCTTTGCATATAAGAGGATTTAAAGCAGAAATTATATGCTTACTTCATTGATAAGATAATTAATATGAGGCTTCCAGTTAAGCCTACAGTTAATAATAAATAATTCTCATTTTTCTTTTTCTTAAAATAATCATCGTATGGGAGTTAATAGGGTTAATCAATTTTCTACGGCTTTGCAAACCATTTTTCTAGTATAAAGAGATATCCCTGTAGGCATTTATTAGCTAATGCAATTGATTTTGAACTACAATATACGTGTGTGTCGTCAGCGTGTAGAGCTAGGGAAACATTATTAGTAGGAGAGGGGATGTTGCATGAATAAAGGGAGAAAAATAAAGGTGACACTAAAAAGTCCTGAGGAACTCCCGCTTCAAGGATCTTAAGGCGGACGTCTTTTCTATTCGTACAACAAACGATCTATTGCTAAGAAATGAATACAGCACGCGCCCAAAGTATTTCTGACAACTTGTATTTAATTAATTTATAAATAAGTCCTTAATGCCAGACTATTTAAAACTTTTTTCAATTTCTAAGGATACCATAACCTATAATTTTCTTGTAATTTATAGCTTTAGCATAGCTACTAGTATGGTAACCTTTGGTATAAAAATTTTGTGACCTGAAAAATGTATGACTATTGTACTAGCGGACCACGTATATAAACATACACAATTAGTAAAAATCGACCTAATTTCTTTCGTATTTCGCGCTTCTCTACTTTGGTGCTGTTCTTTCTGTCAGCAGGGTTTAGTAATTGATTAAAACCTCAAACCAAAATCAAACAAATAAGCTAAACTAACTTAATTAGTAATCTAAAAGGTTACTAATTACTCGAAACATTATTTATTATAACAAAAATAACTTCGTAATTTCGATAAAAGATAGGTCTGATTAGTTTTTGAAGGTACACAATAGCCACTGGAGGAAGATTTCAAACTCCGATTTAACTATCAGGGCTCCCTATTTTAGGTGGTGAAGAATTATTGTAAATACACTAACACCCAGTCTGTACGAGGGAGGGCTAGTACTGAGGGGATAAAGTTTCTTCAAAATACACTTATAAGCGTTTATATACTTTAAATATTTGATTGGATATTTTCTTTGGTTAATATTTTGCATTTTATTTTATTAGTCTAATGATGCTTGTGCACCAATTGTGAATATTCCCATTTTTGAATCACAGTTATGCTCGTCAGTGTGATAAATTTTTTTTTTATTATAAATCTAAATTTTTACCCTCAGTATGCGCAGTTAATATATATTAACTATAGACCTATGCCAATGATATGGAAGTAAAAAAGAAGCAGAAATAGGTTTACTGAATTTCTTACGCCTACACTCGTATAACGAGTATGAGGTAGAAGGAGCGGTTATACAAGCATATATACATTAATTTTAAAAAGCATTTATGTGTATTATCTGGTTTTCATAAAAGCCGTTATTAACTATAATTTTTCAAGACCCTCATAAATTCCTCAAGCGCGCTTGCGTCTTTAACTATACATAGAAGCAAACGCAGTAATAAATCAATTAGCGTTCTTACATCGTGTTTAAAAATTTTGCAGACGGTAAACAAAAGAAGAAAAATATACTTTTATGCCGAGTAACCTTCTAGGTCTGTTTTTATTACGGTTAGGCCCATGTTTTTACCTCAAAAAATCTACATTTTCACTTACTTTTGAGTTAAATCTGAGATAAAAAAATTGCGCCCGTAGGAGAGCTCCTAGGCTCTTGTCCCTATTCTACTCATTTAGTGAAGCGCGTCCTACGTCTCCTTCGCCCTTCTGGTCCTCATCCATTTTTTTTAGCTTTAGCTTATTATTTTTTTTCTTAAGTTAATCTTTAGGAGTATAATAAATTATCATTAGCTATTATTATTTTAATTTTTTATAAGTTTTCTGTAGCTTTGGCCCATTTTAGTCATCCTAGATCTCTTACGGCTTTAACTTCTTGTCAGCGTGTTGTAAGCATCCCCTTTATTAAAAACTTAGTTCGCGTTATTTAACATAAACCAAGTGCCACTAAGTCATCTCACTATAGCACATTTTGATAAGATTTTCATTAAGTTGTTATATATTATACTACATAGTTTTATGTGCACGCACTCATCAAGAGTTAATAGAAAGTTTTAGAAATATCGCGATCGATTAAAAAGTGATAACCATCATAGTAATTACACTTTAATGGAGTTCTGCACTGGTTGGCTCTAAGTTAAATTTAGCTTTAGCGTAGCTTTTGAATTAGAAAGAAAAAAATAACATTCTGTAAAAAATTTTAAGGTTAAGGTTTATACTGACTCTTCATGTGAAAGACTTTTGCAAAGAAAAGATTCATAATAAATTTTTAATTAAACTGGGGTTTAATAAAAATTACAAGATATAAGGATCAAAGCAGTTGAGATTTATAAAGGTAAAGATTATCTACAGCATGACATATTATAACATTTAATATTTCAACACAAATTACAAAGTAATAGTTTTTATTTAACTATGTTAAAACTGCTTAAATTTATTAAGTCGATTAATTTGTAGTGTATTATGACAATATTTTTGAAAAACAGTTTATTAATTAAACTTAATATCTTAATTTTTTTTTTTTGAGTTATTAAAACGTTATTCTGGAATATCCACTTATCTTATTACACCTGCGTAGCAGTCAGTTAGTAATTTATAACTATTGAAAGAATTATATTAACAATACACCCTCTTCCGTTCCGTAGAAACTCCATAAGTAAGTGTTACGGTTATTATTTTTTATCATTTTCGTCATAGGACGATGCGGCCTGCTTTTTTTGCTCAACGTAAAGCCTTTAACTTGTGCTAAGTTATTAGATCTGCTCTGTAAGATATTATTTTCTAACACATATTAATTACATTTTAATAATATTATACTGATTAAATTTATTTCTGCCTGTTTAAAATATTAAGTTTATAATAATAAACTCACTGAGCTCCTAGTTCATTTAGTTTATTACGGAGGAATACACTTTATCATCCTAAGCAGAGAGGTCTAAAGTGGACATCAATTGCAGTATAAGAAAAATATATATATATGTGATAAAAAAACTAATATAGTTCTTTATAAAAGTGTTTATTAAGGTAGTTACCACTTTTTAAGTTACGTTTAGTAGTTAGAGTTAATCAAAGCTTATTGAGACAACTTCTTTCTTATAACACGCAGGCTCGATAGCTAACTACAAAGAAAATAAAAGCACAAAAGGTGTTACTATACAAACGATCTACGCAAAGTGAGGTGGTTACCAAAACCCATTGGGTACTTGAACTCACGCGGAACAAAAGTGAGTTTATTATCTTAATAAAAAAGTTTTAATCCATAAAAGTGAAAAATTTAAAAATTTCACTATAATAGTAACCAATCAAAAACTTGTTAAGGGCTTTACTGGGGAATTTGTTTTTTTCTCGCATCGTGGAAGAAGAACCCTAACTGACTGTTTATGGTTGCATTTAAAATAAAATATATAAACTTTACTATTTTTAGTGCCTAAATTTCAACATTATTATATTTTTCGTCTGATATGAGTATTCGTTTGTAGTGAGTAGACGGGTTACTCTTCTATATTAATGTACTTTTAAAAAAATATATATAATGCCCTTTAAAAAAAATATTATTCGAATGGAAATTGGCCCTTCCTTGCTTGCCTCAGATTTAAGTAATCTAGCATCTGAGGCTGAACGAGCTGTTCAGGCTGGTGCTGATTATTTGCATATAGATGTTATGGATGGGTACTAACGATTATTACTTCAACGTTTGTTAAATTAGTGTAATTCGTATAAATGTTTAGACATTTTGTTCCAAATATAACTTTGGGGCCTCCTGTTATAAAAAGCCTTCGAGCTCACTCTGACGCCTTTTTCGGTTTCTAATTTACTTTATATATTCATATAGTTTAATATTAAAAATTTAATTAGCTTTTAAATTTTATAATTTTTTTTTAGACACCTTTTTCTTTTTTACTTTAGTTATTCTGCACAATGTATTATAATAAAATATTTTTAGCTCTTGGAATTTGTGGTATTTAAATATTTTCAGACACTCTTTTGGTTTTTTTCTCTACTTTAGTTTAAAAATTTACTTTTATAAATTTTTTTAGATTAGAAAGTTTTGAAACACTTCATATTTTTTCTCGAACTCCTTTCTTTAAGTTCCTTTTTATTTTAGTTATTCTGGAAATTTAGTGTTTAAAATTTTTTTTAACTTATAATTTTTAAGCAAATAAATTTTCTTGGACGTCTTTTATAATTTATTCATAATTTAGTTATTTTGAAAATTTAACAAATAAAATTTTTTTTTTTAAGCATTAAAATTTTATCAAATTTCCTCTTGAACGCTTTTTTATTTTCTTCCTTGTTTATTTATTATTTACTATTTTAGATTTTAATTGCTTATAAATTTTTATATTTCAATTTTCTTAATATTTTTATTATAAATATAAAGTGATCTTAAAATTTTCAACTATTATTAATTAGGTTTTTGTTTAATAGTAAAATTTTTATTTACTTTTTTTATTTAGAAGTTTAATATCTTTTAATTTTTTTTATAATCTTTTGAAAATAAGTTTAATTTCAATTAGTATTAATTACAAGGCAAATTTGTCCAAGTTAACTTTATATAACCGGATTGTTGATTCCTTTTCTTTATTACAATTAAATCCTTAACAATCGTTATCATAAAAACTGAAAGCACAGTTTACATAATATAGTATATTAATATTCTTTATTTTTCTTTTTATTATTCTTTTTAAACCTTTTTTTCGATCATTATTTTTACTAAACCGATAAATAATGGAAAAGTTTATTTACGCAGCTTTAAAAATCTCAGAACGAATTTAATTCAATTTAAGTAAAATTATTTACTAAAACTAAATTTATATGCCTTAATATTTACTTAAGTAAGATCTGAAAAATTATGTTTAAAATTATTTAGATAAAAAAAAAGTAAAAATTTATTTTTTTTAACTTACGCTCGTCTTCAGTTTTACTTTACTTTTTATCTAAAATTATTTTTTAAAAACTTATAGTTAAAAAAACTTTACGTTGACTTTTATATATTCTAGAAATTTATTTAGGAATGTAATTCTATAAAAAGTGCTACTTTAAAATTTTATATACTTTTAAATTTTTTTTTTGTATAGAAGTTTTAACTTTAATTTAAATAAAAATAAATTTTAAATAAATTTTAAGCGGAATATTGATATTTCTTAATTTAGAGATTTTTTAAATAGTTTTTCTTATTGTTATTGGTGTTATAGCCGACCAATCATTATTTTAGTATTAAAAACAACCTCCAATAAACAATATTATTTTTTATTTAATTACTGTACTCACGAGCAATTACTGAAGTAAAAAATTTATGAAATTTTTAACTTAATTGTTAAATTTAATAAAGTAGTAATAAAAGTGTTTCTAATAAAAAAAATTCTCGAAAAATATGTGTTCAAAATCAATAACTTTTTTATATAAACTCTGGATTTTGCTGAAAGATTGTCACATGATGGTTGCTAATCCAGAACAAGTATTTTACTTTTATAATATATTTTCATTTACTTCTTATTTTTTCCTTTAATAATAATTATTAAATTAAGATTTAATTAATTGTTAATAATTAATATAATTAGTGGGCGAATGAAATAGCAATTTCTGGAGGAAATCGATATACTTTCCACCTAGAGGCCACTAAAGAACCAATAAAGTTAGCTAAACAAATTAAAAATTTAAAGATGGAAGTGGGAGTAGCCCTCAAGCCGGCCACGGAAATTACGTGAATTTTTATATAATAATAATTTTATATGTACATATAAGCCGCTCTGGTACGCTAAAAGGCCTCTAGACGGAATCTATATCAACATTTTTATGTGATATTAATTTGTTTTAGATTTCTGGAGATTATATTTATAAGAAATTGTTATAGCTTTAATAAAAGTTTTAGAGCTTATACCACTGCTTGAGAATAATTTACAAAAAAGTTTTTAAATTAATAAAAATCTCAGTTAATAGTTAAGGTAATTAGTTACAGCTTTAAGTAATTTATAGCAACTATTTCTTTAAGTTTTACTGAAAAATATATTGGAGCTAAAGTTTATATAAATATATTAACTAATATTTTAATATAATACAATGAATTAAAAATTGTTTATTTAAATTATAAAATGCCGTTAAAAAAATTTCATTATTTAAATTTTTCAACAAGTAGATTACTAAAGCTTTTAGTTGATATGCCAAATCAAAAAATTCATACGAAACTGAAAAATATATAGATATACGAGTATATTAACTAATAAATAAATAAAAAGTTATTAAAAAAAATAATAAAAAATTAATTGAATAAATCTTCAGAACGTAGATTATTTTAAGTCTGTACCAAAACTACAATTTTAAAAAATACATACGATCCTGAAGTGTATATAAATATAGAAGATTATTTAATAATATTCAAAAGATAAATAAAGAAAAGTAATTTAAAAAAAGTTAAGTTCAAGTTGAAATTCAAATATTGAATATCCTACTAAAACCTTTTACTTGAACTGCATTTTTAAAAATTCACTCGAAATCAAAATATGTATAATTATATAAGACGATCTATTAATAGTATTGAAGTATTACATTAAATAAAAAAATTACAAAAAATACAATTTTGAAGCTAAAATATAAAGTATTTTACTGAATTTACTACAATTTAAATCTCCTGTAAGACTGATTTAAAAGAGTTATAAGAGAGATGTTATGTATACTTTAGTTATTTTAATAATTTAAATTTATGCTCCCCCGCTTTATATAAATAATATTCTCTTTTTTATACTTTTTAAAGTTTACTAATTAAAATTACGATGTATGTCTTATAAATAAATCTAACTTATAAAAAAAAACTAAAAGCTATAAGTTTTTCAAGTTATTTATTTAACGAGGCCGGTATCACAGCGGGTTAGAGTCTGTAAAAAAGTGATTTATGAATCTTCCAAATGTTCTGGATTTACTGAGCTTGTTAACTTAATTTCAAACAAATTTTTAAGTGTTTTTAATAATTTTATTGCGCATGTTAATATTGCTAAAGTGATTTTTGCTAAATATAACAGTAATCCAATAACAGTATTTAAAAATAATTTATAATTGTTTTAAGTGCTCTGGATGGTTTAATTGAGCACGTCGATTTGGTTTTAATAATGACAGTGGAACCCGGTTTTGGTGGACAGAAATTTATGCATCAGATGCTCAGCAAGGTACTCAGTGCTTCTTCTCCTTTAAATAAGTAAAAAAGTTTAAATTCTACTTTGTATCTTCACACCGCCTTGTTACTTTAGGATTTATTTTTCTACTAGTATAAATTAAAAATTTCGATAGTTTTTGTGTAAAAAAACTTACCTTGACTTTAGAATCTAATTTTTATAAGGAGTTCACTGTTAAGAATTGGCTGAGATCAATTATAATTAAAATGTAATATTTGTTTGACTATACTCAATAGTTATTTTTCAATTCACTAAGAACAGCAAATTTTTTAAATTTTTTTTAAATAAACGTTTACTACATTTATTTTTATGTGCCTAATTCACTCTTATTTACCATAAATTTTCTTTTCAAGGTGGAATATTTACGAAGGCGTTACAAAACCTTAAACATTCAAGTAGATGGAGGGCTTAATTCAGAAACTCTTGAAAAAGCTGCTAAAGGGATATTTTTTTATAGACAGTTTTTATAAATTTTTTTTTTCTATTAAATATTTTTATTTGGATTAATATTAAAAGGTTACCATTATATATATCTAATTTTTCTTTGAATTATTGAATGAAGAGTTCTTTTATATATTTATAGCGGGCGCAAATTCAATTGTAGCGGGAAGTTCCGTTTTTAGCTATAAAGATTTGAAGTAATATTAATATATACTTAATTATTTGTGTCTACATTATTAAAAGAAATAATAACGATAATGATAAGATGAATTAATAAGGATTTAATAGGTGGTATATTTTTGACATAAAAATTAAATTTAATTATATAAATTTTATATACTGATTTTTAATTTGTATGCTAAGTTATTAAAATTGCAATTATTATATTAATACTAAGAATATTTATTGTAAAATTAAATAAATTTCAATTGTTCTGCTTTCGGATGGTCTCGAGTAAAGAAAATTAAGCATTCACCCCTTTTTTAAATATTTCGATAATGGAGTTGAATACAAGTAATTATACCTATATATTTTTTTAATAATTATTATAATAAGCATGAAAGAAAACAATTATCAGTATAGGAAAATTATTATTTTTAAGCGATACAATATATAAAAGCAAAAAGGGCAAAAAAAAAATTAAATAATAAATAGTTTTACAATTTTAAATTATTAACACTAAAGAACTTTAAAAACTATGAAAAAAAATTCTTTATATTGTTTTTTTTACTAACAAAACTATAAACTTTAAAAAAATATATAAAAATGCATAAACTAAAAAAAATATATATTAATTAAAAAGTTTAAAAATTTATTAAGCCTAAAACTATTGAAGTTCATAATATTTTTAAAATAAAGAGTATTAAACTCATTAAAAAAAATAATTTGTTTAAAAAATATTTCATAAATCTGTATATAAAATTTGATTGTAGACTGACAGTAATATAGTAGTTGAAAGCTCTTCTTTTTTCTAATTTAAAAATAATTAATATTCGCACTCTACTAGTCTAACCAGCTTCTTCAGATTCGGTCATTTCTTATACACTTGCAAAAAAAAAAGTTTTAGAAAATTAGCAACTTTTGTTTTGATTATCAACTTTTTTTTTATAGCTTTCTTGAATTATGTGTAAGATTTAAGGATTGTTTTAAAGTTTGTAGGAAACTTTTTCTATTCCTTTTTTTTTGCTAATAATCTAATAAACTATACTTATCTTTTTTTATAATCTATACGTTATGGGAAACTTTATTCCCACTATTGTATATTATCAGGAAAAATTGTTTTACAAGAGAAAAAAATTGAAAAAAATTGAAAATTAAATCAAACGTAATATTAATAAAGTTGTTTATTCCCCGTATTCTCTTTAGCCTGCACTACTGAGATAACTTTGGAAATCCTATAAAAAATATATAATTACCTCAACTGAGGCGGTTTATGGTTGTTTATTTTAAACTTTAAACAGGTAGTTACTTATAAATAATAATAAATTAAGACACTTTTTCCCTACTTAAGTTGTAAAAAAATAATATCATAAAAGTAGACATCTTTTAACTGTACCTTGTTATTAACCTTATTTGTTAAATAGTAATTTATCTTATTTTTAAAGCTCCGAAAGTATACTTTATCAGCTAATAAAACCTATTAAATAAAATTTTAATAGTAAGCAAATATAAAAGATTATATTTTCTTCGTAGCACAAGGGAAGGAAAAAAAATTAAAATTTTAAAAATATGTATTTTATTCCCATAATAAACTATTGCATTTTTAACTTTTATATCTCATAAACTAAGGATTCCTATTGACCTGATGAGAAACATTCTAAAGGAAAACTTTCACAGTGAGAATTAAGCTATTTTATGTGAAATTAAATAAATAAATTTTATTCCTGTTCAAATTATAAAATATTTAGGTTTTTGAAAATACTATTTGCTGGAGATTTATCTAAAGTGTTATGTTTATTTATTATAAAATGGTGGCAGTAATGTTTATAATATAAAATCAACCTATCAGGTTTTAGATTAGAAAGAAGTAAATCAGTTGAATAAATAAAATTAGAATGAAGAATAAGAATTAATAAGTAAAGTGAATACAAGCTTAAATTAACAGAAAAAAATAAAATAAAACTCAAAAATGTATAAACCAAAAAAAAAGAAAAAAGAAAGATCTTAGTATTTCCGGTTGATCTTTTATTTAATTACAAATGACAGTTTTTGATGCTCGATCGAGTTAAAAAAATATAGAATAATCGAGCTATCAATTAGGGGCAGGCATGTCACGTGATAGCTTTCACTCGGTGTCTTATTTACTCGACGGGAGTCCCGCTTTGTAATTTGTAACTAAGACTCCTCATACAGTACTACCACCATACTACTACACTCTTACTATACTTTATATTAGCTAAATAAACTTTATAAACTTTGTATATTCGAGTCAATTTACATCAACTCAACAGTACTTAGAACTACTACATAGCACAATACTAGCATACAATTACAGTAGTTATAACTGTATGCTACTAATATACTTTATTCTGGAGTGTACACTATAATATGGCTACTCACTTCACATCATAGTGCTTAAACTTCTAATTTTCTACAGTAGTCATCTCGATGCAATGCGAAGAGTTTTATTACGGACCGCTCACTACAATAAACATAGGATAACCGAAGCTTTTGTCCGGAACTATTTACCGAAGCTACCATATTTATGTAACTTAGCTAATGCTTCACAACAGCGCTAGATCTGATGCTACAATTAAATAATAGCGTATCAGGCAGTCACGTGGTATATCATGAGTCACAAGGCACCATTCGTTATTGAGCCAAAGAGTGTATTAAATAGACGACACGGCCTCTACGGCTCCATTCGAATGTTTTTTACCCATAGCTATATGCCAACCTGTTACAGTCAGAAGGAATATAGCACTTCTCAATGGTCTATGTTATGCAGCCAGTTTTATTATCCTTAAGAGCAATCATTTTTGATCGTTTGTCAAACAACTCTAGGATTCTCAGCGGTACAAGAACCCTGATAACTTTATAGCTAAGCATGGCAGCCATCTTCAGAATTTCAAGTTTTATGTTTCAACGAATGGAGGGTAAGTCCAGAGCAAATACCTTTAGTTTACTATGTAATTTCATCTGAAGTCACGAAACCACTCAACACTAGAGGGTCACTAAACATCACCTATTCTTTATGTTACTACATCCATCTTGCAATTAACCCAGGATGGACATCGAACGTGATGGATCAATGACACAAGGGCAGACAGTCAAGTGACACCTCAAGCAGTTTGCTCGAAACTACTAGACTGCATAACGACTCACTTTTTTAGATAGGTTCGATCTTATTCGAACACTTTACAATGACAGCCTAGGGACGAACAGCAATCTTCGATCCTTTTAAGAGTGTTTAATGCTGAACGAATTTCGCTAGACATGGATAGTGGTCAAACGCGATCCATGCTGTAAAGTATCCCCACTAATACCCCAATCTCTGCAGTTGCTAATCGTTAGAGTAGCGTCGGAAGGGCTTACTTGTTGCAGTCACAGCTCAGCACTGAACAGCACTGGAACGGCTTGTCCCCCGCAAAGGAAAGACAAAGAGAAAGTAAGGCAAGGACGTGCTCCAAAAGACAAGCCTCAATAACAAGTTAGTTTAGAGTTCTCTTATAATTAATTTTCAGATAACTTAATTACTTGTGTTTACCTGGAGAAAATAGCAAAAGTTAAAATTTGTTGCATTTTTATGGTTAAAATCAGTAAATCATAGTATATATTTGTAAATAACACTGTTCAATAATATTGCCTAATACTACATATCACATTCGATACATAGCACAAGCACTAGTACGTAGCCGCATGGTTTACAGTTGAGTTCAGTTAAGTTTCCTTACTCATCTAAACTTAAAGCAAAACTTTTTGTATACCAAAAGAATAGCTTAGGATCAAAGTATAGTGTTGTTTTCGTTACTCATTCAATGAAGATGTTCATGCGAAACGCTTTTAGACGCACTTAGTAGCTAGAAACAGAAGTACTCAAAGAACTTAACCAAATTTGCCAATCTGTTCAAAAAGGGTCTATAGGCTCTACTTTCGTACGGAAAAGAATCAATAACTTCATAAGGCAACGCTGGTATACTTCACGCAAGCTTCTTTCTGCTCAAATTCAAAGTTAATTAACCAATCACTGAATAGGATTGAATTAACAATAGTCATCAGTAAAGAAACGACCTCCCTCCGCTCTAAGCTTAACTTTCGCCAGAAAACGATGCGCCTAACCCTTCTGATACAGGGAACTTAGCACCAAACTTTAGACTACAGCTGCCGAATAGTTTTGTCAATTTTAAAGCAGATCTTTTCGGCTCTTGGACTATCCAGTCATATTGCAGACCCACTTTCAGCTTTCCGAAGTAACGTGCCAACCTCAACTAAGAGCTCGCAATAGGAATGTACATAATTATGCTTCTACGACTTTCACAAATAATTAGCTAATTTTTTCATAATTGAGTTCAAGTACCGTATTAGATACTAGCCATTTGGCAAAATGCCCAAGTTAGAGAGCTTGTTGGAACATCAACGCTGACGCCTTCGAAGAGAGGAGGGCGACATGGACCCGATACAAGTTAAGTTTACATTAAAACGACAATCCGTCTCCGAATGGCAAACTCTTACCATCCTTCGATATTTCTACCTCCCTGAGAGGGCAAGGACTAACATATACGACAGGCGCGTATATATATGACACGATCTTTTTTGTGCGCTTGACAATAATGTCATGGCGGCAAGAAGCAACCGTTGCTTCGTTAAAGAATGTTCTAGAATATCGCGTGGTCCCCACGATATGAATCATTAGCACCAAGATACATTATACCCAGCACCTGCACAGTTGAAATTTTTTTTTTTAAAGGATCGCCGACTAGTACCTCTCGGTGGTCGCAGCGATAATCTAAGTTGCCTGGGCAAATCACGCACTAAGTTAAGTTAAATGTATAAATAAAGTCAGCATGCAGAAAAATACGCAGACAACTAGATAAAAACTAATGTCTTATCTCTTAGGTGAGATTATTAAGTTAGAATCAAGATTACTTCTGTTTGTTGAGATTCTTACTAGTAAGAACGCTATTGTTTCTTTCTACCCGAGTCTCTGAATGGTAATTGATCAGCCTAACATGAATAAAAAAGCCAAGGTTCTATGGTAGAATAAAACCAACGAACACTTTAGAAATGTTAATTAGCTTTTCCATAAAAGTAGCAGGAAAAAAATTGAAGAGTTAAATCCCGTATTCGTCGCCGAGTCTCAGTTTTGCTAGGGCGATTACGTCATCCGATTAATACTGGCCATGCCGCGCAGATTTGCCATCCAGGCGGTTTTCTATGGACGAAGTAGTCTTTCAATAGTTAACGCGTCTTATTTACTTGACGCCAACAAACAAACCTAGAGCTTGCGTGTGTGTCGCGTGGACGGCGATAATACGCCCCGTGTAATGGCTTCGTAAATAAGTTCGCTCACCAACAGGCGATTAGTGTGTCTGTCTAGCCTGATTAAAGGGCATTAACATTGCGTTGGGAGAACGACGTCTGAAGGGTCCAGGTGAAGTTCGGGTAAAGAACTTTATTTCATACAAACCACGCAGTAATTTGTTTTGTCGCACAATTGCACTGTCCAAGCAGCAGACGCGTATATCACTATTGGCTGGATGTAGGACATATACAATTGCCGTTTGTTGCTCAGAGAAAGCTCGTCCTTACTGCATAATGAAGGGAAGGCGCCTTAGTTCCTGTCTTGACCTCCGCCACTACATAGTCCACGTGTGGCCACCAGGAAATTTTTGTTTTCAATGATGACTTTCAATTATTTCGCTTGAGAAGACAAAATGTTCACTTTATTAAGGGTCATGAGCGCCATTGAAAAGATGCATTCTTTTTACTTAAAAGCGTTTTCCTTTTCACCGCATTTATAGCAAATTTCCATTAGGCACCGGTCAATCCTTAAGTGCCCTTGCCGAAATCCAAACTGATACTCTGCAAGCGTTTCGAGTAAACGAACTCCTTTCGACGGCCAAGTAAAACGGACTCAACCTCTTTGGCAACCACTGAAAGGAAGCAATTGGGTCGGTACTAGCTGGTTGCTGATCCTGGTTTTAGTATCTTCAGCCGCACACCATGATCTCCATGTTTCATCGAAATTGGAAGGCGCCAATGACCATCGCTAAATTTTTTTACTAAAAGGTACAAGTATTGCGTTCTTGTTAATGGTATCTTTTTCAGCATCTCGTGGTCATGCCCTCGGGCCAGGGGTCTTTCGTTTAGGGGGCGCTTAGACAATTTCTTAAAAGCTCGTCAACATTATCTAGCTCAAGTGGTCCGTAGACATAGAGCAGGGTCCCTGGCAGTAAATTGAGCAGCTGCCACGTTCTGGGACACAAGGAGGTTAGCAATAAGCGTAGCTTTGTGTCCTTCATTCTCGATCACTATATTTCCTTCACAAAGGAGCGGTAATACAAGCCCCCGATTTTAAAATCCTTTTAATAAATTTCCAGAAGGAAGAGCGGCTGCTGCTACCTGATCATTAGCTTCTTTTTTAAGCCATTGTGCAGTCCGTTAAGCGCCTGCGCTCTGCGACCACGGGGTCACACGGACTTGGCGCCGATGCTGGGAGGTAAGTGCCTTTAGTTCGTCACAGAGGTGATCGGCCACGAGATGTCGTGGCAATGGTGTAAGCCGAGTTCAATGCGCTTTCGAATAAGGCAACAGCATCATCTAGCGCACATTGACGGTAGTTGGGGAAACGGCAGGAGCGCGGTTTACAACTCACTATATTTGCCCTAGTTGATAAAAAACGGGTGATAATCTCCTGTGTGTCCTTCTCGTTGCCCAATTCAAAATAACTGGAAGGGGGTGGGTGGACAGCACGTGTTCATCAGATAGACTTCAAGAGTGTGGTCATTTAAATATCTACTCTGCTGTTCTATAAAGAGCGCTTAAAGTTGAGATTCCGCAAAAAACAGCAGAGGAGTCATTCTCAAGGATGGCATCCAAACCGAAGGACAGTAGTAGCTTTAGGGGGATTTGTAGACAGAGAACAAAGACACCGGCCTTGGTCGGTCATATATAGGAAGATTCCCACTGCCTCACACTTTGTAGAGCTGGCAGAGATATCGAATGATATCGAATGATATCGAATGCTCCGTTTATCAAGATGGCCATGCGGCGGTGAGGGTCGTTCCCGTCTTGGTGACACGTAACAAATTTGCACAGGTTAATGCGACGTTAGGTGGAAGGTGCGTGTTGTTGATGGTGTATACATCAATTTTCTCACCTAGCAATAGCTCCTGAAGCTCATGCTTCTGGCTTTGGCCACCATTCTAATTCCACGCGTATATGGTTTGAAAACCGTTGCAAACAGATTCTAGCCTTTTCATTGTTTTAAGCATGCTGGATAAATTTGTCGTTAGAATTGCTAACAGCTATCGTAATGTCGGTTGTGGTTATTGCTATTGCTGATCGGCTTTCGTTTGTAGGAGCATGACCAGTCAACTTTTAAAAACTAATGGAATAGTCAGCAAGTCTTGAAATTTTGTTCTCAAAAGTGAAGGTTAAGAGACCTCCAGGATAACGGTATTGTTTGTAGTGGGCACCCACGGAGTAGACTTGAGGGTTGCCTTACTCTTCCTGAGTTCCCTACGCTCGAATTTGAAGATGAAAATGACAGATAGTTCTTAATTTCAGCACCTTTTCTCTCTCACTTCCGGGTATAGGTATCAAAAAGCAGCGGAACGAAGGCTTCTTCCGTTCGCCTTTAATGGTTTCCATGGTATCCTCCATGTGCATTCACTTTACTTGAAGGGAGTGTAAATCTTCCTCAACAGCGAAAGGTCGAGTTCACGGCAATTTCCACAAGAATAAATTTAAAGGCTTTTCCTTAGGTAGTTGATAAGTGAAGTATTGAATTTCTGAGTTGGCTTGATCTCTGTTACAGAGCGACAATCAGTATGGTAGGAATTAACTTGAATTTAACGAGGGCATCTATGACCGTGGGTTCCTCATGCCGTTGGTTTGCAAAGTGAAAGAAGAAATACCACTTTTGTTTTATCTAAGTAGCGGAAGGTATCTTCTCTCTACGAGATCCAAACGGATGTTGTTCTTTTGTCTTATAGGTAGTGCCAGTAGCGCTGCCCATCTCAATGTCAACGGTGTGCTTGTAAAGCCTTTACAGGTTATTCCAGTCTCCGTAGATTTTACTAATCTTGCTACTCCTATTAAGCTATTATAAATTATATTACTATCATGATTATTACTAATATTTGTATTTTCTACTACTTAAATTATTACTCTTAATAATGTGACTACGCGTGGTTCTATTATTATTAAAAACTCGTCTTTAAAAGTATGCCTTACTACAAGTACTCCTATAATTATTAATAAAACTTACTATACCGTGAAGTTTCGTTATCGGTTGACTTAAAGTTTTCGCTTTTTCTTTAACCCTTAGAAAGAAGCCTTGATCTTTATTTAATAAAGTTTAATATATATTTTCAAGTAAGATAGTATCTAGATAAAGATTTTGAAAAATAATTTGTTAAACCTAGCATAGCTTGTTGTAGAGATTTTACTTGGGATATGATAAATGTCTTATATTCTATTCAAAATTAATTGTTGATCCTTTAACGTTTCTTATAACAAATTAAGCTTGCGTAACAGTAAATTAACTTTATTTCCACCCAATTCTCAGTCATAAAACTTTTTAGTTCAAAAAATGTCTTTATTCTTGTTTAAAAAAAAGTATTCTCTAGCTCTTTGTAAAACAAGGAACGCTACGTATATGTTTAAAAACCTTTTATAAAATTATTATATTACAGACTGCAATTCAGTAAGTGGCGTGCTAGATTTTCAAAGACGATATAAGTTAAAAATAACTGTTAATACTTTCCAAATAAAAATCGTTTTGTTACTATAATTGTTGACCCTGAGTTTAAAAAGGAGTCTTTTAGGGTACTTCACTATTTTATTTATTCAATACTAAATATAAAGTTAATATGTAACATATTTAGGAAAAATAACCCTAGCACAAAACAATCGCGCGTAAGCAGGAAATAACAAACACCAGCCAAAATAATCCCTGATTATTATATCTCGGAGCGCAACGAGGTAAAAATAGAGATATAATCCTCTTTACTATGTTGCCGAAAGACTATCTCAGGTTTGATACAAAAAAACGAATACCCTTCATTGTGCTATGAAGGGTATACTCTTTCCAAGAATAAAATTTTAATTGTTTTATTAGTTATCAGCGTAAACACTGTATAATAAGTGGCTTATATGAGTATAATAGATATTATTTAACGCCAAGAAATTATATATATTATTTATTAAACTATTCTGTATATTACCATACCCAAAATAGTCCCAGCCATACACAGGGGATACCTAAAACGAAAGGAGAGAAAGAAAACAGAAAGTCATAAAAAAAGGTCTTCCATGTGACTTTTATATCTTCTCCTAACCCTTGACCTTCACACCCTGTAGTTACAGTTTTCGAGAATCTACTGGAACTTTTTTTGTTTCATTACTTTGTCTCTAATCTCTTCTATTACAAAGTTTTAAGTAGTGCTCAAAGTAAATGAACTGAGTCATTGTGGAAGGAGGTAAGGCTTTTTTATACTCTTTTCAATCTAAAGTTAAGAAAGGAGCAAAGTAATACAATTAGTTATCTGGAAAGCAAAGTCTATAATTACTCTTGGCGTATCAAATTTACACTACTTTTACTACAACAGATAGGCCGTCTTTTTTATCTTGAAGATACTGGTATTATTATTTTAATAAGGCTAATAAACAATAACTCAAGTATACCTTATTTATATAAGTTTCGAACTGTTTAATGCTTATAAGTATAAGAGCTGCAAATGTAATTTTCCAAAGTTAATTGTCAAAAGAGTCGTAATTTTAATATTTTAACATTCAAGAGAAGCCAAAGTGAAAGAGTCAATGTATACCAAAAAAACTTTTATGTTGTAGTACAAAGTTGCTGTATATTTTTGGTTTTTTTTGCTTATCATGTTAAAAAAAAAGTTTCCTATTCCGAAATTTGTTGCTCTACCATACAATAGCTTTGATAACCAAAAATAAAACCATCGAAAGTGCACTGGTTATCGCTGAAAACAATATAATTTTCGTAAATACACCGTGATCGACAAAGAAGAGAAGAATTGGATGTAAATTCTCTGTTGATCTATTATATTAATATTAAAAGTGATAACAAAAGACAAGAACTCACAAGTTTCTAAAGTCGAAAGAAAGGGGAAAAGCACGTGGCCCGATTTCAGTTATATGATTGGATAATAAATTTCTTTATTTTATATAAAAGGATAATGAGCTTTTTATTAAAGATTTTACAATTCATTCTGTCAGGCTCATTATTTTTATTGTTGGGCGATTGGAAATAATTTTATGTGTCATAACGATAGGGCTTACTTACAATTGAGAAAGTTGGTTTATTATTAACAGAGTTTTAAGCTGCTTATTAATGCGGTTGGTGCTTTGTTTTTATTTTAAGAATAGTATATTTTGTTATTTAGAGCGTACTATTTTTTAGTTATAAGAATTGGTATTTTTTTAATTGTTTAAAGTGCCTTAAAATAATGTTATAAACATATTAATTAGTTTGGTTATATATAGAATTTTTAACTTTTTGTAACTATAGTGATAACAAACTTACGCTGTTATAAATTTGAAGGAAAATTTTAAAGTTTTATTGGAAAACTAAGTCAAATATGGAGATTTAAGTTTCCCACGACTATTAATTTTTTATTATTATTTAAAATAGAAACTTCTCTCATTCTTTCTTTTTATCTAGTTAACTTTTTTATGTAACAAGGAAAGGAGGAGAAAAAGTTATTATTAATAAAAAGTAATTTAAAAAGCAAATAGAGTAAAGACATTTTTACTCAAATAATTTAAAATAACGAACTAAATTAAATAATATATGTTGTGACTAAAGCAAACATATATAAAACTCTAAAAGGCAGCCGACAATTTTATTTTACTAATAATTAAAGCGCATTCCTTTCTTTTACGAGTAACCTAGAGGTATTTGATATTACAAAAATATGTTAACTATTGCAAAGTTTTTACTATAATTTTAAATATCGATGCAATGGTTATAGCGTTGGATAAATATGATAAAGTTATATCATTACTAATTTTACAAAGTAACACGGTAAAGCTCTAAAAATTTTTGCATCTAGTATAAACTAATGTCTGCTACGTTTTGTCGTTTTCTAGAGTTAACGAGCTTTTATTTATAATTATGCTAATAGTTATCGTTCAAGTAGGTTAATGACTTTTTACTTTAAAAAATAATTTGATAGAAATGACTCTATTTACGCAAATAACCTTAATAACCTTTTCCACAAGATCAAAGCTTGTAATTTGCATATGTTAACTTTTTAATATATAGTAAGTAACCTAAGCATACCCTAAACTTTCTATATATTATTTATTTTGTTTAAAGTTTGACCAAAATAGCTGATTTGCTTATGCTTGAACTTTTAGATAGATTTATTGCGGGTAACCCATTTACAGCTTTAGCTTATTAACATTTTATATAAAATAAACTTTTCTTTTTACCAACACTAATATCCACTTGTGTGCGCTGTTTCACCTTCTAGCGTGCAAATAATATTACTGTTTCTCAATTTTTTTTTACCTTATGATCGTAAAGTTATTTTGTTTTAAGCTTAATTAAGGCTTGAATAAATATTGTTTATGAGACTAATATTAATTGCCCAACCTGTTATTAGGTAATTTTAATATTATATTTACCTTTTAAATCATTAAAAGATAATAAATATTGGTAATTGAATTGGATAATTTTTTCTTTTTCTATTCTCTATTTGAAAGTTTGCGAATTAGTTTTACTTGCTCTTGAGATTTTTAAACATTTTTTATTTTTTGTAAATGATTTAGTTGGCGGCGCCTTTATTATACCTTCTAATAATAAACTTTATTGATAGTAAAACCTTTTCTATTAATTTATCTAAATTAGTAAAGTTAATGTTGTAAAGAAGTTAAAAGCAGACTTTGTATAAATAATTTTTTTTAGTTATATTTTAATGTGTCTTCTAGCGCTTTCAACCCCTCAACTAATTTATCACTGAAATCTATTCTTTTTCTTAATAATTTTTTTTTAAAAAATAAAAAAATAAAAAGTTTTGTAACGGAAGAAAAGCGAAGTTTGCTACTTACAGGTACTGGAGAGCGCTCAGCCCCGAGAAAGAATTTGCGCCAATATAACGGAGCTTATTATTGTTAAGGTACCTAATTAAAGGAAAACTGGTCAGTATTGCTAAATATCAAAAGTTTCCTTAAAAAAACACTTTTTAACTTTTCTAATATGTAAAGAACGTTAATAGTGTGGTAGTAATAACGACGAAAGTGCAGCAATTTGTGTAATTAGTGCATTCCTTTTTCCTTATTAGGGGTTATTTGTACACAAGTGAATCATTATTATTATTGAATTATTTTGATGAACATTATTATTAATGAAAATTATTACTATTATAATAATTATTCTAATATTGTCTATTCTTGTTATGCTTACTATTATTATACTTATTATTATAATTATTGCGTTAATAAAAAAAGCACAATTCCTCCAGTTTTTCGAGGCCTGCAAATATTTCTTCATCAATCGAAGTGAGCTTGTTACCGTAAAGTCGTCTAATATTTAATTAAAAAAAATAATTATATATAAAAATTTAAGTTTTAATTTTTTATCTCTAAAAAAATTTATATAAATTAAATAATAATTTTTTTTTCAAATCTCAATGAAAAGTTGCTGTATTCAATAAAAAAATTAATATAACGTATAACTTTTACTATAAGTAAAACAGAAAAACATACAAGCAAGTTAATTCCCTAAGATGAAGAAAGAATTTCGCTGGGATTGAGCTAATGTGGTTGTCTCCAAGAGCGCTAAGCACCACATGTAATAATAATTACATTATAAAAAAAGGTTTTTAAAAAGCTTTAAAAAGTAGTGAAAACATTAATTATTTTTATTTATAAGTTTAGATTTTTGAAAACAAAAGAATTATAAAAAAGGATCTAAAAAAAAATAAATATAAAATGAAAAAGTTTTTTTTAGCTTCTAAAAGTGAAATTTAAAAAATTTTGATAACTTGATAAAAAATCATAAACGAAACCTAAAAGTTTAAATTTTTTGTAAAAACAAATTATTTTGAAAAGTTAGTAAAATCAAAATTATTATTTATAATAAAAAAATTTTTAATAAAAATATATATAGAGTTAAAATTTTATTTTATATTTTATACTATAAAAAATTTATAAATTTTGGGAAAAAAGTACAAATAATTAAAGAAAGTTTCATAAAAATTTAAATTACTTATTATTAGAAGGGAAGACTTTAATAATAATAAAAAATTATTATAACGATATAGTAAATAAAAAATTGTTTGTTTTAAAAGTATCAAAATAAGTAAATAAAATATTAACAAATTAAAAAAATTTAACTGTTTTTTCTTAGAAATTAAAAGTTTTTGAAGTAAAATTTTTGTATAGAAATTATTAATTATGAATAGAAGATATTTAAAAAATTAACTTTTTTTACTTTTTTCTTTTTAAATAAAATCTTTTTTTGCTTTGGTTTATTTATTATAATTACTTTTAAAATGAATATATTTATTTATTTTCTTTTTTAATAATTAAAATTTTTATAATTTAATAAAAAGCAATTTAATTTTTATAAATATTTATTATATATTATAAGCAAAGAAACTCTTATTTATTATAATAAATAAACAATTGTAATATATTATTTATATTATATTAAAAGAGCAACTTTTAAAGAAAAATAATAAAATTTATATTAAAAATTAGCAATTTGAAATGAAAAATTTAATTATATTAAAAAAAAATTATCAATTTTGTAATTGAAGTTGTTAATTAATATATAAAAATCCAATTTTAACTAAAATTATATGAATTTATAAAAAAGTTTATTATAAAGTTTTTAATAGATATTGTTTCAAAATTATATTAATAACTTATTTAAAAATTTGTAATTTATTATTATCAAAACAAAAAATTTTTAAAAATTATAAATTTAAATAATTAATTTAAAATAATAATGAAAAGTAAATCATTTTTATATATAAAAAATTTTCTTTATAAATAAATTTTAAAAAATTTTTTATAAGCAAAAAAATTAATAATTTGTTATTAATAAATTGATGAAATATTAAAAAAAATAGTATTTTACTATTTATGAATCTATAAATATTTAAAAACTAAATAATTAATGTTAATTATAAAAGTAAATCAATTTTTTTATTAAATTTTTTTTTAAAAAGTATAAACTTTAAATAATTATTATAATAAAATTAATAATTTATTATTAATAAATTGATAAAATATTTAAGTAAATAATATTTAAAATTAAATCAAATTAGTTTATAAAAACTTTTCATTTTCAAATTAATTATAATAATTTTTTTAAGAAATAATTATTTAATTTTTTGTAAATAATAAATAAAAAAAAATAATAATTAATTTTTAATAAATTTATGATTTATTAAAAAAAAATAATAAATAATTAATATTATTAATAAAAGGTAAATCAAATTTTTTTATAAATAATTAAAAAAAATAATATTATTCAATACATTAATCGATAAAATTTAACAAAAATATTATTTAAAGTTAATCATTAAAAGTTAATCAACTTTATTTATAAAAGTTTTTTGAAGAATAAAATAAAAATTAAATTTTGAGAAAATAATTTATTGATATCAGAATTTCATATAAATAAAACAATAAAACATTAAAAAGAACAGAAAAAATTTTAGAAATTTATAATAAAAAATTAATAAACATTTAATAAAAAATTTTTAATAAAAAACGAATTTTTTTTTAAAGAAAGTATTAAACTTAAAATAAAAAAATAAAATAATTTTATAATTAAAATAGAATAAAACAATAAATAATTAAAAAAAAATTTAAGAAATAGAGAAAAAGTTAATATTATTGTTATTAAGCTAATAATTTGTTAAAATTATTAATGAAAGTTCATAGTATTTATTAATAAAAAATTTATTTTTTTAAAAAAATATTAAACTTTAAAAATTAACAAATAAAAGTTATTAAATTTAAATACAAAATAAAACATTAAAAAATTTAAAGAAAATTAAAAAATACACAAAAAAGTAAATAAAAACAAAATATATTACAAAAAAAAAAAGAAATAATTAATAACAAATTAATAATAAAAGGAAAATAATTTTTCTATAAAAACTTTTCATTTCAATTTTTTTTAAAATAATAATAGTATTAAACTTTCATGAAAAAAATAAATACAAAAACTATAAAAGGTTTAATTATAAATAAAACTAAAAATATCTAATAAAATAAAATTAAAAAATTTTAATATAAATTTTCAATAAAAAAATCATTTAAAAAAACTTTACACAAATGGAATTTTTATAAAATTTAAAAAAAATCATAAAATTTTTAAAAACAATAATTTAATTATTTTTTTAACTGTATTAAAACTTTAAATAAATATAAGAAATGAAAATATAATTAATATTAATAATAAAAAATTAATGAATTTCGAATTAATTATAAATTTTTCAATAACACATTTTTAAAAAGTGAATAAATTTAAAAATTATTTAAAAGTAAAAATATAATTTTTATCAATTTAAAAAAAAAATTTAAAAGTATTTTTTTTAAAAAATTATAAAAATTTAATTCATTTATAATAATTTTGGTTAAAATAAAATATTTTAGAAAAAATAATAATTTGTAATAAAAAGTTTTGAAAATTTATTAAATGAATTTATATAAAATTAAAATATAATAAAAATTAAAGAGAGGTTCTATTTACTTGAAAATTTGAAAATATATTAGAAGAAAGAATTATTTAAGAAGAATATTACTAATTATAATTATAAATAAAAATTTATTAATAAATATTTTTTAATACAAAATAATTTATTTAAAAAAACTTTTAAATTAAAAAAATATATTTAAAAATATTAAAAAATTATTATATAAAGTATATTAAAAACAATAAAGTGATTTACTATAGGAAAGTCGGAGTACTAAAAATATTATAAACCAAAAAAAAAACGGCAGCGGGAGCGCGAGCCAAACTTATATAACTACATCTACACTGCATATATATATATATATGTATAATGAAAAAATATATATTGGATATATTTTTAAATAATAATGTATAAATAAAATAATTATAAACCTTACACTTCATATTTATATAAATTGGAGAGAAATTATTAAAAATATTCTAAAAAAAAACTTGAACTTTCATAAATAATACTATAACTTAAAATTTTTTTTTGCACTGTACATTTATATAAAATGAACAGAAAAATATTAAAAATATTCCAAAAAACTTGAAGTATAATTAAATAAAATAATTATCAATAAATTAAATAAAAAATTTACAGATACTGCAGGTTGCTAAGTTCGGCAAACATATTTTTTTCTAAAATATCGATCTGATTTCCTGCTAACCACCTTCGTTTTTTAGTATAAAAAAATAAATTTTTTTTAACAGTATTATTATAAAAAATATGGATTTATAGTATTATAAATTTAAAAAATGAAACACTAGATAATTTAAATGAAAATTAAAAAGAAATTTTTTAAATATAAAATTAAATTTATTTATAATAAAAATTCAAATTTAAAAAAAATTAAATAAGTTTAAATTAAAAAAAGTTTTTATACAAAATTTAATTTATTAAATTCATATAAATAAAATTTATAATAATAAATGAATTTACAATTTTTTTATATTTATATAATAATAAAAAGTAAAAAAAAGTAAACAAATAAAGTTTTTTATTACAAACTAAATATTTAAAATTATATAATAACAAATTATTTATGTATAAAATATTTTTTTTAATAAAAAGTTTTTTGGTATACTTACTTTATAAAAATTATAAAAGGTAAAAAAAAATTAAAGCGTTCAGTAATAATATTAAAAAATAACTTTCCTTCAGAAAAGTTTTACTTATTTTATAAAATTTATAATGTTTACAACAATTTTTTAGAGCATTAAATATTAAAAAAATAAATTTACTGTAAAATTCGTAAATATAAATAAATTAAAAAGTAAAAAGTTTTGACCCAATAAAGTAATTGTAATAATATATAATTATAAATGTGAAAGTTGATAAAATAATAATTATAACTTTTTAATAATAAAAAATTTTTGTCTAATTTTAGTAATAAAGTTTCTATTAATATATAAATTAATTTTATAATAAATTCATTATATTATCAAAATTTAATAATTAAAGTTTTTCAGTTTTAAGTTTCTATACTTTTTTTAAAAGTTACTAAAATTATTGTTTATCTATAAAATCAATTATAATTATATTTTCTTAAATCTAAAAAAAAATTTAATTATTATTTTTAATTTTTATATATTTTCGTTTAAAATTAATATAAAAAAATTAAATTAATAATTTATAATATAATTTTGTAATAATTTTATTTTAGTAATTTTCAAAGGAAAAAAAGTTTTAAAAAGAAGAATTTATAATTAAAGTTTTTCAATTAAAATTTTCGTTATTAACTTCGAAAGATTACTAAAATTATTGTTCAAGTTTTTTAAAAAGAACATAAATTTCGTAAAAATTTTTTTTTCTAAATTTTAAATAAAATATGTAATTATCATTTTTTTAATTCTATGGATGTGCATTTTTAGTAATAATAAAAATAACCGATTCAAAAATTTATTGTGTTATAAAAATTTTGAAAGGAAAAAAGTTACGGATAGAAGAATTAATAAGTAAATTTAAAATTTCTATACTAATTTAAAAAGTTACAAAATTATTGTGTAAAATTGTAAACAATTAAAAAAAATTACTTCTAAAATTTTTTTTAAATCTTAAATGAAAAAATTTATTATTTTTTTAATTAATAATTTATAAGATAATTTCGTAATAACTTTATTATATTAAAAAATTTTTTAAAGGAAAAAAATGGGTTAGGATAGAAAGACTAATGTATCAAGTTTTTTATTATAAGTATTTATACTAAATTTGAAATGTTACTAAAATTAATGTTTTTAACTTTTAAAAAATTATAAAAGGCTTTCTAAATTTAGAATAAAAAAATTCAGTTATTATTTTTTTAATATCAATGAATTTTCGTTTTCATTTTGTATAAAATACTTGATTCAATAATTTATAAATAAAATTCAATAAAATATTTTTAGAAATTGATTTTTTTTTTAAATTATTTTGTAAAAAAGTTTGTCGAACTTCTTTAAGAGCTTCTTTAATAATTTACTTATAAAAAAGATATTAAAAAAATTTGGTAAATATTATTTAAATAGGAAATAGTGAATATTAAAAATTTATTTTTAAAAAGTTAAAAAAATTAAAAATTATTTATAAGAAATTTTGATAATAATAAAAAATTAATAATTAATAATAAAAAGTAAAATAAAATTAGAAATTTATTTTTAAATGTAAATTAAAAAATTAGAAATAAAATTTAAAAAGTAAATAATAAAAAATTAATATTTTTTTTTACAAATATCGCAATTCGCGCAGATCGTTAAAAGAAAAATGTTCAATAGAATGAATCGCATTATATTGAAGAGCTCTAAAATTTACAAAATTAAAAAAAATATAAATTAATAAATTTATAAATTTGAAAAAGAAATTAAAAAAATTTTAAGAGTAAAACATGATATTAAAACGTTTTTAATTTATAAATACATTTTATTTTAATAAACACTGAAAAAAAATTGAGAATGAAAATAAGTTTTAAAAGTAGAGGAACTATTAAATTAGAAAAACATGAATAAATAAGGAATTATTATAGAAAAATGTTCGAGTTAAAAATATTTAACCGAAATTAAGTTTAGAATAATAATTAATTTAATTTGAATTAAAAACTTTAATTAAAAAGTTAAAAGTGAAGGGAAAAATTAGGAATTAATATTTCAATTTTTTTTTTAAAATTTTTGTTTAAAATTTTTTAACAAAAAAAGTATTTAGAATAATTTTTTAAATTTATTAATAAACATTTGAAATTTTTTTTTAATAAATTAATACGGATTAAAAATTCAATTAAATAATTTCGATACAGGTTTAGTAAATTAATTTATGGAATAAAATTATCTTTAAAAATCTGTTTTAAATATTAATAAAAAATTAGAACTAGCAAAGTTAAAAATTTATATTAATTTTATAATTTTTTTTAAAAATTATATATATAAATAAAGTAAAGAAAAAAAATTTTTAATTTTATTTTAATATTTTAAAGAAAAATTAGAAGGGTTAAAAAATTTTGAAAAACGAATTTTTTAAAAAAATGTATAAAGTTCAAAACATTTTTTATAACAGGAATTATATTAAACAATTCCATTATAATTAAATTTTTTTTATTTATATTAATTAAAGTTAAGTAAAAGGAAATTTATAAAGTTTATTTTAATATTATATTTAAAAAGATTTTATTAAATAAATTAGAAATACTATAAAATTTACTTTAAAAAAAGCAAAGTACAAAAATATTTTCTGAAAAAAAATTTAGAAAGTTTACACAATTTAATTTTAATTAAAAATTATATATAAAAATTTAACTTAAAAATAAAAAGAAATTCTAAATTTAAATTTTATTTTATTTTTATAAGGAAAGTCATTAAAGAAAAATTTGAGAGCTAAAAATCTTTGAAAAATGGAAAACTTTAAAAAATTTTTAAAATTTATAATATTTTAAAAAAAAAAAAGAGTTGACAAGTTTTTATAATTTTTTAAAAATAATTTCAATTTAATTAAATTATTTGATTAAAAAAATAAAAGCAGACAAAACTAAAATATATAAATATTTTTATTCATAAAACTTTTTTAAGATAAGTTAGAAGAGCTAAAAAAAAAATTTGGAAAAAGGAATACTTTAAAAAATTTTAGTGTTTAAAATAATTTTAATAACAGGAAATGAAAAGGTTTCAAAATTTTATTGAATAATTTTATTTTAATAAAATTTTATTATAATTCCAGTAAAAAAGAGTGAAATTTATAAATTTTAATTTACATTTTAGGAAATTATAAAATTTACTTTTGGAAAAACTTAAAGTTTAGAATATTTAAAAAAAATAGAAAAGTTTTTAAATTTAATTTTATTAATGAAATATCTTAAAAAATTAAATTAAAAATAAGATTTTAAAAATTTAAATTTAATTGTATTAATAAGTAGATTTTTTAAACTTAAATAAAGAACACTTAATAAATTAATAAAAGTTTTTTTTTATTATTCCAACAAAATTTTAAATAAAATTAAAAGAAACTAAAAAAAAATATTAAGAAAAAATTTATTATAAAAATTTTTTTATATATAAAATTAAAAAATAGTTTCAAAGCGATAAAAGTTAAATTTAGTTATTTATAATTTAACTATAAAAATTGAATTGCATTAAAGAAATTAATTATTTTGCTTGAAATATAAATTTTTCTATAGTTAAGGTATAAATAAGTTTTTATAAAAACTGTAAAACTTTTATAAATTAATTATATATTAAAATATAAAGAGAAATTAATGATTTAATATAAAAATAGAATGCGTCAAAGAGAATTAATTATTTTGATTAAAATATAAATTTTTTTTATAATTGCAATAAAAAATTTTTATAAAATTTGCAAAATTGTTATAAAAAATAATATTAATTAATATTTTAAAACAAAATTACTATTTAATTATTTAATTTGGATTGCGGTATAGAATATTAAATAATTTAAAAAAAGTATAAATTTTTTTTATAATTACAACAAAAAAATGTTTTCAGCTATAAATTACGAAAATGGTATGAATTAATATTTCGATGTAAATTTTACGATTTAATTTTGAACTAAAAGTAATTATTTTTTCTAACTGAAGTATAAATTTTTTTAAAAAAGAAACAATTAAAAATGTTATAAAAATTATAAATCAATATTTTACAACAAAATTAATAATGGAGTTATAAAAATTGATTTGCATTACAGAAAATTATTCAATTTGATTAAAGTATAAATTTTTATTATTATTACTACACGATATACAATGGAAAGCTTTTACCTTTTGTTGGTTTTATTTTATTATAATGTTATCTATTATATTTATAAAATTATAATAAAAATTTGATTTTAAATTTTTTATATCACATTTCATAAAAAGTCTTGTATTTATTTATTATTACTATAATGAAAAAATCACATTTCTTTTTTCATTTTATTTTATTATTATATTTTTTTATGATTTTTTTTATGAAAATTATTAGCATAAAATTACAAAAATATTTTGAAAAAGGTCTCGCAAAGTAAAAAATTTCCTACATAAAGTTTTAGAAAATTTACTTCAAAGTAATTTCATTTTTTAAGAAATTAAAAATTTACTGCAATATAATTTTTTGGTTAAAAAAATTAAATTATAAAAGAAAGTTATGTAAATTTACTTCAACGTAATTTCATTAAAAAACTAAAGAGTTTACTTAAAGTATTTCTATGTATTTTACAACTAATTTATGGAATAAGTTTTAAAAATTTACTTCGAAGTATATTTATTTAATAAATAAGAACATAAATAAAAGTTTTATAAAATTTACTATAACAGAATATTATATAATTAAAATAAAAATTATAAATAAAAGTTTAAAGGAAACTAAAAACATTACTTAATGTACTTTCATTTAATTAAAAATTGAAGTTATAAACCCAAAATTTTTTTCAATGCAATTTCTTTTACTAAAATTAAATTAATAAGCAAAAGTTTTATAAAAATTTTCTGCAATGTAAATTTTTTATTACAAAATTCAAAATTATAAACATGAAAATCTAAAAAACTTAAAAATTTACTTCGCTGTATTCTCCTATATATAAAAGTTAAAATTATAATCATTAAATTTTTAAAAACTGTAAAATTTACTTTAAAGCAATTTCGTTTATTTAGAAAGTAAAAATATTAAAATCTTTTTAATAAATAAGAAAATATCTTTTATGAAGTTTATATGATTATAGATTTTAGTTATAACTAACTTTTATAGAGGCAGAGTTAAAAAAAAATCAAAAAAATTAAAATTTATAAAAAGAATAAATTTAAATAAAATAAAAAAAAGATGAAATTAAAAAATTGACTTTTTTATAAGAAATTTATAAACTTTTTAAAAAATTAATAACTAAACTAGAAATTAAATTTTCACACATTTTAGTAAACTGATAAACTTTTAAAAAAATAAATAAAAGGTATATAAAAAATCTAAACTTTTTTATAAGAAATTAATACTTCAAAAATCATTATGAACCGGAAATTAAAATTTTAAATTTTTTTAGTAAAAGGTAAAACTTTCATAATAAAATTTTAATTTTTCAGTGAAATTTGTAAACTTTAAATAAAAATATTATTGAATAGTTATTAAAAAAATATAAATTCTAAAAAAAACCAACTAAAAATTAAAAATTATAATCTTAAAAAAAAAATTATATTTACTAAATTATAAACATTTTGTTATTAAAATAACATATTTAAATATTTATTTATAATGTATTAAAAAATTGTAATATAACAAAATTTACAACAAAAAAAATTAAAAATTTACTTTTAATTTTTTATATAAAACTTACAATTCACGAAGATTGAAGAGGCCTTTAAAGCACAACTCACCAATAAAAGAAAGTTCATTATTTCCCAGCCATCTACAAATTATAATCATAAATAAATAAATAAAAATCCTAATTTTCTAAATTAGTTATAAAATTTAGATTTTATGCATTAAAATTTATTTACTTGTTTTGTTAAAAAGCCCTCTTAAAATAGTAATTAAGAAAAAATTTAATTTCTATTAATTATTATTATTAAAATTTTACATTCTATATATTAAATTCTGTTTACTTATTTTGTTTGAAATTCATCAACGACTTAAAAAACAATCTTATTTTTTATTAGTCATCTTCAAAACAAGAATTTCTAATTAATAAAAATTAATTTCTAGAAATTTAAATTATTATCTAACAAACTTCACAATTTCATTATTAAATTAAATATATTTCTTTTTCTAGAAATTCATCTATAGATAAAAAATTATTCTTATAAAAATTAAGTAATTCCTATCTCGTGTTAAAAAAAAGAGATTCATCATACTTCAGGCATCTTCAAAATATATTAATTTATAGTTAATTTATTTTTTATATATTATTATTTAAACAAACCACAGTTCCTCCTTCAAATTTTATTTATTTTTTTAGGAATTCATTTAACAACTCAATAACTCTCATAAATATATAGTAATTCCCAATTTTGATTGAACAAAAAAGTCTTCATTATTATCCAGTCATCTTCACATCATAAAAATTTATAATTAAAAAAAATTCTATAATTAATTATTTAACAAATTTTACATTTTCTATTGGATTTTATTACTTTCTTTTTTTAAAAAATCTCTTAGAAAATTAAAAATTTTTAAATTTTGATTAAAAAAGAATTATAATATTTTTTCCAGTCATCTTTAAAACAAGAATTTTATAGTCACGATTCTTTGTGATAATTTATTTGTTTGTTTTGTTAGAAATTCCTCAATAAAAAAAATCTTCGCATAAAAATTTAATCTTTACCCATTTTATTTAAAAAGAGGAATTTATTTTTTTCAAATTATCTTCAAAACATAAAAATTCATAATAAAAAATCTTAATCTCTATAATTTATTATCTAAAGAGATCATAATTTTGTATTAAAATTTATTTCTTTCGTAAGAAATTCATCAATAACTAAAATAATCATTTTAAAAAAAATTAAATAATTCTCAATTTTGATGAAAAAAATTTATCATATTCCAATCATCTTCAAATCACAAAAACGCGTAATAGTAAACAAATCTAATTTCGACAAATCATTATTTTACAATTTCTTTATTAAAATTTAATTTAAATTGGTTAACAGCTTATATAGGGAATTTTTGGAAATCAAATGCTTTTCTTTTTACAAGTAAAAAATTTTTACAAAATTTTATTTAATTTTTTTAAATTTATTTTGTAAGAAATTGGATTGCTTGAGAAAAGTTTCTTATAATATATATATAATTCTAATTATTAACTAAAAAAAATTAGTATTTCCTAGTCATCCTTTCTAATAATTTCACATAAAACAATTAATTTACAAATTCTTATCAATAAAATTTACAAATTTACTACTTAAATATATTTTTTTGACTCAAAATTTCTAATGAATAAAAATTAATTATTAACGTACGGCAAGTTTTTGTTAAAAAAAATTTAGCCGCTTAATAATTGCTTATAACAAACATGAAAACTTCCAATTAATTGTAAATTTTTATAAAATTAATTGAGCTTCTTAGAAAATGATAATACTTAAAAATGAAATTATAAATATTAATTAAGCAACTTAAAAGTTTAAAAAGCATCCTGAATTATATTGGCATCTTACAAAAGTCGTAGATTTGTAAGTTTTTCAAAGGTTCCTGCAGTTATTGAAGAAATGTAATTATTGTGTAGATATCTAATTTAATTGAATTTAAAAGATTATTTACTTTTTGGTTATAAACAACTACTTAATAGTTTTTAAAAATTAACTTTTCTTATGAAATATATACATAAAAAAATTTAAATTTGTATTAATTTAAAAAGTGGTTTTTTTAAATTTATTATTTAAAATTTTGCAACTAATTAATAAACCTGACAAAACATATTCAATTTTAAAAGTTAATTTATAAAAAGTTGACCGAAATATAAAAGGATACTTACAATTTAACTAAACAAGAAAGATTGTTAAACAAAGTTTGCTTTATTCCTTTAATTTCATTATAACCAAGTACTCTTTTTATAAATAAAAGACATAGCGAGTACTTAAAATTTAACTTTCGTCTATGAAAATATGCAGTTTACAGAGTAGTTAAGGAACTAGAAAATTGTTCTGAAGATGGGACAGTTGTGAGGGCGCACTGTGATAAATCCCTTTAAAAAAAAAAAAAGTTTTTATATGCTAAACAAAACGCATAAAGTTGGTTAACAAATTTTATTTCTATTTTGTGAATAAGTTTAAAAAAGTAAAACCAGTGAAAAAAAAGTCCTAATAATAATATAGAGATCTTTTGTTACTTTCAAATTAGAAGATAATAAGGAGGCTTGCTTTCCTTTTTTTTTAAAGTATAATTTTTGAAGGATAGTCTGCTTCTATACTTTTTAAAAATTGCGAGAAATAATAGAGAAACGCTTTGTTAGTTGCGAAGACTCGATATGATAAGTTCTAACAAAACGTTCTTCAGTGTAACAGTAATTTGTTAAAGCTTATAAAAGTTTTTTTTTTTTAATACTATATTGTATAAAGTTTTTTTTAATAGTAACAAAGTTCAATCCTTTAATAAAGACTATAATAGATTGGTAATTCTAAGCAATACTTTGATGTACGTAATAACAACGCATTCATAAAGTAAAGATGGTTTATGCTCGTACATATAAAAATATTTACTTTAAAAATGAGCCTACCTAAAACTTTTTATAACATAAAAAAAAAACCTATCTTACTTACTTTTTAGTAATGTATAACAAATAAAAATAAACTTTTTTTATAACTGGAAATAAAAAGCAATTATGAGAATAATAGTAGAGAATAATAAAAATGTCATCTACTAATAATTTTAAAACGTTGAAGGGAGACTGTAAGTTATAGATATAAGTTTTTTTTTTTTTTGGAGATCTTTTAACTACTTCCATAAAGTTTTACTTACTGATGATCTCTAGTCTTAGAAATCCGGCAGTGGGATTGAGGCTTAATTTTTATTATAGTAAATAATAAAAAAAACAGTAGCAGTTTTAGTTTATTCATAATTTATAAATAAAAAAATCAATTTGAAAAGCACTTAAAGAGGAAAACGATGCTTTAAGTATATTCGCGTAACTACTGCTCTACAACTACTTCGTACCTACTGGATAATAATAATCTTTTACGTTTAAGCAAACTTTTTTATTCGTGATAGGAGTTCAAAATAATCAACTTCATACCATAATAATGCGGTTTTTATTAAAAAAAAAAATAGTTAACAACTGAAACATCCAAGAAATTATTAAATATTCTAATAACGACGTTTTATATGAACTTTTACTATATTTTTTATCTTCAGTTCCTTCTTTGTAGAAATGCAATTATTATTAATAACTGCTACGAGATAGTTTTTTTTTTAGTAACTTAAAAGTTAATTTAATAATGTGCAAAAGTTATGTATATATAATGAAGCTTCTCTCACATTTGCTTTCATTTCCTTATTAAAGTTTAATATTATCTTATAAAACATTTATACTTGATATTAAGTGGTAATAACTTGCTACTATAGTAGACAAAGTAATTTTTAATGTACTTAAAAAGTTTCCTTTATCAAGTTACTACATATATAAATATGATCAATGAAATGGATTGGAAAATAATGGCCATATAATAAAGCTAGCTTAATTTTAACGAGCTAGTCTTCAACACAAACTTCTACTTAAATTTTGATACCATCAAAAACATTTAAATATACTCTCATTTTAGTAAGTTGGCTAGTGAGTTGAACTTTTCTAATTATACCGTTAACATAAACTTGCTATAAGTCAGTAGTACCCAACTAAAGATTGCTTATTTCATAGTTGAACTTAATATTTTTCAACTAAAAGTTAGAAATTACTAAGCTAAAGTAAAACCGCTTTATAAAAGTGTTTATTCTTTATAATAGTAAGAATGGTAAGTAAAAAGACTATAAAATACAGATTAGCTTTGCTTGTAAGCTAATTCAGTTCTGTTGTAGCAATTGCTCTCCAGTTTACCAAAAACAGAAATGGTGTACATTTTTCATTTCTAATAACTTTTTAAAGTACTTGCCTTATTAACTGTATAAGAAAAACTGGAAACAAACAACAAACTAATAGTCATTATTTTATAAGATATATGTTTTAGCGTTTGAACATAGAAAAAACTAATAAATTAAGTAATATTATTTATAGATACAGTAGATGCAGAGTATATATTTTATAAATAAGCTATAATTTTTAAGTCATTTAGCAATATTTTTTATTAAATCATGTTTCCTCCTTTCTACAAACTTAGATAACGCTAGAAAAGGGTTTCTGTACTTAGTTTTAAATAAATTTTTTGCGTTTGAAGCGAGTTCATAATAGAAACTATACGTAACCTCTATTTTTAATACCTTTTTTTTTTTTACGAAACTTTTCTATACCACTTTAAATAATTTTTTTCTTTTTATAACTTTCTAAATTTTTATTCCAAATAATGTTTACAGTTTAAAGTTTTTTTGTTATAATTTTTTTTAAAGCGTTCTATGCTTTCAATTATAGTTTATAAAATTTTTAATTATAAATACTACCTTTTTTATTTAAAATCTATTTGTAGTAATTATGCCATAAAATTATGTTTAAATTTGGCTAATAAGTGTACTAAAATTTACAAATCGTGGGGATATAGTATAAGGAACTGCATACTAACAAAATTGCTAAGTTTTGTTGATGCTTATTCTTTTAATTTTTTCCACGCCTATAATATAATAAAGCAAGAGCAAAATTACTAAAGTTTAACTGAAATGCTAGCTAAAAATTGACGCTTGCTACTATTTTTACAAACTTTGGGAAAATTAGGCCCAACCAAATTAGATTTTTCAGCCCAAAGAAATTGTTCGAATGTTACAATTTTAGCAGTTATTTCCAATCGCATTAAAGCTTTGAAAACAATTTAAAGTTCCTAGTTTGCAAACATCAAAAATTTTTTTCAACTTGTGCTAGTTATTTAAAAGATTTCTAAGTATTTTTTTTAATGTTCTTATATACATATATAATAAAACTTCAGAACTTTTGACTTTTCTTTTGTCTACTTCGTTTCGCTGTCGAACATTGTGCTAATTGAATTGTAAAAAAAAATTAGGGGCGAACTACTTATTTAAAAAGAATAAATTTATATCCGCGAAAATTGGTCGTCTCCTTGTTTTTAATATGTAATTTTTTTTTATAAATGTTAACTTTATACAAGATACATTGCTTCACATTATCCCTGAAAAGACACATATATTTGTATGTCATTTTATATAAATTTCATATATTTACAATATATTTAAACTAATTTATGTACTGCTGTGAATACTTGGCATTCACGCTGTTACCAAGCTTACCCAATCCTAGGACATTCTAAGGAACCACAGAAACACGGCCCCTCCGCCATAATTCACATTATTGCGAAAAGATGCTTTTAAAAAGACCCATTTTGCTTTTTGAGCAGTTAGACGTTTCAAGGAAACTCTGGTTCTATAAATGTAAAGATTGCCAAGAATTTAACACAAAAATAAGGTAGAAATAATAAAAATTAGTAGCATTTTCTAAAACTTGAGGAAAAAATATGAAAAAAATTTTCCTTATAATTAGAAGAGCTTAAAATAAATAAATAATAAGGTAGAGCAAGAATTTTAAGAAAATGATGCAAACTTGAAATTGAGGGCAAGAGGGGGATTTCATGGTAATAATATTAACAAGCCATGTAGGAAGTACAGAAAATATTTACTTACTGACTCAGAGAAAATTGATCTAACAGTTCCAGTAGCAAAAAAAAAATTCTTAAATAAAAGCACTTTTAAATAAATTAAAGAAGGAACCAATAGGTGCGTTGATACACACAACTAGAAAAAGAAAAAGAAAAGAAAAAACAAGAAAAAAGTGCTTATTATTTAAAAGTTCATATAAGTCTTATGTGTACCTTAAATGACTATTTAGTTGGATTCATTTTTCTAAATAATAATAATAATTTTCACATGGAAATATATGCGTTAACTATTTAGCATTATAAATTCCGAATGTAATTTCACAAATAGATTTTTTATCAACCACCATACATAAATCGGTTTACCAGTTTGGTATACTGTGAACTAGGAATTTCTTAGTTAAAAAGCCAGCAAGCATTTCCTTAGTAGGGATATATTATACCAATATTTCCCCTTTCCAATCTCATTTTTGGATTGTTGGCAATGTACATACTGGGTTGATTATTAACTTGTATGTTTATTGAAGACACTTTACTTTAAAGTCCAGTTTCCATAGCACTGAGAGCGCCCATTTATACTCTTAATAATATTTCCCGTAGCGTTAACAAACAATTATTAATGTAGAGGAATTGGACTTACATACTGCTTCCAAGCCATAACCTGCATTCAAGTAGAATTGAATACTGGGTTTATCCTTCCCCGAATACCGCATCCATATAGTATCGTTTAAAAATCTAATTAAGGTGCTGTGACAACTTGTCCATGCCAACTACACCTGGCTATTGTAGCGATCCTACTAACTCCGGTATGGGTAATGTTCGGCAGTTGACTCCCGCTTTCCCAGTGTTATGTTGTGCAAAGGTATTTTACTATTTCAACTCATTCTTTTTGTGGTTGCATAAAAGATCATCGATCAACTTTACTTGGGTCAATTAAAAATGTTCTTCAAAATAAGCAAAATTTAGGCCTAGAAAGACTAAATTGAGGGCCTTTGTAATCCCATCAATTTTATCTGTTACATCTCATGTTTAGCTCTCTTCGTTAGTGTATACTTTAAAATCATCTCATAGCTTATGACTATCACTGCTGAATTTTCCCGACGATTATAAAAATAAGCAAGGTTCATTTTAATCCCTTTGGAGCGAGTTTATTTAGCTTTTAAACTATATATTTATACCTTAATAATCCGGCTTGTTTTGTACTGTATAACGCCTTTACTAGTTTAAGTCAATTTTCCATTAGCTGAAAGGTGAATTATTAAAAAAAAAAGGGAATTTTTACATAAATGGTGCAGTCCATGTCAATAGTGCTATTTTGCTTCAAGTTACAATCGTCGGTAGCTAATTTGATGTGATCATGCTTCGACAATTCTAATCGCTTCCTGAGAAATTAGAGGGGGAAATCGTTTTATATAGTTCATCCCCTTGATTTAAGTAAATCCTCGCCCACATAAACTGGGTTTTAGCCTCCTTGGCTTTACCGAAATTTTCCAAGTGTTCTGATGCCTCGTAACCTTTCAAAAATCAGCCAGTTATAAGGCTTTAACTTCTGTTAGCCTCGAAAACTTCCATTCCTCAAAGAACAGCTTCCTGGAATGTTCTTGAGTACTGATCAATAGCAACTTTGCCGTTGTTCGACTCTTGTATTTCCTTCTATCAAAAATAAGGGTGTGTGTTTTCTTCCAATATACAACTTATATATATTTTGCACTGCCCCTGAAAACCACTTTGCTTTTCAGCTCTTTTAAGAAAAAACCAGGATGTATATCAACCCCGGATCCAATGCGAAACATACTTCTTTCTTTGTGGTTTTATCTTCGCCAGCGGAGATTCTCGTCTCTTCTTGACCAAAGTAGTATTCAATATTGGGGACACTCAAATTAAGTTAATAATAAGAAGTTAGAGACTTTTAAGGTCATAAGTTATACCTTTCTGGTTTTTGGTGAAATTTTACCGTAGCTTTCATGCCTGTAAAACACAGATTACCAAACATATGTATGCGTTTATCTTTGTATAATCGTAAGAAATTTCTCATATGTATTTTTGTTATAAATACAGCGTGGTTGAGAGCTTCAGCCCAAAAAGTGACCGCCCTATGGATCATGGTGCTCCATAGTTGTGTTATGCGATGGTGTTTCTGAGGACCGGAACGACTGCTTTATCTCTTTCAGATGCATACATCTCGGAAAACCAAATGGGTGAACTCCATTACAAATCCTGAGTGCAAGTTTTTTAAATGCAAAGACAATACCAAAGTTTCATTCAGAAATTTTGTAATATACGTAAAGGTAAAGACCCATGACTGGTTAAAATAAACTTCAAAACAGATGGTACCATGATGTAGAATAGATTAAATAATAAAGTATTTACTAATTTGGTTGGCGTTTGTATAACTCTATATTAAGTAGCTTTCCTTTTTTGTCTTATAAAAGTTATGTTCATAAGGCATTCCTTACTCGCTAAAAGTCGAACTTTCTAAAGAAGCGTGTAAAGCTTCGCTCTCTCTAGTGTGGTAAGGAAACTATTTATAAGAAAAATTTAATGCAATTTATAGTTTTGAAGTTCTATAACACAAAAATAAAATTATAATGCAAAGTTAAAAATGGAGTAAAAATTAATTAAGTTAATAAAACTTGCTATTTTATATTATTAGAAAATGTTTTTATGATTTTACCTAATCATAAACACAAAATGCAGTACACCGAAAAACTTATATTTTTAAGAGAAACTCTGAAATGAATCCATAACTATGAATGGAAAAGGCTAATATGGTAAAATAAAAAAATTCATAGTGAGCATGTAAAGAAAATATTTTTATAAAGAGAAACAGCTTTTTTTCATATAAAAAATAAAAATTTGTTAATTTGTAAACTGCCTTTTCTTTTTTTCCAAAATTAATTTTTTCCTAATATTTAGATTATTTGTTATAATGAATTCTTGATCTTATTTGCTAAAAAGTATAAATTTTTTAGCTGTAACTTGTGGTGGTAACGATCAGTCATTCTTAAGATCGAGGTGTGTTTTACTTTATACATAACCTCTGTTGCTACTTATCCGCCTGTGTAAGTACAAAGAATATTCAAGTAGATACGAGGTTGCCCAGAGAAAACTTCTCTGAGGGTTAACAGAAAGTTCTAAGAACTTTTTTTTACTTAAAAATAAGGCAATTAACTGTGTAAGCTTAATACATGGTTTCACAGCAATTGAAGCCTGACGTAGGATCTTTGGTCACTTAGCAATTAAAAGTTTCGCTTTCCTTGATTATCACTTTAATAATGCATGCCCAACTTTGTAAATGCAATTATACTTGAAAATTATAGTTTTTGACTTTTTCCCTTTAGTTAGTTAAATATTATTTTGGATTATTTTGCAGTTGCCAACTAACAGAAATTAAACTATTAGTAGAATTTTTTGGTAGAATCAGGTATCGTGCGATAAACTTACCAAGTCGAAACTGAAAAAGTCTACCAAAAAGTTTTGAATCCTACAAATTTTGCAAAGTTATAAAAAAAAGTAAAAGTAAATTTGCTGTTACAAGTTTGAAGGGAGCTAGAATTGCTAGAAAATGTTAAGCGTTTAGTCTTTAATTTATTCTTTAGTTACGTTAAACATGACAGAAGTGATTTTGGTCAAGCTAGGCATGAATGGATGTCGAAATGTTTACATTAAAATGTACCACTACAAGACTATGTTTTTACAGTAAGTATCCAAATCCGTCATACTAAGATATAGATTCGTTTTTATAATTGTCTAAAATGTTAGACGTATTTCTGTAAGTGTTTCAAAAAAATTATTTTTTTGTATATTTTTTTTAATATGGAATACATCAATAAATACAAATATTTGTTTTAGTGTAGTGTAGTGTTTTGTTTCTATGTTTTCGCTAGTGTATATATACTTGAAAAGGTTGAACTTTTAAAATCCCAGCACAACACCATATATTAATGAGGACAATAACAATGTTTGTACTTAATTTTACGTGTTTAATGTAGTTTTAAGTATTTAATTATTGAACACTATATTATTTATTTATATAAAAATTTAATTTTGTAAAAAATTGACAATAACAAGACGAAGAAACGATTCATTTTAAAGTTTAGCTAATTTTATTTGCTTTGAAAACTTAAGAAATAAATTAAAGAAAAAAAGTGAGGAAATTTTTTTAACTTCATTTTGAAACACTTTAAGTACAATGCTAGTAGTATCTAAGTTGATTGAACAATGTGTATAGTGCAATAGCAGACTTGTACGAACAATGCATGACAGTGTCTTACAAAAATATTTAATGTGCAACTGAGACAGTGTTTTCGATAAGAAATTTTAAAATTTTAAAATCATCTTTAAGTAGAATTGGATACCTTCGAGGCAGCTTTAATTTATAAAATAAAATAAACTAGCTTTATTAAAAAATACACACATTGGAATTTTAAAAAAAAAATTATTTAAACTTCAGCAATAAAAATTAGAACTTAAGCTTATTACGGTTTCCTGAGGTTTACAAAAAAAAATTTTTTTAAAGTTTTGCTCAATGAATTTAGCTTCCGAAGAATAAAAAGGGCTACAAAAAGTGCATGATTTTTATAGTAAATTTGTGAACGACCTTAAATTTATTATTTTTTTGAAAATTTTATATGCTTCTACTGTATCTATAATTGTGATCAACTTTATAAAATCTATGTACTACAAAAATATAACTATAAAATGATTATGCAACTTTACTAAATTTCATAACTTTGGAATATTAACTTATTTCTTTGTTTGGTGATTAATAACCTTAATTATAATTCATTAGAAGTATATAGTAAAAGTTATTTTATAATAAACTATACGTCTCTATGTTTTAAAGTGATTTAGTCAGATATATAAAGGAATTTCTTTTAACCTCTTTAACTTGTCTACTTGTAATAAAGTACCAAATTTTATCAAAGACTAGCTTGTAACTAATTTTAAGACTTTATAATAACATGGTCATCATGGTTCATAATTTTTATGTAAAGGTACTTTTAATTTTGTTAAAAATAATCTCGACCGTTTTATATTTTTCTTTAGTTAATAATTACTTACACTAAAATAACTTTTTACTCTTAATGAAGTATAGAAATTTTCCAAAAACCAGCTTATTATTAATATTTAAACTCAATTATTATATCAGACGGATTTTATAGTACATTACTTCCTGTTAACTGCACTCTAATTTTGTTAAAGAAAAAGTTTATTGTTTATTATTGTAGTTTAAAATTACCACTTTATTATAAAAAACAGAAACTAATCACAATGTATACTTGGTACCTCAGAAAGTACCTTAATACCAATATTCTACATTTTTAGTTAATTACCATATTAATATAATAAAGAGTAAACACGAGAGAATAAATATAACTTTTGCACATTATTAAATTAACTTTTAAGTTACTAAAAAAAAAACTATCTCGTAGCAGTTATTAATAATAATTGCATTTCTACAAAGAAGGAACTGAAGATAAAAAATATAGTAAAAGTTCATATAAAACGTCGTTATTAGAATATTTAATAATTTCTTGGATGTTTCAGTTGTTAACTATTTTTTTTTTTAATAAAAACCGCATTATTATGGTATGAAGTTGATTATTTTGAACTCCTATCACGAATAAAAAAGTTTGCTTAAACGTAAAAGATTATTATTATCCAGTAGGTACGAAGTAGTTGTAGAGCAGTAGTTACGCGAATATACTTAAAGCATCGTTTTCCTCTTTAAGTGCTTTTCAAATTGATTTTTTTATTTATAAATTATGAATAAACTAAAACTGCTACTGTTTTTTTTATTATTTACTATAATAAAAATTAAGCCTCAATCCCACTGCCGGATTTCTAAGACTAGAGATCATCAGTAAGTAAAACTTTATGGAAGTAGTTAAAAGATCTCCAAAAAAAAAAAAAACTTATATCTATAACTTACAGTCTCCCTTCAACGTTTTAAAATTATTAGTAGATGACATTTTTATTATTCTCTACTATTATTCTCATAATTGCTTTTTATTTCCAGTTATAAAAAAAGTTTATTTTTATTTGTTATACATTACTAAAAAGTAAGTAAGATAGGTTTTTTTTTTATGTTATAAAAAGTTTTAGGTAGGCTCATTTTTAAAGTAAATATTTTTATATGTACGAGCATAAACCATCTTTACTTTATGAATGCGTTGTTATTACGTACATCAAAGTATTGCTTAGAATTACCAATCTATTATAGTCTTTATTAAAGGATTGAACTTTGTTACTATTAAAAAAAACTTTATACAATATAGTATTAAAAAAAAAAACTTTTATAAGCTTTAACAAATTACTGTTACACTGAAGAACGTTTTGTTAGAACTTATCATATCGAGTCTTCGCAACTAACAAAGCGTTTCTCTATTATTTCTCGCAATTTTTAAAAAGTATAGAAGCAGACTATCCTTCAAAAATTATACTTTAAAAAAAAAGGAAAGCAAGCCTCCTTATTATCTTCTAATTTGAAAGTAACAAAAGATCTCTATATTATTATTAGGACTTTTTTTTCACTGGTTTTACTTTTTTAAACTTATTCACAAAATAGAAATAAAATTTGTTAACCAACTTTATGCGTTTTGTTTAGCATATAAAAACTTTTTTTTTTTTTAAAGGGATTTATCACAGTGCGCCCTCACAACTGTCCCATCTTCAGAACAATTTTCTAGTTCCTTAACTACTCTGTAAACTGCATATTTTCATAGACGAAAGTTAAATTTTAAGTACTCGCTATGTCTTTTATTTATAAAAAGAGTACTTGGTTATAATGAAATTAAAGGAATAAAGCAAAATTCGTTCAAAAAGTTTCATCTTTTATCTAGTTTGTAAGTTTAATTATACAAACAAATTAGTTAACTACGTGTATAGTTAATAATTGAAATAAAATCATTTAATGTGGGATTTCATTAAACAGAAATTTTTTATAATAATTTTCTTGATTCTCAGTATTTTAAGTAAAGAGTTTACAGTAAAGTTACTTAGAAAAAATTTTAAAAACTTTTGTTTTATAATTGAAAACTAATGAAATTTGCTTTTTATCCTTCCCAAAAAAAATTTTATACCTTTCGTATAGGTCAGTTCTTTAAGTAAAAATAGTTTTTAGTAAATTTAATAATCGTATGTTTTTTATTTGAAACTAAGGAAATTTGGATTTCAACAATCTGAACTTTTTTAAAATACTTTTCGTATTGTCCAGCAAAATAATTTAGAAGTTTTTAGTATTTTTTACTGATTGGAAAATTTTTATAATTGATCGTTTGTTTTCTTACTACCGAAACTTTTGATTATTTTTATAAACTAATTTTCATCTTTTTAAAAAAGATATTTAAACAATAATTCTATCTCTTCGATAGCTGCAGGAGGTTTTGAAAGACTGACAAATTTACGACTTTTGTAAGACGGCGGCTCGTTTTTAATTTAAAATCTTAATAAACTCGGGTTTTGTACTCGAAATTGTTTAACTTTGTATTAATATTTAATAATTTTAAATTTAATTTAAAATTTTTAAAGATGGTTGTAAAAACAGTCTTTTATATTAAATTTAATATAAAGTAAAAAGATTTCAAAGTATTTATTTTAAGTTTTTTTTAAGATGGCTGGGAAATAACCTTCTTACTTCTATTAGTCGATGCTATTTCAAAAAACTCTCTAATCTTCGTGACTTGTAAGTTTTCTTATAGTAATTAGAGGTAAATATTAAAAAAGTTGCTTAAATTATAATTTAACTTTTCACTATAAATAGTGTTTTGAAAGATTTTAATTGCATTTGATGCTTTTTTTAAAAATTTTCCTTAAAAAAATTTGTTTTTAATTAAAGGATCTCTCCTTTTTTGTGTTTGAAAATAATTTTTAAATTACATTAAGAGATCTTTAATTCACTTTTGCTTGCTTTACTTTCGTGTATTTTCAATCATTCTAAGTTTTTACTCTATTATTTTAATTAAAATTTTTTAATAAAACTTTATTATTAAAAAAAGAAAATAATTTTATTTTTTTACTTTAATGATTTGTAAATATTTATATAATTATTTTGTAATTTAGAGCTTAAAAAACTTTTTTTGGGATAATTTTTATATTTATTATTATAATTTGAATTTTTATAATTTATTATTAAAAGTAGTTTTACTTGCTATTTTCATAAAGTTTAGATTTAAAGAATTTATTTATAAAATAATTATATTAATTATTTTTTTAATAAATAAAATTCTTCTACAAAAAGCCAATCTTTATTTTCTAAAAATAAATTTATCTTTTATTTTATAATAAAATTTTAAATTAAAATTAAAATTTTTTTTAAAATTTCAAATATTTTTCTAATTTTTTTAGAATAAATTTTGTTTTAGAATTGTATATATATATTTTAATAATAAACTAAAAATAATTTATAAAGTAGTTTTACTTTTCACTCAAAAAATCAAATTAAAAAATTATTTTAAATAAAATTTTATTTATAAACTTTATTTACTTTTTAATTAAACTATTTTTAATTTACGTTTATAATAAAACAATTTTAAACAACAAAGAAAATTTAAATTTTTTATGAAATTGATTTTTTTTGTTAGTATTTGTAAAAAACTTTTTAGTTTTACTTGCTATTCTTGTGAGTTTTTAATTTATAAATTTATTATAAACTTATTTTAATTATAAATTCACGCAATACAATTCTCTAATTATCGAATTTTTATAATTAAAATTTTCACAGAATTTAAATAAATTTTTATTTGAACTTAATTATTAATTTTTTTTTAATGTAAATTCCAGATCATTCAATTTTAGATTTTAATTAATTTATTTTAAGTATAGTTTTAGTTATTATAGAATTCATAATTAATTTATTATTTTAATAATTTTAAATATATTTTTTTTAAGTTAATATTTTTATACTTATAAAATTCAGAGCAATTAAATGAATGTTTAAATTAGTTTTAATTAATATAAATTTTAAATTAATTTATTCTAATTATAATTCTCAAAACATTTTTTTTTTATTAAAATCTTTTAATTAATTTCAAAATTATTTTTCTATAATATTTTTTTTAATAATAAATTTTATAGCACTTAAATTAAAATTTAAGTTGATTTGTATTAATTATAGTTTTAAATTTTATAATTTTTTATTTTTTTGGAATTATTTTTTTTTAATAATAAAATTTCAATCATTCAAATATAAATTTTATTATTATATAATTTACAATTATGTTTATTAAATTTGTTATTTAATAATAATTATTATTTTTAAATTCTTTTTTAATTATAAATTTCAGAGAATTCATATAATTTGAATTAATTTATTTAATTTATAGCTCGCTTTATAATAAATTTTTCATAATTAATATATTTTTTATCGATAATATTATTCTTTTTTTTTTGTTATAATTACTTATGCACAACGTATTTTGCTTTATAAATATTATTTTTAATTTTTCTTTAAACATTTGTATAACGTATTTTACTATTATAAATAAATAATAATAACAAATAACTAACTTAAGAATAATTATAATATTTTTTAAAAAATATAAAATGAAACTTTTTAATTAAAAAAAAATATATGTATATATTTTAATATACTTCTTAAAGAATTAGAATCTTTTTGCGACATATTTAATATCAAAAAAATAACATAAAATAATATTTTCTGTAAAGTTTTAATAGAACATTTAATTTTTATTAAAACTTTTTTTTAATTGTAAAATTCTAGGTTATAAAAATTAATTCCAATTTATTAATTTTTAATAAATATATTATAAGTTTTTAGTTTCTAATTTAAGAACTTCAAATAATTGCTTTAATTATTTTATATATATATATAACTAAATTTTTATTAATATAAAATATTTTTAAAAATCAAATCTTTAGATCAAAATTTTTTTTATAGTGAACTTACAAAAATTTTAATTATTTTATTTTAAATCGTACACTTAAAAATTTATATAAAAATTATTTTATTTCCTTTTTTTTTTTCTAGTAAATTTTACAGCACTTCTACGCGATTCGTGCCATTAATTTTTTTAAAATTAGATAAAAAGTTTTAAATTTTTATTGAAAATTTAAAAATAAAAATAAAATTAATTAATTTTATTTATATTTTTAGAAAACTAATATTTTTTATAAAAATTTAGAGCAATTTGACACTAAATTTACTATAATTTTGAATTTACTATCCTTAACTTTAAGTTCTAAATTTTTATTAAAGTTTAAGAATAAGATATAAATTAACTTATTTTTTTATACTTTTATTAGAATTAAAAAATTTTTAATATAAAGTTAAAGCATTACTAAAATTAAATGTTAAGTTTTAAATTTTTCATTAAATTTTATAAATATAATTTATATTAACTGACTTTAATTATTTTTTGAATAAAATAGTGTAAATAGCAATTTAATTTTTATAAATGAATTAATATACTACTAAAAATTTCGAAGCAAATCTCGATCACTCCATTAATTTTTTCTAATTACTTTTTCTACATTATCCTTTTTTGAAAACTTTTATTAATTATATATATTTTATATTAATAATAAATTTTTATTTTTTATTATATTTATGTATAACTTTTATTAGTTATTTATTTTTATATGTAAAATATTATTACAATTTATTATAATATTTTTGTTAAAAAACATTTTTTTATAGTTATTTTATATATAAAAGTGCATTTAAATTTTTAATAAAAATCAAGAATAAAAGTTAAATTAATTTATTTTATTGATACTTCTAAAAATTTACTTTGTTCAAAAAATTTAGAGCATTTCAACTCTGCAACTTTAAAAATTTTAATAAAAATAAATTATATAACTTAAATTACCGTAATAAAATTTAGTAATTTAAAAATATTTGAAAGAAATTAAAAATTTTAAAAAAAAACCTTAAATTATATATAAATAAATTTCTTAGTTTTAATTATAAAAATAAAATTGAATAAAAAATTATTTAAATGAAATAAATTTTTCGAAATAAAATTTGAATTATATATATAAAAAAAATATATATTACTTAAATCGTAAAAAATAATAAAATTTAGTAATAAAATATTTAAATGATACAAATTTTTTCGAAATAAAATTTAAATTATGTAATAAATATATATTATAAAATTTAGGAGTAAAATATTTAAGTGAAATAAATTTTGTAGAAGTAAAATTCAAATTAATAAAAAAATATATAAAATATAAAATTTAGGGACAAAGATATCTAAATGGAATAAATTTTGTAGAAATAAAATCTAATAAAAAAAATTTAATAAAATTAAATTTTATATCCTAAATTTTTTATTAAATTCAAAAATTAATTTTAATTATAAAATTAATTTTCAATCGTATTTTTATAATAAATTTTAGAGCACTTCAACACAATTCAATTCAGTCTATTGAAATTTCTTCTTTTGCCGATTTGCGAGAGCTGCGCACCTTGTAACAAAAAAAAATCAGTTTTACTTATAACAAAATTTCAAAGTTTCACCTTAAGAAAAAATTATTTCCTTTTAATATTTTTTTTTCCTTATAAAAACTTTTATATCTTTTATATAAATTATTATTTGAAATTTAGTAATTCCAAAAACTTTCGGGTTTGCTTCTCTGAGCGTTAAAGCCTTTTATGATTTTCTTAATTTAATTAAATTTTTTATTATACAAAAATTTTATTATAAGAAATTTTAATATTTTTAAATATTTTTTTTTAATAAAATTTACTTCGAAAAAATTCAAAGTTACTTTTTATAAATAAACTTATCTTTTTAATTAAATATATAATAAAATATTACGAAAACTTATATAAATTTATAATGTTTTAGTTAAGAAATTTCTTAAGCACTTAAAAGTCTTAACAAATTTTTTTAATTTATTTTTTAAATATTGTTTATATTATAATTTTTTCAAACAAAATTTTCAATATGTTTTCTAGTATTAAATTATTTTTTATTATAAAAATTTTTATAGTTTTATATTAATGGATTTGAGATTAGCTTTCAGATATTTGATTTTTTTTAATTAAATTAATAAAGAAATATCATAAAAACTTTAATATATAAATTTGCTATTATGTCTTTACTGAAAATTTCTTAAGTACTTAAAAAATCTTATGAATACTTTTTTATTATTATACATATTTATTTTTTAAACCAAAAATTGTAATTATTTTTTTTTATTGTAAAATTAAATTTATTTTTGTTACCAAATTTTTTTTTAATATAAAAATTTTTGTTCTAATATAATATATTAAATAAAATTTAAAATTTTCAAAAAATATTAAAAACTTTTATATATAAATTTGCTATTAAAGTATTTCTTAATATTAAAAATTTTGTTTAATTTATTTTTTAGATATTCTTTTTATAATTGAAAATTTCAGTTATTTTTTCATTTTTTAATTAAATATATTTTTGTTACCAAAATTTTCTTAATGTTTTTATTTAGATTATTTTGGTTATAAATATTTACTAATTAGGATTTTTCTATTTTTTTTTTAATAAATTTTTATTATTATAATTTTTTTTAACTGATTTTTTTAATATAAATTCTTTTGATTCTAAAATTTGTTAGAATAAAATTATAATTTTTTAACTTACAGAAATTTACTAAGTAGTACTATAACTTAATTTTTTAAAAATAATATTTACTTTTAGTTTTAATTATTTTATAAAAAATTTTTAATTCTTAAATTTTTATTAATTTTTTTTTGTTAATCATTTCAGTTTATCTTTATTTTAATATAAGAAATAATTGGGAAAAGTATTAATTTTTTTATTACTTTTTTTTCAAGTTTTCTTAATTTATAAATTAAATTTTATTTTTATACACAAAAATAATTAGAAATTTATTAATTTTTTTTTCAAGTTGTAAATATATAAATTATACTTTTTATAATTTTATTATGTTTATATAAAAATCATTTTTTTAAAATTATAAATATTTTTTAATTTTTTTTGTTGTCAACTTATAAATTAAACTTTTTATTATTATTTTATGGCATTAAAAATAATTTTAGAAATTTAACATTTTTCTTTCAGGTTTTGTTAATTTATAAATTAAACTTTTTATAATTAATTCTATTTTTTTATACACTAAAAATAGTTTAGAAATTTTTTTTTTCTAAATTTTTTTTTAAATAAATTTTTATTAAAATTTATAATTTTTTTTTATTCATAAATTAAATTTTACTACTATTTTTATTTTATACATAAAAAATAATTAAAATTTTTTTTTCTATAATATTAATTTTTTTTTAAATCACTAAATTGAATTTTTTTTTTAAGAGCAATAAAAATAATTTAGTAAATTTATTAAATTTTTATATTTTTTTCAAGCTTGTTAATTTAAAAATGAAACTTTTCTTATGATTTTTATGCAGAAAAAAATAATTATAAAATTTAATTTATTTTATTAATAAATTTAATTACATTAATTTTTTTTTCAATTCTTTTTACTTTTCTTTTAAATGTTTTATTAATATAATAATTGAAATCAACCAAAAATCTTTTAACTAAATGTATATTTTTTATTATTTATTTTTAAAAAACTTATTATAATTATCTTTCAATGCAACGAAGATGGCTAACTGGAAATGGACTCAAAACTTTGGATGATAAAATTTTTGTAGGGCTTTGCAACCTTCAATATCTGTAAATTTTTTTTAATAATAAGATTCATTATTATATTTTTTTAATATTTATTAAAAATTATTGTAATATTGTTATTTATTTTTAAAAAGAATTATTATAAATCGTACCACAAACAATAATAATAATAATGAAATACTAAATAATAAAAAATGTATTATAATTATTTTCAAGAATTCTTAATTTTTGTAAAATTTTAAAAATAGTATAATTATTAATGGGAAAAAGTTTATATATAAATTTTAATTAAAATTTTTATTTGCTTATTTAAGATTATTAAAAATATAAATTTTATTATTTTGCATATTAAAATATTTATTTAAAATTTTTATTAAACAAATAATTTATACCTTTTTATTAACTTAAAAAAAAAATTATTATTTTCTAATTATAATTTTAATTTATTTAAAATTTCTTCATATCATAAATTTATTTTTATAATTTTTAATAACTTTGAGATTATTATCAACAAATTTTTTTTAATTTTATTTTAAAAAAAAATTTGTTAAAAATTGATTTCTGAATTTTTTTTAAAATTTTTATTAGAAAAAATTATTTTAATACTTTTTATTAACTTTTATTAATTAATATTAATAAATAAATTTTAATTTATAAAAAATAACAGAAATTATTTTTTATTTTAAATAAATAAATTTTTTTTGTTATAAAATTAATTTCTGGATTTTTTATTAACGAAAAATATAATAATTTATTTTTATATTTTTTGTTAACTTAAAAGAAAAAAATAAATTTAATATTATAAGAAAAAATAAAAATTAAATTTTTAATGATAAGAATAAAATTTTGTTCAAAATGATTCTTTTATTTTATTTTTTAGAAATTTAATTTATTCAATTATTTATTTTACTAAAACAAGTTCTTTTTATACTTTTTATTATTTTAAAAAAAAATTTATAAAAAAATTTATTTCTTATGAAAAAAATATTTATTATTAATGCTTATTAATTAATAAACTTTTTTCTAAAAAAAAAATGTATTACTAAAAATGAAAATGGTAAAATAACTTTTTTAATTTTTTTTATAATCTAAATTTTAATTATTAAAAATTATTATATTATTATATTATTTAAAAAAAAAATTACAACTAAATTTTTGTATTTCTGTTAAACTACATTTTAAAAATTCATCACATTTATTTTTTTATAACCATAAAAAAAATAATAATATTAATTATTAATGAGAAAAAAGTGATTTATAAAATTTGAAATAAAATTTGAAAAATATAAAAATGTTTAGATTTTTTTTAATTATAATCTTAAATTCTTTAAAAAAAATTTATTTTAGTAAGAAAAGTTTTCAAGTAATTTATATTTTTTTATAAATATGAATTTACTATTAAAAAAATAAATTTTTATTTTATATAAAAAAGAAAAAAAATCAATTTATTGGAAGCAAAATATAATTTTCATAACAATAATAAAAATTAATTAGAAAAAGTTAAGTTTATATTTTTTTTATAAACCTGAAATAATTATTACAATTAATTTTAATTAATAAATTTTTAATTTTTTATAAATAAATAAGAAAAATTGATTTTTTTGAAAGCAAAATATATAAAGGAAATAATAATTAATAATAATAAAGTAGAAAAAGTTAAAATTTATTTGAAATAAATTTAATCGAATATATAACTTTTAATATAATTTTTATTATAATATTTGAATTTTTTTTATATAATTATAATTTATTTTCAATAATTTTATTAAAAAAATACTCAAATTACATAATAATTTTTATAATAACAAGATATAAAAAATTTTAATTATATAGTAAAAAACGTTTTTTATTAACTTTACTTGTTTCGTATTTTTATTAAATAATAAATATCAGTAAATCATAAATCGATACTTTTTATAAACAATAAAAAAGTTATTCTATTAAATATTATTAATTAAAATTTTATATTAAAAAAAATTAAAAATTATTAATAAATAAACTATAATAATTAAATTATTGATCTAAAAAGTTTAAACCTTTTCTTATAATATAACTATATTTATATTAAATTCTTAAAAAAATAAATAATATAATATGTATTAATTCTATTCTTGCTTATAACTTTCGATTGTGGTAATTTTCTTTTGTTAATTATTTTTAAAACTTTTCTGGTTTTATTAAAAATTTTATATAATTTCTAATCTTTTAGACTTATTCTGTTAATTATATAATAATTTCTCGTCTATAAATTTTATAATTTTTACAATTAAACCTTTTTTAAATAATTTTTTAAACGTACAAAAAAATTATAAATTTATAATTACTTTATTTCATTTTATTTATAATTTTTAATGCTTAGCGCTCTTGGGGACAACCATATTAGCTCGATTTCAGCGGGAACTTTTTTTTATCTTAGAGAATTAACTTGCTTGTATGTTTTTCTGTTTTATTTATAGAAAAAGTTATACGTTATATTAATTTTTTTATTGAATACAGCAACTTTTCATTGAGATTTGAAAAAAAAATTTTATTTAATTTCTATAAATTTTTTTAGAGATAAAAAATTAAAACTTAAATTTTTATTTATAATTATTTTTTATAAATTAAATATTAGACGACTTTACGGTAACAATCTCACTTCGATTGATGAAGAAATGTTTGCAGGCCTCGATAAACTGGAGGAATTGTGCTTTTTTTATTAACGCAATAATTATAATAATAAGTATAATAATAGTAAGCATAACAAGAATAGACAATATTAGAATAATTATTATAATAGTAATAATTTTCATTAATAATAATGTTCATCAAAATAATTCAATAATAATAATGATTCACTTGTGTACAAATAACCCCTAATAAGGAAAAAGGAATGCACTAATTACACAAATTGCTGCACTTTCGTCGTTATTACTACCACACTATTAACGTTCTTTACATATTAGAAAAGTTAAAAAGTGTTTTTTTAAGGAAACTTTTGATATTTAGCAATACTGACCAGTTTTCCTTTAATTAGGTACCTTAACAATAATAAGCTCCATTATATTGGCACAAATTCTTTCTCGGGGCTGAGCGCTCTCCAGTACCTGTAAGTAGCAAACTTCGCTTTTCTTTCGTTATAGAACCTTTATTTTATTTTTTTAATAACAAAAGTTTAATATTAATACTACTAAAAAAAAGAAATAGTGATAAAATAGATAAGGGAAGGTTGAAAGCGTTAGAAGACTCAGTGCTAAAAAAAGTTAAACAAATAAATTTAAAGAATATTATCAAGTTATTAGAAAAAGTAGTCAATTTCAAACATCTTTTATAGATTAAATTTTACTATTTTAAAATAATTTTTTTAAAAATGGTTTAACATTAAAATAAAACTCGTTAAAAATAGTGTAGTATAAAACAGAGATAAAAAAAAGCATCGCCCAACTAAAGCCTTTATATAAATAAAGAATAGTTTTGACTCCAAAGCGAGTAAAACAATTAAATCTAAATATTTAATAGAGAATAGAAAAAAAAAAGGTATATACATTTCAATCTTCAGTTATTAACCTTTTAAAGGTTATTAAAAAGTTTATTATAATTACTTATCTGATAAAATAATTTGGACTATTTATAAGTTTCTCAGTAAAATAATTTAGTCAAGCCTTTATTAAGCGTAAGACAAAATAACTTTAGGATCACAAGGATGGAAAAGAAGAGGTACAGTGGTAATAATAGCAGGCTGGAAGTAGAAACAGGGCACACAAGTGGATAATAGCGTTGATAAAAAGAAAAGTTCTTTATATAAATTGTTTATAAGCTAAAAATGTTTATGGTTTACCCACAATAAATGTATATGTTAAAAAGTTTAATTATAAGCAAATTCTTTATCTTAACCAATTTTTTACAAAAATATTCAAAAAAAGTTAAGTTTTTGATATATAATATATTAATAAGGTAGAACTGCAATTGGGTTGCTCACAATAATAGTATATGTTTAAAAAGTTTGAACATAAGTAAATTACCTATCTTACAAGGTTTCTAACAGTGTAAATAATAAATTGAACAATTTATATCTAAGACGCTGAGGAATCAGAGAATATCTAATTTACTCACAGTAATAGTATATATAAAAAAGTTAATACATGCAAATTACAAGCTTTGGTCGTGTGGAACAAGTTAATAAGATTATTAGCGTAGAAAGATTTATTTTAATAAAATATTTTAAAAAAGGCGGAACGAGTCATTAACCCACTTAAATGCTAACTATTAACTATTTTATAAATAAAAGTTGGTAATTTCTAAGAAATGCCCGAACTTCGCAAACATATTCACTTATACTAGATGCAAAAATTATTAGAGCGTTACTGTGTTATTTTATAGGATTTGTAATATAAAATTAACTTTTACAGATTTATTTAACACTACTACCTCTTCGTCTTCTTTTAATATCTTTAATAAGAATTTTACAATAATTAGTATATTCTTGCAAAGCTTATCGGATACCATTGTTATTATTTTCAAGCTAATAAGTTATCGTTTTAACCTTTATTATAAATTTTAAACTTTTGAAAAAAGCAGAAAAAAAGTTTTATAATATAACAAAGTTGTTTTTCTTTAATTTGTATGAAGTAAATGTTGGTTGCCTCACTTAAAATGTTAATATTGGTTTGGTTACAATATATACATTATTTACTTTAGTTTACTCAAAATGTTTGAGAGAAAGTTATAACTTCTAATAGATGACTTACTAACTTTTTTTTAAAAACTTTCAAATATCCACCTAATCACTTATTTCCTACCCTTATTACAGATTATAAAGTTGAAAACAAACTAAACCAATTAAGACAATTATGATTAAAATAATAACCATCTACTGTTTATTTATCTTTAAAGTTTTTTTTCGAGACTTAAAGTTTTCTACCTTAAAATTGTTACAAAAAAGTAATGTTATTTGCTTATTGTTTACATAAGAAAGTAAAGATATATTGATTTAATATATATTAACCTAATTAACTTGGTAAATAAAAATATTGTTTTACGTTCTAAGTCAACTAAATTATTTACTAACACGAAAATTACAAAATTCCATTCTTCTTGAACATTCAAGAAATAATCACTAGTTGTTTAATAAGATAAAAGTTGGCTTATCTATTTTTTTAATAAGTGAGTCAAAAAGATTACTATATTTTATAATATTTTTGTAACAATGATATCTTTCCCATATATTAAAGCGATAATTTTCAAAATAAAAATAACCAAATTCAACTTAAAAAAAGCATAACAAGGACATTTCTTAACTCTCACCGATAGATAATATTCTTCTAGAAAATCAGAGTAAGAAAAATAAAGTTTATTAACTTTTATATATAAAAAAATAGCAATTTACTGTTCAATCCTTTAAAAGAAATTGGCCCACGTGCTTTTCCCCTTGCGTTCGACTTTAGAAACTTGTAAGTAGTGTTGCTAACTTTTATTAATTTAAACTGCCATTCAAAATTATTATATCAACGTCAAAATAAAATTATTTAAATAAAAATTGACAAAAAGTTATTATTATAATTATTTGTTAGATTGATTATTAAAGTCATTATATAGAAATTAAATTAATTTATAATGAACAGAGACTTTATAGCCAATTCTACCTTTTTTTGCCGTTCTCGAAAATTTTATGAAAGAAATTTTGTTTTCAGCGACGACCAGTGCAATTATGAAGGATTCATTATCGGTTATCACAGTTATTTTATGATCGAGCAACGTATGCTTTTTTGAAAGTAAATGTAAAAAGAAATCTATATGATAGTTGAAATTTATACCAACTAAATTATAAGATTTCAAGAATACTAAAAATCATTTCTTTACATAAACAAAGCTTATGCATAGTAATTACTATGTATTTTGGCTTTTTAAATTAAAAATATTTTTACTCTAAGGTATATCTAGTTTTAAAAGTGGTATTATGGTTTTCATTTTTAATAAGGAACTTAAGTTAGCTTTTTTTAAAGCATTGGTAGTAAAGTAAATGCTGTTAGTTAACTTTTCTCCTCTACCTTGCAGGTAATTCTAAATTTCTGATTATTATTATTAAATGGCTTGCAGTATTATAAACTTGGTGTAAAGGGTTATTTTAAAACTTTTGATTAATATTAATAGTGCTTAACGAAAAGCTTGGCTGTATCGTTTAGTGTTAGTAACGAAAAGTAGAGTATGCTTATTAACACAAGTATATTTAAGTTAATTATCTTTTTTTCTAAAAAGAAATAAAATTTAAAAATTATATCGAGTTTGCACAAATTTTAACGCGTTTTCTTTTGAAGTGACTCTTATTCTTGACATATTAAAGCTGTGAAATTTTTTTCGATCCATTAACTTTAAAATATTTTATGGCACCCTAATTATAGCGGGTCATACCTTAACATATCAAGAGTTCTAATTTTTAAAAAGTTTAATTTTCTCGTCTTAAGCAGTGTAATAAAATAAAAGAAAGCTACTCTAAAAAAAAATTAGTCTATATTAAGTTAGATACCGCTAAAAGGTTTCTTACGCGGAAGATCTGGACTTACGAAACTTTTATAATTGTCCCTTTCCCATATACTTTAAGAGTAGCCAGATATGTGTAGCACACACGTTTGTAAAATTTCGGAAAAAGTATCTCAGTTTTTTTTTTAATTATTATTTATTTTTTTTATACGATAGTAACTTTATTGTTAAAGATAATATAGAAATATTTTATTTTTTAAAATATGAAAGTGTATGTCAGCCGTGTCGCTACGCTTATTTTTAAAAAACTATTAAGTTCTAAACTAGTACAGATTAGAATTTTACAAAGATTAAAAGACTCTATTTTTTATTCGCTTAAAATTCAAAACTAATTTTTTTAAGGGTCACTAAATTGATTATAACTAATAGCTAAGGTAAAAATTCTACAGAACTAACGAATAAACAGCTAAAAAGCTAATACAAACTATAAAGGCGAATCAAAATATAAACTTACTATTCAAATGAACTCGCAAAGGACACAACCATGTTTCATGCCTGAAAGGCTCCAGTTCATTAACAATAGTATACTTTTTTATAATTTTGAAAAGCAACAACAAAGGAAATTTGTTATAAGTTTTTTTTAATAAAAAATTTGTTATAGATCTGCAATTCAGTTACTTTTGAAACCAACTATTAACAAATTAAGAAATTATAAAAAATAATTGGTTTGCCCATCTTTAATAATGATATAACAAGATTTTAAAGTATGTTTATAATATATGGCTAACAAAAAAGTTATATAGTTTAATAATTGACATAAGGTGAAAATAGCCAATTCTAACTAATTTACGACTCAGCATTACAGTTACCATATATGGAACTGAAACGTAATACTGGCACATGGATTGAATGCAAATTAAAAATTATAGTTATACCAGATTACATTTTCCTAAAAAGGGCTAATCCCAAATTGAAGTATGAAAGCCAATTTACAGTTTGGAACCGTAACAAGTTCTTGGTAGTCAGAGGCTCCCCCTGGTGCATCTGCACCTATCTGCTAGTCGATTGGCTAATAAACTTTTTTTTTAAACATATTTCTTCTTTGTATCATAATTATTAATAAAATATATACTATTTATTGCTCTACAAGCATATATTTAACATAAATCATTGAACTACCAAGCCAAATATTATGTTGTAAAAGTGTTTTGAATAACTCAAACACAAGCTTAGTGAATGTCTTTTAAAATTCCTAAGGGAAAGATTGGAATACAGAAAAGGAAAAAACTGATGGCTTATCTTAGACTTTTTTGAAAACCACCTTTTGAAGTTTCTGCGACATTCGCATGTATTCAACAACTCTGTGAAGGAGTAAAGTTTTACCACTAAACTGCTTAAGCAAGTTCTACTTTTGTAGAACAAAAATATCTACCACTCTAGAAATGATAATTAGATCATTCTACCAAAGTAGAACGAAAAAAAAAGTAAGTTTCAAAATTTTCTCAGTAAACAAACTTACTTCCTTTCCTCAATGGGATGCGTGTAGACGGAAAGAGAGTTATATTTTAAAATTTATGATCCTATTCATGGTGGATGCTTGTAAATGCTCTCCGTCTAATCCTTGGTGCCAGTTATTTTAAATTCAACGAGAAGCTCCGGGAAAATCCAGCTGCCCCGAGTATCGCAAACTTATACGCGCATACTATGAATATACAAAGGTATACCCACTTTTGAAATTATTCAGACCTTAGATTTTATAAAAGATATTTGGATAACACTTTGGTGATTATGGAAAGTAACAGTAGACTCCTCAAAAAGTGATGACCACTCTAAATAGAATACCAGCACTGAAATGGACCAAAGAATCTATAAAAAATGGTAAATACAATTCTTGAACTTTTGTATGCATACAAACGATACGAAGTTATGGACATCTTCGGGGAAAAGGATACTAATTTTTATTTTTATTCTACATCTCAACCGGCACATCCTCCAGAATTGTGAAAGATATGGTGAGAAGCCTCCTATTTAAATATTACGAAAAAAAGATTTTTTCTTGAGTTGTAAAAAATTGTTTAATCAATTGTTATAGAGAGGTCCATCCTAGTAGACAACCTTACAAGATATTTAGATATGCCTTCTCTGTGTTCCAAAGATAGCTGAAGTATACGATAGGACCCGAACGGACCTTACGAAGATGCATTAGAGGCACTCTCGTTTCGGGTTTCATATCGGCTGTGACTGAAGATTGTCCTCTAACCACTGCTTATTCTAAACCTCAAGTCCTCAGGAAGCAAGAAGTTATGAATGGAAGATAAAAACTACTTGGTTATCACCGATTCCTAACCTCTATTTTAAAGCACATGGTTTTGTAAATCTAAATGAAATTTTCGAGAACATTTGCGAATGTTTATGGATGGTTAACGTCCCATTTTTCCGGGGAAAAAGAAAAAATTCGTAAACAGTAAGGCGTTTTAGAATCCCTCATACTTTTCCGCTCTGTCGTTGAAGTGCCATCTAGTTCCACTGAAATAGTACTGACATCAGTAAGGAGCAGAGTTCATGACACTTTAGTAACCTCTAGCCTACTAGAATGATTCTAAAGCCCTCTAGAAGACTCCAAAAGCCTTTTTCAATAATATTAATTATACGCATATATTACTTTTCTCAAAAAAAGAATAGTTTGAGTATTTCCGATTCAATGAGTGATAGTTTTTTCAATTTAAAGGCTCTATCACTTCTTTTCTTACCCCAATAATCATCGGAATACTCTTAAAGGTGCATATTATCCTCGTGGTATTATGGAACTATCAGTCCTAAAAAAGCTGATGGAAGGCATTGTATGATAAAAATCTACTTGAGTGGAACAAACTTCATAAAGAGTGTGTTCTCTCCATCAAAGCGGAGGATTTTCTTATTACACACTTGGGGTGCTGGACAGCATCCAGAGCTTTGTCTATCGCCACACAAGTGAAGATAAGCTAATTCTCCTTTAAATGCGATGCCCGACCCTCAAGAGAGAGTAGACAGCGAAGCACCCTCGGCCTATCAAGAATTCTATTACAAGATAAAATCGATTTTCTCTTAAATTAGAAGAGATAGAACCACCGTGCCTCAAAGAGCATGGATAAGGTAAAACAAGGGGGATTCAATCACCTCAAGTGCCTGGCTTGCGAATTTCCTCAAGGGTCAAGATTGGACACAATAAAGTTAAAAGAAATACGAACAAAATACCAAACTTACACACAAAACGATAACAAGAAAGAGTGACAGCTGGGAAACTCGAGGAAAGAGTTCAGAAAATGACAGAAGATTTAGAAGATACGCGTGCAGGCAGTTTCCACTAAGGGCTGTATGATGCAAAAACAGATTTTGGAGTTAGAAGCTAAAATGAAAACTTCGGTAAGAAGACTTTAAGTGTCCGCCAAGAACGCAATAACTGATCTTATAATTAAAAATTGCTTAAAAAGGATGACAGCACAAAGCAGACGATATGTTGTCTAAGTTTTTTGTCCTTGGCAACAATAATTCTTCTGTGCACTCTTTTTTAATACTTTTTGAGCTAGTGTTCCCTAATTTCTCTTTAGTACCGTTAGGTTCACCCTCTTTTACAAACAAGTTGTATTTATTAACTAAAAATTTGTTTTTCCATAAAATGATAAGGGTTGTCAATTCTATTTAAAAAAAACAGGTTATAACTATTTTAATCTCGAGTAATGATATAATAGAAAAAATAAGTAAAAGTCAATCGAACTTACTAACTAGAGGCAAGAAGCTCATTTACACCAGGGCATTGTTTGAGCTCTTTTACATCATTATTTTTTTATTAATTGTAGTCTAAACTTCTAACGGATGTTCAGAGTTCTGTATAAAATAGTGGATGCGTACAATGCCAATCTATTTTTCATACCCATGAAAGTAGTCGTGCAATCATAACTTTTCTAAGTTTAATTTAGTAATGGGGAGATGTAAAAACCTATTTATTTGTTTTCTTTTATGACTAATAATTATTTTTGGGCGTTTGCATCTCTTAGTCCCTGTCTGACTTTTATATTTATTCTAGTCCAACATAAACGATGATTTAACCTAGACTTGGAGTTTTTGTAAGTAGCTCTCAGAGATCCTGCCCCAGTTCACCTAAACAGCCCTTATACTCTAACTTAATAGTCCTGAGTTAATAAATTAAATTGACTTCCTTTTTCTTAAAACAATTGTTTACATTTATTTAGTTTCTACTAAAAAAATACTTTTGCCTCCTTTCGTTGCAAGTTAACTTTTATACAATATTTTATACCCTTAGTTTTTTCTTTTAATTATTAAATCAAAGAGATGAAAGTTATTTTTTTCCCACTACACTTTTTTAATATAATTTTCCTTCTTTTAAAGGTCGAGTTTTCCGTAGATGATCGTCTCAGTTGTTGCGTATATATTTTCTTTAATAAAGAGATAACCGCCCCACCAAGACTGAGGATTTAAACCCAAGTGTATGGCATTACCAAAAAAGACGAGGAATTACTAGAGAGTCGCGGGATAGCATTTGATTTTGAAGATAAAGGAACTTGTCTCGGTAAGTATAGCACCACTGGATTTATGAAGGAGGCTAAAAAGGGCTTCACCTTTAATAAATTTCTGTACCTTTTAATCTATTCACCTTGAAGTAAATTAATTTAAATTTAAGTTATTCAAAGTATTGGAGGAAAATGGGATCATTAAAAGCAAATTCTTCTAGTATAAGTTTTCCTCAAACGGAAAAAGCAAAAAAAACTTTACCTCCCATTCGATTTTACATCAACTCTTTTATTGGAGCTAGCTCTAACAGCTCACATATCCATACCACATGTCTGCCTGGCTAAGCACTACGTGCCTATACACGTGCGTTTTACCATGTGCTTTAGTGCCGCATAATTCCATCGAAGAAGCAAAGGGAAGTAGAAAAACGATATTAAGCACCTTTCGAAAGATTTTTTAAATTACCTTCTAAATCTAGAGCCTCTGGAGAATTTAGCGAACTCTCTTTCAATAAATATAACGATTACCGGTTACCTGTATTATTTCTGTGTGAAAAGTTTGTATACTACAATAAGTCAGCAATTTGCCCCACATTCCTCTAAGGACCAATAAATTGGTCGCTACTTCTTTTTTTTTCTCCGTCACTTTTATAACTACTTTCTTTTAAATCTGTAAAGTACATATGTTGATAATTTTAAATTCTTAATTTTAATAATACTTTAGCTTTTTAAAAAAATTGTTTTTTGCTCACCCGCTTTTTTGAGTTTTCTTTTCGTTACTTGTTTGCTATTATTTAATCTTAATTGCAAGCAACACTATGATAGAAGCCAGGCAGCTTTATCTTATACGGTCAATACATTGTATGAACCACGTATTTTTCGAAAAATTAAAGTTGATATTCTAAACATAGTATGTTAATGATAGGAGTCAATGCGTCAACGCTTTTTATCTTTGCGTTATAGAAGGGGCGCCTTAAAAAACATGTTTGATATTACAGTTCATGAGAGTAAGCTAGATTTACTGTCACTACTTACATCACTTTCCTGCTTACGAAGGAACAGTCGCCAGGATTTAAATCCAAACTGTATACGCCCAAAAAAAAAAATTTACTTTCGTTTTTACGTCCAAGATATAAAATATACATTTAGCTGGTTTGGGTTTTTAATGTTACCCTTCAGTATTATATATTCCCTAATTATTACACAAAGTAGCCCAAATGACCTCCACCCGAAGTGCTTTACAACTTAATAGGATACTCCCCTATTAAAATTATTTGTTCCGCAGACCTAATCCCTAAAAATTTCTGAATTATCTTCTTGTAAGTTTTCCTATATATTGTAAATATAAATTAAGTTAACCTTTATGTGTGAATAAATATTATTGGTGCTTAACAGCGTACTCGTTTCATAAAAAAGTATTACTCAATTAACTTTAATCCAAAAGAGACACTTAGATTAGTCATCTACTGCGTTCTGGGTTTCTCTTCTACACTCTTTTACAAAGGCTTTTAAATTAAAATCCTAAAGTCCTGTGACCGTTTATATAACTAATAAGTGGGTATTTATTCTCATAAGAGTTGTGTTCAACAGACTCGCAATTCTTTAAGATAAAACTTAGTTTGGGTCGTCAATATAAATATCATTTACTTTTAACTTTTTAAAATTGTAAAGTATAATCCACTGAAAATTTAATTAATGTTTGTCTAAAAGTTTAAAAAATTTTCTCAGAAGATAAAGGACTAGAAATATAAAATTAAAAAAGTTCCTTGACTTGCCATCGATGTGCGCGCCCACAAACTACTAGCATCTACACTATAAAAACTTTTTAATTGACTCTTAAAAAAAAAAATTAAAACCAAAATTGTTTTAAGTTACTTCCTTTTGTCCCGGATGAAAGGTAATGTAAGTAAGCTTTTAGTAATAATTGGTTTTCTTATCTTTATCTCTCTCAATTTTACAAAATGCGTTCTTTGAATGGAAGTCGCAAAATGCACAAGAACTTATAGTATAGCTAAAATCCATTAATATATAAGCAGAGTCGATTTTAAGATCTATATTACCAAATCCTACTTCTTCATCCCCTCCTTCAGGGTACTCTTAAGTTTCCTAAGCTACTAACTCTCCAATAATTATTATACTACATTATATACAAAACAACTTTTATAAAAAGGAGCCTCCGGAATGATATAAACCTCTTGCTATTTTTTGACTGCCTTCAACTGTTTAATAGAATAAAAAAAACCGTGCAACAACGCATTTACTGTTTTAGTTAACAAACCAGCCTTTACTTAACTAAACTTAGGCAACGTCAATAAGATATTCACCTAAATGGAGTAGTCGACGGGTCTCAATTGCTAAAGAAATATAAATATCTGAAGCAAAGACGGGTCATTTTTTAATTATTTATAGTTTCCTGGTTTAAAACTAAAAACTAAATTTTCTTTTGAAATTATAATGGACGCTTAGAAACTATTCACTATGATGAATCCTTTCATTCATTAGTAAGAGATGCACGACTACTAAGCAAAAAAAGTTTTTTTTTGAGCGTTTTTCTTCAATTTTTTCTGAGGTCATTAAATGGGATGTAATAACTCTACCAAAAACTTTTTAATAGGCCAAAACGGTTTTCTTTTCTGTTAATAAAAACTCTGTTAAGAATTACTTTATACACAAATAACGTATTACGGCTACTAATAGATAAAATAATACTCATTATTTTCTAAAAAAATTAATTATCTCTTCCACTTCATCAGCTTCAAAAAAGTAGAATAATAAAAAACTAGTATTATTTTCTGTAATAATAATACCGATGTTTGCCTGTACAAGCACAGACTTCAGCGTTTAAAAGCTGCTTGTGAATTTTACTAACCTTAATCCCTTTTAACTCATTTCTTTTTATATAATTATTTTATTATTACCAGTGAGAAGCAGAATATTTGAACAACTTTATTTATACGAAATTTAGATAGTTCAAAATATGTAAATGCGCAGTTAATTTTTAGAAATTAAATTTTTATCCCATTATTATCATTGTATTAACAGAATAATAACCTGAAGTTATGATGTATTCTTGCGAGCAAAATATAGTTCACTTTTTTATTTTAAAAACTTTATTTAAATTCATTTTCAAATTTAGGTTAGCAAGTAATTTTAACTCGTTCAAAAAAATAATTTAATTTCCATTAAAAAAAGTTACTATGTTTTCCTATACATCCGGCACCAATAACCATCCTTTTAGCTGGTTAAAATTTTAGAAGACTTATTATCCTCAACCAAGATGGAATACCATCTAAAGGGCAGGCCCAGTTTTTAGCTTATAATAAAATTTCCAGAACACCAGATGTAAAAAAGTTATCGCTATCTACCGAAATGTTTAACTCTTTGATCTTGTTGATTTTTATTATCACTAAGTAAAAAAAGGCATTAACTCCTTCAGTTCTTTAAAAGTGAAAGCTCCGAAAATGATCTCAATATTTAATACATAGCTTTACTTTTAGTGGTGATTTTATAACTAATACTGCTTCTTTATAGGCTTTCTCTAAAATTATGCTAGATCCTATAAATTTAAAAACAATTAATTTAAATTAAAAAATGACACACTACCGTTCAAATTTCTATTTAAGTTTTATGGCTAGTAAATTTTAATAAAAAAAAAAGTAATAATTACGACAATTTCCACTTTGACTCGTGTAAGTGTTAAAAAAGAGTAACTCGCCTTAAAAACAAACTTTACAACCATTACACAAGTTTGTAAATGAATAACTTTGTGGTATCTACAATCTCTCTTCATCTCCGCCACTTAATTTTGAACCGTTACAGAAATAAAGAAAAATGCTCTAGTATAACATCATAATAATACAAAACAGAGCTAAGAGCTAAGCAAGAAAAAAGATTGACGAATTAAAAATCTCAAGAGACTATAGAATAGAATGTAACGCCCTACTATAGTAATGAAGTATATATAAAAAGTAAAAATATCATGCTAACAAATGTATATTAAGTACAAAAATAAGACGCTCAACACACCAGTGAGCATTGCAAATCTCTTTCTGATGCGGTACCCACTTACCAAGAGAGAGTTAACAAAGAAGCCAAATCCGCTTGTGAGGAATTCTTTCACAGTATGAATCCTATACCCTCAAATACTAAAAGAGGTAGAGCCGCGTGCTTCAAAGAAGCATTGGAGAAGTGGCTAAAAACCTCGAAAAGGGGTGTAAGTTGGTCATGGATCAGCAAATCATTATCCTTCAGAGATACAAACACAAATCCACAATGAACAATGAAAAAAAAAGTGGGGCAAATATCAAAACTCAAATCAAGATTATCGTAGCTCTACTCACAAGGAGATATTACGAAACGAGTCAAAGAAGAAGACTAAATAATGGAGTCGAACAGATGACCGAGGTTTTGGAAGAGCTTCAAGCGGTAGTTTCCACTGACTTAAGAAGGAAACTTCCGCCGGTCAGGGAGGAAAGTCAACCCCCAATCGAAAAAGCCTCTTCCAACTCCTTTTGCATCTCACACCACTCAAAAATTGCTCTCCAGCCAAAAAAGCTGGACACAAAGTGAAAACTAATTGTCTCAGTAGAGAAAAAGGTGTTTTCCAAAGAAGTCGTACCCAAAAGGCACAACTTCCTTAAGGAGAAGCCCCATAATAGGAGGAAAGTCGTCCAATTAATTTTGGACAGACAAGTGTTAGTAACGAAAGCTTACGTCTAAAACTATGCTTTCCGTGATCTAAAACTTGTGGGGGCAAAAATACTTTGGAACCTGAAAACCGCCATTGATTTAGGATTCAAGTTTTGTCCCACGCCTCCTATGCTGAAGGTGAAAGACTATGGAGAATCTTTTGGCAAAAAGATTCCAAACCTAAATTTTTCAAAAATAATATTAGTATGTACATAAATAATTAGTTTCACTGGCGATAAGTGCAAACTGTCAAGCAATCCGCTTTGTCATGTGAGTCTCACGCTGACAGTTATTTTAGAGTTATATATGTGAATGTGAAGTACTTGCAATTAATTTTGTTAATATATACACGTACCACGAAACTAGTACGCCCAGAAAAAGGCAAAAAAAGTAAAGGGAGGAAGAGAAAAGGCCCCGCCAGGCTGCGCCCGGGTATATTTATAGTACTATTCCACATGTTCTCCTCCACGTGTTTTGAAGCAATAGTAAGTTTCGTTCTAACGGTTGCAATAGTAGATAGCAACACCTTGAAAGATGATATAGTGAACTCCACTTATCAAAAACGTTAAAACTCAATACGACCGAGTTCTTTTAGTTAACGTTTTCTCACTATTTTGCTTTCTTTAAACAACTTTAATTAAAGAGATAACTGCATGCTAAATAAGAATTTTTGGTGATTAATAAAAATTGCGCATTTTTAAAACCTGCTTGATAATATTTTTTACTATTATAAACTTGTTTAAGGATACATAAAGTTCGTGTCGTTTCTCCAAAATTCTTCTAGTTACTTTTTGAAAAAATTTGATGACTTTATTAAGCAAAAATATTTATAAAAAACTATAAAACTATACTTCTTGTTCACAAATTACTTTTAAAATGGATAAAAGCAGTTTTTTAGCAAGTATAATGAATCGTAAGTCTTAAGTAACTTAAAAATAAAAGCTCTTATATTAAGTTCATATAAATGAAATTAATTCCATTACTAATAACAATAAAATTGCAGTTTTTACTGATGAAAAAATAAGTTTATCTTCTCATATTTAAAAGCTAAGCATTTAAATCTCAATTAATATATAAGTCAAAGGCCAATAAGAGCCAAAATTTAATCTTTCAAATATTAAAAAAGGTAGTTTTTCCTTCCACTTTTAATATTATAATATTTTATAATACTTATCGTGTCTTATTTAAATACATACTGTAGCCTGGTACAAAATTTTTTTTACCAACCCCGTTTCTAAACTTAATTTATATACTAATTATTTTGCTATCATTAGTTTTATATAATTTACTTTGGCTTGAGGAAAAGCAAGCCCTCTTATATCATCTTTTCTCATAAAACATACATGACAACTAAAGTTTCCTTATAAAAGCCCCTTATAAGCTTACTTGAAAAGTCTTACGCTAAGGGGAAATTACTTGGTGTTGATAGTTTGAAATAGAGAGGTAATAGATGGTTTCCTACACAGTTTGAAAGCGGTGCGGCCCTCTTCTGTACACAGAGTGGAATATGGCACTTAACGTAACATGGTATAAAACGTTTTTATTTTCTTGGGTAAACTATTAAGTACTCCTTTTTCTGTTGCCAGAATAACGACTTGGACGAAACTTTAAAAAAAAAATTAGTGATATACAGAAAAAAATTTTATTTAAATTCAATAGCCTTTTCCTGTTTAACTCCGTTATATGCTAGATCATGTTAACAAGATTATGTGGAAGGGCTGCGTAAACTTACACTTCAAAATATTTACTTAATCATCTATAAAATTTTGATGTAAAAAATTATGATAATCCTCTTTAGATCTGTTTTAGAAGTTAAAACATCTACTTTAAGAAGTAAAGTAATTAAAAAAAACTTTAAGTTTAATATACTATTACCCACACCCTAGTATACAACAAAATGTTTTTAAAAAAAATATTCCTATGAATTTTTTTTTGAGGGAGCTATTGCTCTAACAGCAAATGAGTTTTTAGCTACATACCATAAAGTATACAAATTAAGATTCCATCTCTTCTACGGCCGACTATCAAGGCAGCTCAGTTGCAAAAACGGTGAGAGCAGCCCCGGAATTTTTCTTCTAGTACGCCTTCCCTATAGGTTTTCAAAAAAGAAATATCCTTATGATGTTTAAACCATTAAAAAGGATTACCTAACCGACTTAAAAAACTTTAACACAGTTTTTTAAAACTATAAAAGGCAATAAAAATTATATTTAAAAGAAACTGTAAAGAGTTATATATTCTAACGAAGCCACTTTATAAGAAATAGGGTGTTCTCTGTTATAAGATGTATAAGAGGCTTAAAGAAAAACTACTAAAAAAGTTATAGTGCCTCTGGAAGGAGAAGAATCTTCAAGGTCTAGCTTTAAAGTGCAATGATAAAACGATTCCAAAATATAGTTCCTCTTATCTAACAGATTTACTACAAATTCTTTCTTGGGAGGTTTAATATTAACTTAAATAATGCTTGTAGAAGACCGAGAAATGAATAAAATTTTAGAAGCTAACAAGCATAGGCGACTTTTTGCAAAACTTGGTTCGTTTGCCCTTAAAAAAAGGAGATGGTAATTTGCTCCGATACACCGGACTTAACAGGGGGGAAAAAAAATAATTTTATTAATTTAGTTAAAATAGATCGTGAGTAAACCGAAAATTTGTGTACAAAATATTTATTATTTTTAAAGAGATTGTTAACAGCAGTTGTTACATGACCGAGGGTATTCGATTCTCGGCGAGACCTTAAAAGCTTCTTGCATTGAAACGGCTCGCTCAACTTTTACTAATAACTTATTAAAAAGCACTCTTTTCGAGGGGCAAAGCTTAGATGGTTCTCCTGTGCCAAACGGGTAACATATAAGTTAGCAATGTTATAGAAACAGCACTCCTTACCCCTAAAAACTTAAAGATATTTCCTGTATAAAAGTAAGTCTACCAGCGCACAAGTATACGCAAAAATTTAATGTTTTTTAAAATGTTAAAAAATATTTTAAAAAATGGTATAACTTCTTGTGGCATTCACTGACTTTGTCATTTTGAAAGAAGGCTATTTATTAAGTATTACAAAATTATAGAGATAGCCTTATATAATGAGATTTTACTCGTAATACAATATAATAAATGATATCTTATTTTTTAATGCTTTTAATTTGGTTTTTAAAGCCCACATGAAGGTCTACTTGAGAGCTTTGCTTGGTGTTAGTAAGTGAACCTCAATAATACCAAGCACAAAGAGATTTTATTATATTACTTTTCTACTACTAAAATCATAAGCACAGATATTTGGATAGTTAATTGCCAGAAGTCAGTTGAACCCTATGAGGGCGAGGTTAAATACACGACCATCAAAGCCAAAGAGTGTCGAACCGTGGGAATCGAAACCACCCACGACCTTGAGTATGCACGTTAATGCTCTGAACCACTGAGCTACAACGGCAACTCTCGATCCCGGTATGATGGTTTTACGTATTAAATCTGTTAGAAGCAACACTACAAAAACATTGTAAAGCGCTCTCCAGATTTTGCGTAAAATAAAAACCCCATAACTAACAGTTAAGGGAAAACTATAATCATTAATTTTTTAATATAATTTACATGTAAATTGCAATTTTATTTAGCTCTGTTATGGGCAATCTAAGCTGAATTACTCTATTAGCTAACACTACTCTGACCTCACAACCCTATACACATCGCAGAAAATATTTATCATTGAAACGTGGTTTTTAATATAAAGCCCCGACAGTTTATTTTGGTAGACCCTTTTGTTCATTTGGTTTATTCAATATAATTTAAGCTCTTGAAATCTAGTTTATAGTTACACAATTATATGAGGGATGAGGGATCGAATTCACGCACTAAATAATGTTATTGTAGGACTAACTATCATATCAGAATCTCTTATACCAATTTAGTCAACCATATCTGTGTGCTTCCGACCACGAGTGAAAAAGGCTTGTGTAAAAGTACTATAAATACTCACAGCGAGTAGCTTAATAAACAACTCACTTAATTTCTTTTTCTGTTCGTCCCGTTTTGTCTTCATAGCCATTTTTCTTTGTACATTGCCGTGGCGTGGATGCGCTTTAACAGTTACAGATAAGAATTGGGGTGGAACTGCAGTGCTTCTCATAAAGCTCAAAGTTATTAAATAAATTTTTTTTTTATAAACCTATATAATACACCTTTATACGTCTATATATATACTCAGTACTTCAAGCCTGTGAAAAACATTTTAAAACTTAGAAACCCTGCCTTAGGGAAAACTAGTATTTCAATTATATTTACATTTGAACTTGGTTAGTAGCTTACTTCCATGCTATCAGTTGTAATTTATCAAAAAAATAAATTCCTATAAAGTGTTGCGAAGGGGAACGTGTATATCTCTTTTTTTGTAATCACAACCTCGCGGTAAACAGAAAAGTAACAATGCTCCCTTTGTCAGTGAAACTTACAAACAGGTGTCAAGATTATATTTATTAAAGGTTTTTAACTATAGAAGCTTATAAAATCTTACATTATTTTTCTCTACAAATACTTATAGCTTTATAAGTTATTTAAATTGAAAAACTTAAAAAGCTCCTACAAAATCATAAATTTAAGCAAAAATTGAATCTTTTTAAATAAAGTCTTCCCTTACAACTGAAGGCCAGACCCCAAAGCAGTACCAATTACGTTTATTTTCCGGTTAACTATGAACTAAGAAAGCACATGTTATTTGTGTTGTGAAAACCAGTAACCCATTTTAAAAATTAAAAACTACGTTTTTTAACCAGTATAGAAAATCATGCCGATTATATCTCACAATGGGCTTTCACAAAACACAGGTCGGAAGGTTTAACTCTGTTTTAAACAAAATTTAATATAAATCAAAGGTAAAATTATTGTGTTACGTGCTTCTAGTAGTATTGCATGTGTAACTAAAACTTACTGGAAAAGTGAGATACACAAATGAAAATTTTTTCTTGAACTTCTTTTTTGTTTATTATTTCGAGCTCCTATAAGCGTACTTCTTACTGATCAATACAGAAAGAGAAAGTAAGAAAAAGTTTCAATGAAATAGCTTGTGCCTGTAATAAAGTACTGAAGACTTGGATATTGACATAGTCATAGCCTTATTAGTTATATGTAAACGTACTTTAACCTTGGAACTCGTTTTAACCGTTAGTTTAATATTTATAATAATTCTTTGCCAATTACATCCGCCTTTATAACTCATTTTAAATTTCCTTTCCTTTCTTACTAGGCTATTCTAAATAAAAATATCTATTATTTTTTGTACCTTTCCTTAAATTAATTGTAAGGACTACACTTTTATACTAGAAGAAAAAGTGAGTATATTCTAAAAAAAAATTTGTATAGCATAACATAGGTAATCTTGTGGGAAGCAAAGAAAATCGATTTTACTTTATAACATGTGGTATTTTATCCCCTGTAACTGACCCATATGGAAGAATTAAACCCTTGAGAAAACTGAAACCTCCCTTTCACTTCTTGGACTTTATTAAAAAAATTATACTCTGTAAGTTACGATTGCGCACATGTTATTACCTCGAGCACAACCCTTATATAATATGCCTGGGACTGGCGGAAATCTTCAATCCTTGTTATATCCTTTACAGCAAGCCGCGGCTTGCGTCATTTTTTATATGATCTTGGTGGTTTAACTTTCTTGTCTTCTAGTTTTTTTCGTAGTTTTAGTAGCTAATTCTTTCTCTTTTCATAAATTTTTATTTCGTATATGATAAACTTTACTTAAAATAGTCTGTTTCACACCTTTATTCTTATAATTTTCCGTTAGTAATTTCTGCGAGTTTTATTATCTTCATAGAACCTTTACGACTTTTAAGTCGTATCAATTACAATAAAAATATACACATTTTAAAAATAATCTAAATAAATGAGATTTACCAGTTAAAATTAATTAAAACTCAAAGCGCATATGCCTTGGTAGCGTGTTATCTACCCTAGTTAACTGCGCACTGTAAGTGAATTATACATTATCCTCTACAATCGACTTGTTAAGAGCCATCCATCCCCGTAAGACAACGAGTATCGGCCAGCAACGTCAAAGGCACGAGGACCAGAAGTCCTTACTAATTTCACCTCCGTTGTTTGCCATTAATTTATCTCATCCACAAGCGCCACATCACCATCGAAGTTTTTTTAATTTATATTATAATCGACTATTCCTCTTAATCGTACATAATGCATTGTTTTATAATTCCGTCAGTATCATAGAGTATTTAGTTAACGCCCTCTTTGCTTAATATAACAAGACAACTAACAGTAAAGAATTATTTAATTCGGATTCCTATAAAATTTGTTTTTATAAGCTGTAAATTTATATTTCCCGAAGCGTAGGGCTTTGACTTGAATCAGAGAGCGTCCTATATACTAATCACTGTAAACGAAGAGAAGAATCGTTTTAATTAAATTGCTTCACGCTCGAACTCGAGCTTAAGCACTTTTTGTATTAAGGGGCTTCTAGGTCGGGAGTTCTTAGAGAGGAGGTGCACGACCCTTTTGCTCAACGCCTACCTAACTTATTAGTTAAACCTACCTGCACCTACCTACGTATATATCTATTTTTTATATAAGCTTTTTAAGCAAATTATGACGGAAATTGGCTCACACCCTTTCTAATAAAATCTTTTCACAAATTATATCTAATCTCGAATTCAAGATTTTAACTTTAAAAAAAGAGAATGATGCTAAAAAAAAAATGCACTGACAGTTGATCGGAGGAAAAAGAAAGGAAAGAATGAGTAAAGAAGCACAAGGCTGTTTCAAATCTGTTCGATTATTACAACTAGAAATAATTAACAGTTCTACTCTTAATTTTTTAAAAAATGCGCTAGAAGACTAATATCTTATTTAAAGCAGATGAAAAAATACACAAGCAAAGACTGAGTTTCCCCCATTGCTATTAAAGAAAAGGCATTATGGCCAAATTTTGATTTTATAAGGAAATTTTATAACTAAGTTAAAACTGAGTTCCATAGAATTATATAAAGGCTTTCTTCCCAGGTGACTATTAAAATATCTGAAAATTTTTATTGCTAATAAAAGCGAATATCATACTTGTGAGCTTCCTGAAGGTAAGTGTTTTACTGCAGTAAATACAGGTTTAAACTGAATTGGACGAAAGCGTTTTTTCTAAAAACCTATAAAATTAAGGAGTTAGCCCAATTGAAGTGGTGAGAATGAGAAAGGGACCACAACTTATAAAGTGCCTTTTGTTTTAGTTAAGCTACCTAAATCTAACAAAGAAATATATTATGATCTTATGCAGTTTCTAGAAGTGGAGTAACTGTTTAACCTTTTCATCTAAAGAACTTTATTAATCGATGCTTTTGTTGCCAGTCATATGACCACACTCAAAAAATTGTTATGGAAAACCACCTGAGCCCTACGGAATAGCTATTATAAACATATATAGGGCTTTGTGGCTTTGAATTTTTTTTTTTCTTTTTTCTCGTATTTATGATTTTCAAACTTTTAAAAGCATTAATCGTTAGCTTAAGTAAGCCAAACTAACTTTAACTATAAGAATCTAGTAGAAGTATCTTATCTCTCCGGTGGCAAGTTATATTATTTAGTATTAAAGTATTTTGTGGTTTTAAAAGAACTCCACATGGGCTCCGCCCTTCTGCTGAGGAGCTCATATCTGGGAGACCTGGTTGGCAGTGGTGTTGGCCGGGTGTCTCCAGGTGGCCTTGGATCCTGAGCCTAAGACTGCCTCTCCTAATGGTGGTTTTTAGCGGTTTTCCACTACACTGGGCCGAACTGCGGAAGTACAGATCCGTTAATTTCCGTTTTCTCAGTCCTTCGGGACGGTTATTTTAGCTCTCTGAAGATCGTACACTGGTGGGCACTCTTGCTCCAAGTCCGGCAGAAGACGGGGATTCAGATTACGCGGCTTAAGGTCTCAAGAAGACCGGCCGTAATATGCCAAAGCAAGAAAAAAAAAAAAGAATTCTAAATAGAACTGCTGAAAGTGAGTCTCTCTTTTCACACTTTTAAACTGGTGTTCTATGCAGGGAGGTGGAATGTTGTCAAAGCTTAGTTAAAAGACATTAGGGCTAAATATTATATTATGCATCAATATTACTAAGTTTTTTTTTCCTTTAATAGTTTATAAAAAATATGAACTTTTGATAATTATAAAAAAAATTTACACAAATATAAGTAACAAAAAATATTAATGAAACCAGAACTATTGATCTTAGAGGTTAAAACTTTTTAAGAACTAATATAGTATAGACAATAATATTACGTAATATAGTTTGTAGTATATTATAAAGAAAAATAATATAGAGTAAATGAAAGCTCTAAAGACTGTAATATTTAATTTGATAGCTCACACGCTATCCCTTACTATTTTTAAATTAGCGTTGTGTCCTTTAGCAAAACAAAGCACAAGCATAAACACAATTTCTGTTTTAACAAAAAAGGGAACCAAAATTTACTAGTTTAATTAAAATTTGGACAAACCCATTGGCTGAAAAATTCAGAAAACTGTGGCTCAGGTTTTTAAAATTGTCCGAAGACATACTAGAACTATAGGGCACGGAACCGCTATTCAACAAAGCGTTGCTTTAGTTTGCTACAGTTTAATAAAGTTTAACTCAGTTTTCTGTATAGGTTTTTTAATATCCTTAAACGGTCTAACAAGAAACATTTTGTGACAAAACACAGTACGCTAAATCTATTATTTATAATTCTAGTAACAATACAACATTTAATTACCGATGACCGAAACTACCGCACATGATAAAATAGGTAATAGTTTTATTTTATATATAGATACACTTAAAGACATTTATAAAAAAGACAATACTGTAAACGAAAGATAGCTAAAAAACACATGTAAGAGGTTTATGGGAAAAAGAAAACAAAGTCTCACTAAACATTTCACAGTAGAAAAATTAGTTTCAACCAATCAGTAACCAGTACTTCAGAAAACACAGTAATGAATTTCACTTATATGGAAATATATATCGAGTTTCTGCAAAGGTATAATAGTGGTTGCAATACAATTTTAAATTTTTATTTTGTTTACAACTTAGTTTTTCTTATTGCGGTCGGTTCTTGACTGCATATACAAGAACAAAAAAAAATTCCATATGCTCCTCGCCAAGAGATCCCGATTGTATACTAGTTATTTTCGCGGTTCTATTAGAGCTACCGGGGACGGTTTAGTTAGAAAGCTTTATTAGTCCGCTCAATGATTTAAATTACATTTTATTAGTTAATTTACTAATGTCAACCTTTAACAAACTAACATATGTGAGAAGTAACACTGGAAATAACAGTTAAAAAAAATATATAATAGAAAGAGGCTCTAAAATATGATAAGTAATAGTAAGGACAGCAAAAAAGGTTACTAAAATAAACAAAAACCAATAATTTGGCTTACAACAGAGTAAATAAATAATACTTCTATGAAAATAATAAATTAAAGGTTTTCACTAAAAAAACTAAAATAAAATTAATTGAAAAAAAAATTCTTACTATAATAGTGATCAACAGAATAATATTTTGTACAACAACATATATAGAAAAAGAGAGCTCAGGCTCAGGCTTCCACTTATAAATTAATTTAAAGAAAAATTTCATTATAAATTATTTTAGCGGTAAGCGGATCAATTTTCATTCTTGGTAAATAAAGGCCTGCATTTTTCTCTTAGCTTTTAACAAATTTATAAAAGATTAAAAGTAAAGATCGAGAGATCTATCTTGTTTAGAGCGTCTAAGAATTTTTTAGATTGATTTGGACAGACAACCGATAAAATGCTCATTATTAAAGATGAAAAAACTAAAAAGATTGAAGTACAAGTAATCAAGTTTATTTTATAACTTTCCACTTCTTTTTCTTTTTAAAGCAAAAATTACAAACGCGAACGAGCGAAGTAAATTTTAATTCTGGAAGTGGAATAAACTTTGAGCTACAATTCTTGCAAAATATTCCACCGCATCTGACAAAAATTAAATTAAAAATTTAATTAACTGAAATAATGTAATAAGAAGTATAAGAAGATTTAGATTTATGCAAAGTTTTTTTAATAGAAACCTTCGACAATGATGCCTACGAAAAAATAAATTAAATTTTTGGCCACAATTTAAGCAAAATTTACAGTCCTTATCTTCCAACCAAACTGTCCAGCATGTAGTACTAAAGATAATTAAATTTATAAAATTAACTTTTTTTTTTTCTATAGAAATAGTATTACGGGCTATAGGACGCGTTTGAAGTTATTTCTGTTGTGGCACTTTTATTTTTTACTAAAAGCATATATATATTAAGAGTTGAAATTTTCCCGCAAACTTTTTGTTCGTTAAAAAATAGAAAAACCATAATTGTTAAGTAAATAAAATTATATTCAGAAAATGTTTAATAGTTAAAACTTTAACTTTAAACTAATAAAACAGCAAACTTAAAAAGTTTCTTTAATTTAATATTAATTGAAATAAGCACCATTTATAATTTCCTTGTTCAATGTCGTTTCTTGGTAGATACCGTCTTCAAATACTTTAATAGTCTCAATTATTATTAACAAAAGTAACTAATATATATATATATTTACACTGATAATCGGAAAACTTATTGCGCAAGTGACGAGCAGTCATACACTCATTTATTTCTCGTAAATTCTGATTTTCTTCTAAAAGTTGTTCATTTTGCTTTATAAGATCGGACGCTCGTTTTAAAAATTCAAGTTTTCTCCTTTCCTCCTTTCTTTATATATATATATATATATATATATAAAATGTAAATATAAAGAAAAATAATGAGATCTTGTAAATCGCTTATGTAACTGCAATGACCATGCGTAGAATAAAAGTTCTTTGAAGACTACGAACAATCATTAAACTTTCAAATGAACATTAACTTTATATTTTTTTAAGTTTTTTACATGAACTTTTAAGAATTTTACATAAACCCATTTACCAAGGATCTCTTAGGAACGCTTCACTATTATTGCAATCATTTTTTCATTCACGTTTTTAATTCTTTAGTAAAGTAAACTTATTGTTTCCAATTTTATAAAGTTAAACAAAATCTAGTATTTTTGTACTCGTAAAAAAAAGGTAATAAATACGAAAAGAGAAAATAACGTTAATAACCATTTTTACTAAGAGCAGTGTTTTAACTATATTTAGACTACCTGTCGAGTTTAAACGAATAAAAACTTTTCTTTATAATAGCTAACCAATCACGAAGCCTTTAGTATAGTTAACACCTTTTATTAACCATAAAGTCTTTATATAAAAAGCGCACCCGGTTTCCTTTTTTTTATTTTAACTTTTATAACATTTCGCTTTCGTAAAAGTTCGCTTAGAGACGGACAATACCAAAAGCGCTGAACATACTCAAACACGTGAAGCAGTTTAATATAATTAATTAATTCATACTTAAAAATTCTTACATTTTTAAAATTCTTATTTTTTCTCTATACACTCGTATCTTTTCTTTGAAGACTTTAAACTCTTTAATATAATTTTCGTTAGATTGCTGTAGCTCAGTTAGTTGTTGTAGAAGAACCCGTTCGCTCTCATTATAGTTCTTTTTAATAAATGAAAAGAAGAAGGTTAATTACTTTTTGGTATAATTAATATTAGACTAGATTATACATTCTTACTATTTTTAGAAAGAATTTTTACCAACTAAAATTATGTAGTTCACTTTTCATTATTTTTAATAAATATTCTTTATAATTTAATTTAGTTTTCTTTGTATACAAACTATAAATTATGATTTATAAATAATGTAAAAAAGGTTTTTATTAGAAACTTGTCGGTAGAGTTTCAACTTTTTATCCATTTCCTTATCGAAGTTTTCATTTTTCTCGCAATAAGTGGCAAGTTGCTCAAGTTCAGCTAAAAGCCTTTTAAAAATAAAGTATTAATAACAACTTTTTTTTCCCTTTTTCATAATTTATTTATATTTTTACTGGTATTTATAAGCAACCAATCAGTAATCCAAGGACAAATTAACAGCCTTTAATTAGTTTTTTAGCCCAAAAACACAAAATAATATAAGTTGACTGGTTGATTATGGTGGATATTTATTTTTTAAAGTATCGGAACTTTTCTTATCAATGAATATATAACAACCAAGCATTCTCTTTTTTCTCGTTTTCCAATAATTCATTTAGTTTTTTATATCCACGCTTAGCATAGAAAAAATTGATAATAAATTTTAATAAAATAATGAAAAGAGATAATATAACTTCAGTTTCAATAAAGCGTTCGTTGTAAAAAAAAAGCATTTCATATTTTTCTTTTTCTATTTTTTCATAAGAAGCTTCTAAGTCTTTTTTTTCCTTTGTAATTGTAAAGGAAGGCTTTATAAACTTAAATGGCAATTTATTAAATATACATTGACGTAATTAAACTTTATATTAGAATTAAATACTTTTATTATAAGAAAAAAATATAAAAACAAAATTTTTATATATACACATTTTTAACATGAAAATAGTTTTATAGATAATAACTTTATATATAGTAATCGATTATTATTTACCAATATAATAGAAAAGTTAGTATGTTTATTTAATAAAAAGACTTTAAATTTTTTATTAATATTTATACTTAAAATTTTTTTAAGATTAAAATACAAAAAAAAATAGGCAAGTACATACAAATTATATATTTTTCAATTTATTATGTCATGAATGTTATAAATTATTTTTATTTTAAATAATTTAGATAACTACGCTGAGATTATTCTTAAAAGATCCACGATAAACTTTTTAATAAATACATTTTCTCTAATTATATCAATTTTTTAAAGCTGACAAATAATTATATTCACAAAATACTAAAGATTTCTTCAAAATTAAGTAAAACTTCTTACAAGTAAAATAAACTTAATAATAATGAGATATGAAGGCTAAAGGATTATTTGTGAAGAGCTAAGTTCCTTTTAATAAAAGTAGTAGAACTTTTTTATTTAAATTAACTTTATAATTATATTTTTGTTATAAATTTTTTTTATAGAAATTCTATATAATTGGTTTATATATATTAAAGTTCTATATATCAAAATAGAAATTAGAAAAAAACTTGTAACTAATATTTTCAAAGAAGGTGGACTGAGAATTTATATATATATAATAAAGTTTTCCTTTTACTGAGGTACATTAACAATACTATTTCAAGGGTTTTATATCGATAAGTTCTGGTTAAAAAATAATACTGACTGAATCAGAATCTTATTAGTAAATATCAATAATGAATTACTTAAGCAGGACCAAATAATTTACAATCAACCTACTATAATTAATAAATTTTCTTTTTAAAAAATTCAAAGCATTTATTTTAACTGCTCTAAAAGCGAAGCACTTTTTTTATTATTAATTAAAATTAATTAAATTAAATTCTAATTAACTAAAAAAACCAGTAAATTTATTATCTTTTTAAACAAATATATATAAATTATCTATATTCTTTATCACATTAATAAACAACATTAAAGAAAAAAATTTTAAGGAATTTATACTTTTTTAATTAAAGCGAGTAAATTTTGCAAACCTCCTTCTACAGTTTCCTCTTTAATGCCGCCATAAATATCTAATATCCAATGATTACACCATAAATATAATAATAACAGTAGTAGTTATAAAATTCATTAACTAGTAGAGAAACTTTCTGTATGCCTAAATTTTATAATAACATTTTATATACTTAATAAGTTACCTTGTCTTTTTTTTCTAAAAATGAGGGCTTAATATTTACTATTTACTAATTAAAAATTTAAAAAAACGCTTAATTTTTTAAAAAAATTATTATTCAGTTAGTGTAGGATACCCTCTATTGATATTTCATTATTAAAGTTACTAAAGGATCACGAAGGTATCTGTATAAAACTTGTGAACCTAAACTAAAGACTTTGTATACATAGAACTGTATCGGAGATTATATAGGTTATTTTGAAAAATAACTTTCTATAAAGTAATTTCCTATACCGTCACTGTTAACCTTAACATCACCGTCGCAATCTCCGCGTTTGCTTATTTTACATTCGTAAACTTCTTTATTCTCTCCACCTTTAGAATACCAAAACTAAAGGGTTATATCAGCTGTAACATAGCAGGAAAAAAAAATCTATATATCGTTAATACGCAGAAAAACTTATACTTTAAAACTTGAAGCAAACTCTTCAAAAGAAATAACACCGTCGTGATCAGTATCTAGAGAACGATAGAGATTTTCGATATCGCAATCTGTTAACTTTAAGTTCAACAAAGTTGTACATTTCAATAATGACATCTTATCAATAGCCCTGAAAGTTTAGAATATTTTTATATATAAAATAAATAATAATTGTCATAGACATACCCACATCCATTAACATCGCATACTTGAAACAGTTTTCGTATATTTTCTTCGCTAGTTTCTGCCTCAGAATTGCTTTCCATTTGCTTTACTACAGCAGATTTTTTTAAAGTAGACGAGAACTTCAAAAAATATAATTATTAAAAAAAACAACTTTTTTATACAGCAGAAATACTGTTTGCTTTTAATAAGAAAATTTGGGCCTTTTAAATTTTAGAAAGAATAACATATATATATAATTCATTCTGTTTTATATTAAAGCTAAAAAAAAATATGGTTATTATTATAAGTATTTAACTCGTAATTTTTTTTTCCAAGGGTAAAGAAAGGTTACAAAGTGCTTAAAGTATTATACTTATTTAAACCTCTTAATTAAAGTTAGATTATATATAAAAAAGAGATTTTACCTATTAATATAAGATCGTAAAGGTCAGCATTAAACTTTTTTTCTAAGACAACTTATTTTTTTTAAGTATGTTGTAAGTGCAATGAAGCTAAAGTATAAAATGTACTAAAAGAATTTAGAAGCTTTAAATTATAGGGCTAAGGTTCAGCTTTGCTTTTATTGAAAGGTTTTATGTTAGTTCCTTGTAACTTTAACAGTCTATAGTATCTGTTCTACTTCTCGTAATTTTTAATATGTCTTCCGTTGAACCTCATTTGTCTGACATTAATGCAAGAATGTGCGCTAAAGTAAACAAAAAAGTATATACTAACTATCCTGAAAAACTAATAATAAAGTAGTATAATTGTAACCACTAAAAATGCAAACATTTTGAAGTTAGCCTTGTAACTTGCTTGTTGTGAAGCTTTGGGCCTTAAAACTTGATATCATAATTTAAGTTTTTGCTTTACTCACGGCGCTTATAACTAGGCCGTTTGAAGCTTTTTTATTTATATATTTAAACTAAAAAAGTCTTTTGATGATATAGCAGAAAACTCGACCCAGCTACATTTGCACCTTTTGCATAACTGGTCAAGCTTTGCGATGAGTATTTTCTGTGTTTTGAGCTTATCTATTAAATGATTGATTGTTAGTCTGTTTGGTGGGATGATGTATTACGAAAAGTTATAGGCATACAATTCACAAGAGTAACTAGAGTGCATTTACCTTCTGCTGGATCGTGATTATAATAGGTTGGGCCTGTATATCCCTATGTCTTGTAATTCTTTTTTTCTATAAAGAAATCTTAGCTTCAATGCCTAGTGCCTCCCAATTATAAAAGCTGGTTAATATGAGCTTTACACATTTAACTATATCTAAAGTGCACCCATAATAAGATAAGTGTAGCTTCAAATAATTAATTTCTTATAAACTTCTCTAAAACTTTTTTTGTGTTTAAGTTTTAGCAGTTATATATGAAACTCTAGCATTGTTCGAAATAGTGATAATCAATAATATTTAAAACTCTGCCTCGTCACTTAATTAAAAAGACTACCACTACCCGCAGAGGCTCAAAGCCAGTCATTCTTAACTCTTGCACTGCGTGCTTTAGGCGTAATTTAGTAATGGCAGTTTTTCCAGTCTAAAAATGTTAATATTAAAAAAAAATCTGAATTCGTATTATGGTTTAATTGTTAACTTTTAGTTATAATTCGAGAACCAAGTTTTTGTATAAAAAAACAGGTCAACTTGTTTTATAACTTTTTTATAAATAAAATATGCTAAAAATGAAGCATTTGTAAAGGTTTGTTAACACAAACTTTAAGTCAAAATAGATTTGGTTTGTATATAAAGTTGCTTACATTTTATATTTTTCTAATTTTATTTTGTATAATCTATCCACTTGTTACTAAATCTAATCAATATTTATTTACTCATACAATTCTATTTTAAAACTTAAAAGGAGACACTTGGCAAGTTAATTTACAACTTTCCCACCAGATGACGTACAAGTCAACCCCAAAGTGAACTCAGTGTGAGTTTTTCAGAAAAAAAAATTTATTATTTATAATCAAATTTTATAAAGAATAGTTCGGGGAACGATTTGGTTGAAGTCAATGCGAGCATGTTTAATAGTCTCACATACCACTAAGCTGTAATTAAATTATAATCGTTATTTCTCTTTCCACTTCTGGCATTCTCGGCAGTGTTTTTTACATTCAGCTTTTATATTTTTTAGCGTTTTGATAAAATTTTAGTATAAAAAAAAATTTAAAAAAGAGAAGAAAGAAAAAATAACTTATTTAAAACTCATTCGCTGAACCGTAGACGAATTTCGTTACTTTTTTTTATGTTCTGGTCAAACTTAAAAATAGGAGTATGCAATTAATTGATATTAACGACTTAACTAAAATTTTAAAAAAAAAAATTTAAAAAAGGTTGAGGTGGATCGACTCATTAGTACTTTTTTTTTTTCAAATAAAGAAGTTACTGAGCCTCAGACCTCAACAACTCGTAAACTTTAACTAAATTAAACTTTATAAAGGAGTGTAATTCACATATTTTCAATAGTTTAGGTCATAAGTTAAAGAAAAAAAAAAAAGTAAACTTTACTCTTACTCTTTTTATTTTTTTCTATTAATTATATCAGAAATTTCCGGATTTTTAGAGTCATAAAGACTATCATTACTTTTAGAAGTCGTTTTTGTAGTATTACACTTTAAATAAGATAAATTAAAGAGAATAGCTACTTTGCAACCTTATAAGCGTTGAAGTGTAGGTTATAAAAATTTTACTTAAAAGAAAATTGAATGCACCTTTACTTTTTTGAAGATATGTTGTTAGCTTATTAAAGTTTGCAATGATGTAAAATTTGACGTTTCCTATTTCTTTTTATAGTTGAAATAAGGAAGGGCAAATTACAGTCCTTGTCTTTGTGGTATTAAAAGAAAGATTGGAGCATAATTTTCCTCACTAAATCCTTCATAACTACTTTGTTTTATAAAAATTTACGTATAATCATAAAGAATTATTGTATGTAAATAAAAATTATAAAAGTGTCTTTTTCTTCTCCTTTTAGTGCTATACTTATATATTCCCTATACTACCTTATATATAATTAAATTATTAATATTGAATCCACGTCTCCTTTAAAAAGATTAATGTATTTAAACAATATAGGATGGAAGCGGTTTCTTAAGATTTTAAAAAATACCACTAGTTTTTTGTAAAACTTAGCGGTGGTGCTCATTTTGTGTTAAATAATGTTTTAATTAAAAGCTTTTGTAATTTTACATCAAAGTTTTTAATATTGTTTGTTATTGAATTAGAGATCTTGATGAGAATAAAATCACTAAGATGGAAGATTATTCTTTTTTCTAATTTAGCTGCTAATTGTAAGATTTGAAATGTTTACTTATATGTAAAATGAGCAGAGAGAATTTAAATTACCTTATTACCATTTTCTTCACAGGAGAATAGTGTATCGTAAATTTTATGTTCTACGCCTTTACTATCATTTATATTTATTTATTATAGGGTTGGACAAAAACAAAATCACTTTATTAGTAACGAAGCCCTTAAGGGTCTATTTAGTTTAACTTTGTATTATTTTTTTCTGTGAGATTGGTTTAAAAATTCTATTATAGACTGCACAGTACCATCCAAAAATTCTCGAAAAGTTTTTATTTATTTGTTCAGAATTCATTAACTTTTTAAGAAAATGATTTGTGAATATATTATGTAACTATAGAGACCTTTTGTTAATAACAAGGTTACTTTAATTGAAGTGGGCACCTTTTCTGACATGGGGGCCTTGCAACAGCTTTAAGTTTGCTACAATAAAAGAGTCGATTATATTAATAAAACTGTTTGTTTTTTATTTTTTTATTGGAAATTCTATTTTGCGCAAAAAATAGAGTTTTAAGTAGAAATCGCTTACTTTTATAAATAGTGGAATGTTCAAGGGCTTATGTAAATAAACCACTCTGTAAGGTTACTGACGTTAAGAAATTATTTTGTGCATACAAAAAAATTAATTAATTTTATAAAAACTTCTTTAAAGTAAATTATTAAAAATTCAATAAAATTTCGTCAATTATACTTTTCAAACTATTAGATCTTATTTATAAAAAATGAATTCACTTATAAATATGTTTAACTAAAAAATTAATATTTTACATTAAAAAGATTTAAAAATTTATATTATTTTTAATAATAATAGAACATTCGACGGCAACGACATCATAACTGATAATGACTGTTTTACTAAGTTGAAAGCTTTAAAAAAATTGTTTTTTTAAGT